>NC_056434.1:73419300-73774300 GCF_018296145.1 Oncorhynchus tshawytscha | reverse complement strand
CTGACTATGGGTGACTATAAAAAAACAGATTCTCGCAGTATCCCTAATTAATGTCACTCAATGTCTCATTTTTCTTAAATAACACTGAAACGACTGTATGCGCTTTGCTGCACATAACACATCTAGAGGATTTCGTTATTGTGCTTTACCAATGCTGTTCAGTTGTGCCACTTGAGAAGTACGCTTTGATCAGCTGAGCTAGCTCAGCTTTTGTGGATTGTATGGTGCTGACAGGGAGAAAACACATCGTACTCTAGCTTTACTAACCAGACCTCGCTGCTGCATCAGAGCTACCACTAAACAAGAAAACTGTGCATCGACATTAACCTGTCTGCTTCTTTCATCTCATGTCCTTGCACTGCTGGTCATCTCCGTTTCTGCCGAGTGCTGAAACTGACTAGAATGGCTTCCCCCAAGTTAATTCTGAGGGAACGGTTTCCCCCTGTAGCTATATGTTACAGCCTTGGAACAAGACATCTCCTGACTGTCTTGTCAACACCAATAGACCTCACACTCTCAAAGCTGATTGGGCTAAATGTGTATGGACCTTGATAATGTGACAAAAATGACCTCAGTTCAGAGTCCAGTGCCTTCCATTTTGGCAGTTACACCGGCTCGTTACTACACGCACAATGCAAGCGACTGGAAAGAAGAAAGGTTGTTCCAATTGTGGGCAGAGTATCCTTCACCCTGCAGTGTTATCCAAGCCTTGTGTATATAGCTTTTCCCATGTGCAGCCCACATTGTATGTCGCTCTTTCTGCCTTAAGGTCAACTTGCTTTCCTTCATCACTCAGCATTACTGTATAATGTCAACTCATAGCTTGGTGGACTGGTACTCTCATTTGTTTTAGAAAATATTAATTTCTGAACAACGAAGTCCCACAAAAGATTATAATGACAAATTCGAGAAAGGAGTGGTTTCCACTTGAGCACTTGAATCAACAATGGGAGTTAAGAAAAAGTAATCGATAATGAATGTACACTGTACAGTATATAGGAGGTTGTAGCATTCAAACAGCACTTATTTATGAGAATCTCAGTCACGATATAAGTGGCTGGCAGGAGTACTCTTTTCAAAGTACTCTTTAATAACATGGTTTGGCCCCTAGCTGGAAGTGGCCCCTGAGAGCCTGTAACTTCTCCCTGAAGCACAAAGTCCCATCACATCACTCATGTCTGTAAGGTCGGTGGGACAGGAAAAGGCCAAGTTCTTTTGGTCACTTGGTTCTTAAGTGGGTTGTAATAATAAAAGAGACATGCTTATTTGGTTTGCAGAGTCATTTGTTCCCACTTTCTGCCCACTTTTGAGACCAGAGCCGAGGGTTGTCCAGAAAGACCAACTGATAGCAATTCACATCTCTCGCTTGGCTTGGACTGAAATATGTGCCGGTACTCGTTTTGGGTGCCGGTACTGTTTTGTTTATTTATTTTTGTAGATATTCCCAGATGCATCACCAGTATGTCCCTCAACACCAAGCTGATTGGGGTGGTGCGAAACCCAGTCACCAGAGCCATCTCAGACTGCACACACACTCTGTCCATGAAGCCGGACATCCCCACCTTCGAGGAGTTGGCCTTCCAGAACCAAAGCCAGGGTATGGTAGACACCTCATAGAATGCTATCTGCGTAGGGATGTACATCCGCCCACCTAGAGAACTGGCTGCAGTACATTCGCCTCCCCCAGATCCACATTGTGAGCGGCTGATCACGGACCCGGCGGGGTAGCTGGGCTGCATCTAGCACTTCTTGGTTCTCAAACGCATCATCACAGACAAGCACTTCAACCAAAGACTTCCCTTGCCTGAAGAAACGAGAGCAGCAGCCAGCCCCGCTGCCTGGGCAAGTCCAAGGGTAGAACCCATGTGAAGATAGACAGGGAAGTCATTGAGCAGCTCTTGAACTTTTTTTATTGGCCTTTTAATATCAAATTCAATGAGATGGTGGGGCAAGACTTCAGGTGGGATTGAGATTCTGATAAAAAAAAGAGGTGATATATTTATTATATGGTTATCTCAGTGGTGTCATTAAAAATAGGACACCTTCAAGTAAATCCAATTTCTCTTCATGTTTGAAAATACAGTGCGAGTTTACAAAGGTGTGTGATCTGCCTATAACTTTAAAACCTTTATAACTTCCTGGTTCCTACTTTAACATCATGCCTGTTTTGTTAACCAAATAAAATATAAATATATGCTGCCATGTCATTTAGTCTCACAATTAGTATTTGTAATTCACTAAATTGTGTTTCTACACAAAGGCCTGTTACTTTTAAAACACTGTACCTTGTCAATCGTTCCAACTCGATGGACAACAGAGTATAGTGACAGCTGAGATTAGTTGTAATATGTCTATCCTGTGCTACATTATATCTATTCAAATTAGTGTATTCTGCTATTTCAACCATACCCGTTACTGACAGGTGTATACAATCGAGCACACAATGCCAGTACTGTTTATATTTAAGTGCAGGAGCGCCACAATACTTTTGAGCTAATATTCTATAAGAGGAACAGGAGCTCAAGCAGTAGAACATTTGATATATTAGATTGCATGTATTTTTTAAGGAAATCATAAGAGCAATATATATTTTATCCATATTGTATTTATTGCTATAAAACTCTTTTTAAAGTCATTTCAAGTTGTTCAAGAGAATCTCCTATCTAATCTGCATAGTGGCAGAGAACATTTGGCCGGCGCCCGTGAACAAGCATAGCGGAGTCTTCTTCTGTGACGTAATTGGGAAGTGGGTGGGACGTTCATATAAATTAACTCGCATGATCGATGCAAAATTTGACAGATGTATTTATTGTTCTGCATATGCTAATGTTTCAAATAGGTTTAAGCCAGGGTCACATTCTGCCGTTGGCAGAGTCGTGAATGCTATTTTGATAGTGCTCTAGAACTTCCATCGATTACTTTTTCAATAACCACAACCACAAGCTGTCCTTTACTGCAGACTGCTGCAGTATATTTTTTTCAAAAAGATGACATCATCCTAATGTCCCTTAAAGGTATACAGCTGAGATACAGACATGAAGCATACGCCATGGTGGCTCCGGGAATGGAGTGTAATGTAATAAAAGTCCGTTGTTCATAATGTCAGCAAAAACGGGGGAAAAGAATGACTGTTTCATATTTTGACATTGGAGACCGCTGTGATCAAGCTTTTTATCTGTTGGCAACGAAAGACGTATCTCATAGGCCAACAGGAGGAAAACAGAAAAACTATCCAATCAGCTTGGCTGTTGGATCCAGGTGGTAAATTCTCCTGCTTCTCTCTGGAGTGTATTTTTTTTTTGTATTTTCCAGCTTCCCCTACGCCGCCATTAAATACTAACAGAACGGTTGTTGGAAATGGGGATTAAAATGATTTAAAGCCCCGGAGAGACGGCAAAGGGACGGGGGGAGGGACGGGGGGGGTTGTTGTACAATTGCATAGGTCTCGAAGCACCGCACAAACGGAGCACGGAAAGGTAAATATGAGGCTTCTGACCAAATAAAAGCTTGACTTCGGGACATACGGATTGGGTTTCTTAGGGAAGGCTCGAGTGGATAGAACCGGGGACAAGCTCGAGAACGGTTTGGTTGTGCTTGGAAGAGGAGTGTCAACACAGGAAAAGGTAAACAGACGCCCATGTTCAAACTGTTATGTAGTTAGCATGTCACAGTTGTGTCACCACTTTTGTATGATATATTGTTTACAAACGAAGCTGTAAACAATAACGTTACGTTTAGCAATTCATCATGAATTGAATAGGTAACTTTAACTAGATTATTTTCATATTTACCAACGTTAACGCGTTAGTTGGCTACTGTTCGCTAACTAGAATTTCGACAAATACTGTAGCCCCTAGCGAAGCTAACGGGCACAACATTGTGTGTTGAGGAATCTTGTCTTTCACGAATGTGTTGATTTTTGCAGAGCATATTGACACACGTATAGAGTCGTCTGCTCTACTAATTGGTGTAATAGTCCGTTACTACGAAAGTAAATGGCAAAGGTACTACTGTTTAGTTAACTAACTTGCTAGGTACAGTAGTTAACTGAGGTAGTGGTGGAAAGCAAGTTAACTACGTTAGCTATCTAGCTAGTTGTAACAGATGCCATGGCAGCTTGCTAGTTAGATAACTAGCTAGGTCACCGATATCGTATTGACCACACTCTCCCTTCTAGTGACACTAACATTACTAGTATGGCACATTGACGTAGGCACGCCCAACGCAATATGCCGTAGCAAAACTAGATACCGTTATCTAGTTGTCTTGTTACATAGATCAGTTTAAATGGCTAAGTAAACTCAATGCACTGAGTTGTTTGAAACCAATCAGGTACCAATCCAGGCTGTAGACTGGTGGTTTCAACTTTAAAATGTAGTTCTAAACCTAGATCTGCAGCCTCTTGAAATGTGCGCTGCAACAAGTCAGGGACTAGTGTTCTGTTGTGATAATAGCTAACATATGTCTAAATTGCTTTAGTAATTGCAATCATTCCTCTATATGCACTTTGCAAGGTGTTGGTTTATGTCGAGGAATATTTATAAAATGTTGAATACTTCACCGAGAGAGTGCAGAGTAGACTGTTTTGCGCTGATCTAGGACCAACCTATCTCGCCCCTATTTAAAACCTTTTAGTTTAACCAAATAAAAACCTTACGTGCCTAGGTCAGAGCTTTGGGGTGAAACTTCTTAACTGCATTAAGGGTCATTATTGGTACAAGTTTTAGTGTTGCCTGGTGTTTGGTTTCATCTGCCAGGTAACACAGCACTGTTGTCTGGCACGTTTTCTCTGTGTCACTGGATATGTTTAGGTGTCTGTTTTAAGTCAGAGGCAAGTCAAGATTGGGTTGCAGCCTGCTGCTCTTGGCACCTTGCTCTGTGAGTTCAGCTGCACTGAGCCTCAGGCTTTGACTAACTGCACTGAGAATTAGTACCAGGTCAAGAGCACACATCCTTGTAGCTGTTTGAGCAGGATTGATATAAATGCCAAGGCTGTTTATCATGTCATGCTCATCCTGTTTGACAGTGTTCAACAATGATCCAGAAGTTTGAAAAACAAGTGTTAATTTAGCTTTCTTTGTTTTTGTGTCTAAAAGTTGAGGTCTCTAACATCAGGTCTGTTACTTTATGTAATAGGCTATATGTAATAATAGGATAGGCTTAGCTAGACTAACTAATGATGTTCATGTTTTTACTTATGAAAACATTTCCTTTAAAACATGACATCAATTAAAGTTAAAATGTGTTCGTTCTATCTGTGATCTTAATTCTCTGTGTCTCTGCATGATGACAGTGCAGTCTGTCTGTGATCATCAAAGACCACTATAGCTCCTCCTCCTCAACATTTCCTGTATTTCTGTTTCCCTAGCATCCTGCTTTCCTGTGTGATCTCCTTGAGTGGAGCTGTGGTGCTGAGCCCCTCCCAGCGGCAGCCTCTCCCAGCGTTGGAGCGACAATGACCGAGCTGGGTACCAAGTGGGCCTGTGAGTACTGCACGTTTGAGAACTGGCCCTCGGCCATCAAGTGCACCATGTGCCGCGCCCAGAGGCCCAGCGGGGGCGCCATCATCACTGAGGAGCCCTTCCGGAGCAGCCCCAGCCTGGATACCAGCCGCCAGTGGGAACCCCCAAGCCTGAGTAACAGCCCGCCCAAGGGAGGCTCTAGCCTCCTAATCTGCCCGGACTCCAGCGCCCGTCCCCGTGTCCGCATTGCAGACACCCCCGAGACCCCCTCCAGCAAGTGGTCATGCCACATTTGCACCTACCTAAATTGGCCCCGTGCCATCCGCTGCACCCAGTGTCTGTGCCAGCGACATCGGCAGGACCACCACCACCATGGACTGGCACAGCAGCCATGCAGCCCCACCGAGTCACCCCAGACCTCAGGCTCAGGATGCCGGACCGCACCCCCCTCTACCCCTACCGACCCCTGCGAGGAGTATAACGACCGCAACCGCCTCAACACCCGCGCCCAGCACTGGACCTGTGTCGCCTGCACTTATGCAAACTGGCCCAATGCGTGCAAATGTGTAGTGTGTGACCACCCTAGGCCCAATAGCCTGACAGAACCTATTGAACTGGCCTCTGAGCCAGAGAGCCTACCACCCTCTATACTCAATGAGCAGGACAGGGACAACAGGAGGGGGGGTTTGGGAGGGGGCGGCGGTGGAGGAGTAGTGGGGTGCAGTGGCGGCCAGAGGAGGTCCCCACCCACCTCCAAGCGGGAGGCGGAGGTTAAAATGGACTTTCAGAGGATCGAACTGGCTTCGGGAGCCGGAGTGGGGAGCATAGAGGAGCAGCAGGTGGACTTTAAAAGGCTCAAACAGATAAAGAACAGGATGAGGAGAACTGACTGGTTGTTTCTCAATGCCTGTGCAGGTGAGTCGGTGTGAGTGGATGCAAAGAAATCAAGGTTCTCTCCCAACCCTGTTTATTTCTCTGTATTCCCAGCTGTGGCGAATGAGATGCTCATTATGGTTGAAATACCTCCCCTGTATTTAGGTACTTCTGTTGTTAAATGGGAGTTCTCTATCTTGGGTGGAATAAAAATATTATCTCTGTTGCCACTGAGCAACAATTAAGGCTGCAAGTCTTGGAAAGCAGTAAGTGTTATATTGTACATTTTATGCAGCGATGTAACTGCTTCACTGCTCAAGTTGTGAGCGGCAGCAGCAGCAGCAGCCTGTGCAAGCTGAGTGGGTGGATGGATGGATGAACAGTTGGGAACTGCTGTGCTGACTGGAGCTAGAGGTTGAATTCCTGTCCGACTATAGTGCAGACGCATACCAGATCTTGCAACGCCTGGATAGGTATTTACCATATCAGCTAACTGCATAATATGATCTAGGAATCTGGTTCTCGACTACAGTCTGACATGGCACACAACCATTGGCTAATGCAGTGTAGTCAGGTAAGCACTTGGCCAGAGGCTAAAGGTTCACTTCCCATCCTCCCCGCTGACAGATATTCCCGTTTGCTAGACGGAACAGCATGTGCGAGACCACTATATCTATCCCCCAGCCTCTGTTAGGCACAGTCTAGGTAGTCTGTGTGAGTGACGAGGATACTCGGCTCTCCCTTTCAGAGGGTGTCCCTTGAAGCTTTGAATCAAGGGCTAGTCCAGACAGCCACACTGCCCCTTGAAGTTAGTGAAGGCAAGCCTCATAATGGTGACTGAGTGGATTCCACTGCTGCTGTCTGGACTACATTTCAGACAGGATTCCATGGGATAGCTAGCTTCCTCCCTGCTGTTTATAGTGGAGTTGCCCCTCCCAGTCAGTTTGTCTGCTGATACAAATTACTCCCCATAGCAAAGTATTCTTTCCAGTGTCTGAGGTACCAAACTTATTACTGTGACGGGGAAGCTAAGCATGTCCTGTGTGTACTGCAGGGGAACCCTCACTGTCAACAGACACACACACCCTGCCTTTCAGTCCCAGGGGCTGGTAAACAGTGGCCGCAGTGTGCGGCTCTAGACAGCCTAGTAGCCTGCAGGCCCTGCACTTAAAATATCTGACTGGTGCATAAGTCAAAAATAAACAGGCATTCACATGGAAGATGACCTTCAGCTTTCTGTTCGCAGCCCGGAGCCCTGTTACGTACACTCTACTGGTGTAGCGTTACATGTTTTTTGTATTCATGTTTAGTTGTTTAAACAAGCTGGACGTCATGAATCACAAACGAGCCTACATTAGTTACCAGGTAGTATTTCTCACAATGATCCTTATTGGAAACCTTAAGTGCCACTTTCCTCAGTAAAATCTGTCATAATTATGCAGGCTAGGCCTTTGAATGTTTATTTAAAACAAAGCTAAGTCTGTAACATGGTGTCATTAACAATGCTTTGTGGGAAGTACCCTCTAAAAATTGCATATGCAGGAGCAGTTTTAGTCATGCTCTCTGTACTCTCCAGAAGCTAGGACGTGTGCTCACAAAGACAAGATGCCCATTTGTATTAAGGGCAGTCTGCTTGACTGAGGGAATGCTTGTCTGCTTTCCAGCCCACTGGCTTATGCCACAGCAGGTTTATTAGCTGAGTTTTTAATATTTTTTTCCTGAACAAACCATGCTGGCTGCAAGTGGTCCTTATGATTCAGGAGGGTTTCCTTGACAACCTGCGTGTGTGTCCCGTTTTACATATGGATGGGCGTCTGTTTGACACCTAAATGAATCGATAAGTGAATGCACCGAGGCTACAATAGTAGTCTTGTTTGAGTGTGTGTGTGTGTGGGTAGATCAATTGAACAAAGAAGAAAAACCCATCGAGACACTTCAGCCCTCAAGTACTGGAGTTGAATACCCCTGGGCTCAGCTAGCACATGAACTAGGCTACATGAATTGGCTGCAACTCAACCTGAAATGTGATATAATTGGTGATTATCATATGACTGAATAGGAATTGTTTTCACAGGAAGAACTTTGGATAATCCCAACCTTTTCAAAACATTACATTATGTGAAGACTTGCACATGCTCAAGGTGTCAAAAGTATCAACGCCATAACCTGTTTGGAAGATAATCTGTCTAGGCTATATGAAAGGCCTTTTCTATGTTGACATCTTATTTTGATTGGCCTATTCCAAGTAAGCACTAAGCAGGTGAAGATGCACTTGGAGACTTCTCCTTACATCTGCTGAAACCCTGCAGATATTAGCTTTCCTATTGACCTACATCTCGGTCCAGTTGTGCCATAGTTACTATATGCATTCAGCTGTAGATCAAATCTCTTTTCTTTGTGAGCGTACTGCTAGCCCCGCATTGCACTCTACCTACCCTAGGCTATATCATGCATACTATCAGGAATTTAGCCATGAAGCTACTGTGGAAAGAAGTCGTAAAACAGGCAACGTGTGCTGGCGTGGGGCCACCTCTATTCTGAAGTGCTAGCCTGTTATGTGTCACTGGTTGTCACAAGCTACTGTTATGGCAGACAACCTGTGATGTGTTGCTGACGCTGCCAGTTGGACATCTGTCAACAATTGGGAGCTACAGTAACACTACAGGCCTGTTGCTGATGCTTACTGTTCATCTGAGCCTCTGTCTGCACTTCTTCCTTGACAGGCCATTGAGGGCCCTGGCTTTCTGCTGCCCTGGGATCAATCACACTGACTCCACTATTTATGCAAATTCAATCAAAATTGGTTTCCTCATAAGTGTCTCCCAGCTCTGTGAAATGGAGATATGGACACATGGGAGAGGACTGGAGAAAAGGAAGTGCTAAGCCTATATGCTATGTGACAGGTGAAATTGTAAACAACATTACTTGCATACGTAACATGTTAAAAAGACCCCCACCAGAGGGCAATGCCGCCCCCATTTTAAACGTGATTCCTGTCCTATAGCAGAAATTGTCTTTAAATGTTCCCACCTCCGAAGAATGACTCAGGCTGCTAATACATATTCACGAATTGATGGTGGGAATGTTGTGGGTGATGGAGAAATAACAACAAATAGGGCACTGATGGCTGTCAGTGTAGCTAGCTAGCAATGCTAACCTTATCTAGCAAACTGTTAACTGTTGTTGCAACACCTTATTCAAAGGATTAGCCAGCTAGGCTATGGCTGGACGTGGATTTATCATAAGCATGTATGGACAACTTTACCACAGATGGATAGGGGAAACGAGTATCTTTTGACTTTATCTCCAACGTTTTGGCATCTTCCGTGAATTGCGGTTGCGAATCTGCCATTTGAAATAGAAAGAATAAGATGAAGATCCAGAAATATGAATAGCATGGTTCTCACAGCTAGGGGAAGGCTACAATGACTTTGCTTATGATGCATGCCGCAAATGATATGTTACAACTCCCTGAGCGCATCTGACACGAAACAAAACACCAATACTTGGTCTAACAACCGCATAAGAATCTTGTGGAATCTTCTTTCACGGCTGCCTTTTCCATCTAGGAAAGACCCTTGTGATTTCTATCTACACCAATCAAGCAGTGGAGCGTGATCAAAACTTTTACTGTTTTTGTTTAAACGGCCTGTGTGAACAATCTCAATGAGTTAGCAAATTGGATTTGTACAGGTGAAGATTTTGTTTGTTTGTTTTAAAGCAGCAATCAGCAGTAGAAACCATAACAAAGCAATTCGACTCGCCCCTGTTTCTGTTAAAAGCTAAGAGATCCCTGTTTCAAGAAAGAAAAGTCCTGAAAACATGTTGGCTCACTTTTTAAAAAAGAATATGGAAAACAGGCTATAGGATGGAAAATACCAGTGTTTTGACGTAGGTAGAGCCGACTAGCAATAGCTACCTACAGTAAAAAATATTTAAATCTATTTACTTTGAGTCAAATATCGATATCGTCCAAAAATAATAGCGCGATATGTAACTGTAGCTAACATTTTGAGTAAAACACACTTATATTTTGGGTTCTGATGGGGTTCAACCGTTGAACTAAGCTCATGAGACATTTATAAGTTATATTCTTCAAGAATTAATGGGAACATATCAAAGTCCAAATATGGGTGTAGCATCTGCTGATTGCCCCTTTTTAATGTGATGGTCATGAAAATATTGTTGAAGTTTTCTCTGTGCAGTGGGAGCCTACTGATCTGCACCTGGGACTAACTTGATCGCTGCAACATTATTGATGTAAATGAATTAAATAGGCCCTTTCCCCCATGTTCTGTGGATAAAATCAGAGCGTTCATTCATTTTCTATCTTCAATAATTGTCAATGTTCTCCACCCTTCCTAGTATAGAGCAACTCTTTTGTATCCATTTCCTTTGATGTTTTGTATATGTGTGGTAAAGGGTGTGCGAGTGCTACTCTTGCCTATGCAGGCAGGCACACCCAAACTAATGGACTGCTGTGAGAAGTGGTTGTGATCCTGTCTCCCTTTCTGACAAGCTCCAATCGGCACAGTTTGTCCTCCCACTCCTTCTCTTCCTACTCACTTTTTCCTCTTTTGTTCCTCAATATTTCTACTTTTTACTGCAGTTGAAAAACTCATGCACACACGATCGCTCGCACACAGATACACCCTGATTATGCTGCAAAGCATTGTGTGGCCCTTTTTTGAGTGTAGAACAATGGTTAGCCAGGGAGTAATGTTGTGTAATATGCCAGAGACTGCTAAATGGGTATTCCAGAAATGATGGGAGGCTGGTAGTAGAACTGGAAATGTTCTCTACTTTGATCTTCCCCAACACATTATAGTGTTTTTTTTTTTTTTTTTTTTTTTTCAAATGGTGGTTTTGTTTCAGTACGGTAGTGGTAGTAAAACTACCCTGGTATCTACAGTGCATTCAGAAAGTATAGACCCCTTGACTTTTTCCACATTTTGTTACGTTACAGCCTTATTCTAAAAATGGATTCAATCGTTTTTTTCTTCTTCATTGCTCTACACAATATTCCATAATGACAAAGCAAAAACAGGTTTTTAGGAATGTTTGCAAATGTATTAACTGATATATGACATTTGCATAAGTATTCAGACCATTTACTCTGTTGGAGCACCATTGGCAGTGTTTACAGCCTTGAATCTTCTAGGGTATAACACTACAAGCTTGGCACACCTGTATTTGGGGAGTTTCTCCCATTTTTCTCTGCAGATCCTCTCAAGCTCTGTCAGGTTGGATGGGGAGCGTCGCTGCACAGCTATTTTCAGGTTTCTCCAGAGATGTTCTGGCTGGGCCGATCAAAGACATTCAGAGACTCGTCCCGAAGCCACTCCTGCGTCGTCTTGGCTGTGTGCTTCGGGTCGTTGTCCTGTTGGAAGGTGAACCTTCGCCCCAGTCTGAGGTCCTGAGTGTTCTGGAGCAGGTTTTCATTAAGGATCTCTGTACTTTGCGCCTTCATCTTTCCCTCGATCCTGACTAGTCTCCCAGTCCCTGAAGCTGAAAATCATCCCCACAGCATGATGTTGCCACCACCATCTTCAGCGTAGGGATGGTGCCAGGTTTCTTCCAGATGTGACAGTTGAACTCTTTGGCCTGTTTTTGCTTTGTCATTATGGGGTATTGTGTGTAGATTTTTAATACATTTTAGTATATGGCTGTAACAAACTGTTTTGGCAAGGAATAGCCTACAAATGATTTGTTTGGTAAACTAAATAAGAATTTCCACCTTGTCCAACAAACTGCATGAATGACTATTTGATGGTCTTTTAAATTTATTTTTACATTTAAACAGCATTGTGTAACAGCTTGTGTACCATGTAACCTAACATGTCTGTTTACCTGCTCACTGATTCTCTACCCCCCCTACACACACACTTCTTTCTGCAGGTGTGGTAGAGGGGGACCTGGCTGCAGTAGAGGCCTATAAGTCATCAGGAGGGGACATCGCCAGGCAGCTGACGTCCGACGAGGTGCGTCTCCTCAACCGGTCATCGGCCTTCGACGACGGCTTCACCCTGGTACACCTGGCCATCCGCTTCCAGAGGCAGGACATGCTGGCAGTGCTCCTCACTGAGGTCAGGACAATACACAGGTTCTGCAAATGTATTATCATAATGGTACAGGTCAAGAACTGTTGTCTTTATTCTACTGTACCAGTTGGGCTCGATTTGTATCGTCCGGTATGTAATCACTCCATCTTCAGGTTGTTCGTTTTATATTCATTAATGTTTTGGCGATACCACATATGCGCTCTGAGGACATAGTGGGTGTGATGTGTTGTATTGACGGTAGGCTCTCTTATACCAGGGTTAGTAAGGGGGTGAGCCTTGGAAGGACCGGCAGGAATGTGTCCCTTAAGGGGGAAGGGGCAGGTTCTACCTGGGGCCTGCTCAGAAGGGTGCACTGTTCCAGAAATTTCAGATAGAAATGGATTGTGTTGAACAAGGATTCAAATCAGGCAATTGAGTCTGTTCTACTCATTACATTCCTCTCTGCAACGCTCTGAACATTTCGTCTGTGTGCCTGTGGCGTTCTGCATTATCATCGAATAGCCCCCCGCGATATGCAACTTTTCAGGGAAGTCAGGAACCAATATACTCAGTCAGTTAGGAGAGCTAAGGCTAGCTTTTTCAAACAGATATTTGCTTCCTGTAGCACTAATTCCAAAAAGTGGAATAAGAGCACCTCCTCCCAGCTGCCCCCTGCACAGAGGCTAGGAAACACTGTCACCACTGATAAATCTACTATAATTGATAATTTCAATAATTATTTTCCTACAGCTGGCCATGCTTCCCACCTGGCTACCCCTATCCCGGCCAATATCTCAGCACCCCTGCAGCAGCTTGTCCAACCCCCCTGCTTCAGTAGACGGCTGATGTTCGAAAGAACTGCAAGATCTGTATCCCTACAAATCAGCTGGTCTAGACAATCTGGACCCTCTCTTTTCTAAAATTATCCGCCAAAATGGTTGTAACCCCTATTACTAGCCTATACAACCTCTCTTTTGTATAATCTGAGATCCCCAAAGATTGGAAAGCTGCTGCAGTAATCCCCCTTTTCAAGGGGGGAGACACCTTAGACCCAAACTGTTATAGACCTATATCCATTCTGCCCTGCCTTTCTAAAATATTTGAAAGCCAAGTTAACAAACAGATCACAGACCATTTCGAATCTCATCGTACCTTCTCCACTATGTGATCTGGTTTCCGAGCTGGTCATGGGTGCACCTCAGCCACGCTCAAGGTCCTAAACGATATCATAACCGCCATCGATAAAAGGCCGTACCGTGAAGCTGTCTTCATCGACCTGGCCAAGGCTTTCGACTCTGTCAATCACCGCATTCTTACCGGCAGACTCAATAGCCTTGGCTTCTCAAATGACTTCACCAACTACTTGGTTCACCAACTACTTCTTAGACAGAGTTCAGTGTGTCAAATCGGAGGGCCTGTTGTCCGGACCTCTGGCAGTCTCTATGGGGGTGCCACAGGGTTCAATTTTCAGGCCGACTCTCTTCTCTGTATACATCAATGATGTCGCTCTTGCTGCAGGTGATTCCCTGATCCACCTCTATGCAGACGACACCATTCTGTATACATATGGCCCTTCTTTGGACATTGTGTTAACTAATCTCCAGACGAGCTTCAATGCCATACAACACTCCTTCCATTGCCTCCAACTGCTTTTAAACGCTATTAAAACTAAGTGCATGCTCTTCAACCGATTGCTGCCCTCACCCTCCCGCCCGACTAGCATCACTACTCTGGACGGTTCTGACCTAGAATATGTGGACAACTACAAATACCTAGGTGTCTGGTTAGACTGTAAACTCTCCTTCCAGACTCACATTAAGCATCGCCAATCAAAAAATAAATCTAGAATCGGCTTCCTACTTCGCAACAAAGCCTCCTTCACTCATGCTGCCAAACATACCCTCGTAAAACTGACTATCCTACCGATCCTTGACTTCGGCGATGTAATTTACAAAATATCCCCCAACACTCTACTCAGCAAATTGGATGTAGTCTTACTCAGCAAATTGGATGTAGTCTATCACAGTGCCATCAGTTTTATCACCAAAGCCCCATCTACTACCCACCACTGCGACCTGTATGCTCTCGTTGGCTGGCCCTCACTACATATCTGTCGCCAAACCCACTGGCTCCAGGTCATCTATAAGTCTATGCTAGGTAAAGCCCTGCGTTATCTCAGCTCACTTGGACACCATAGCAACACCCACCCGTAGCACGTGCTCCAGCAGGTATATTGCACTGGTCATCCCCAAAGCCAACACGTCCTTTGGCCGCCTTTCCTACCAGTTCTCAGCTGCCAATGACTGGAACGAATTGCAAAAATCACTGAAGCTGGAGACCCATATCTCCCTCTAACTTTAAGCATCAGCTGTCAGAGCAGCTTAACGATGACTGTGTACAGTGAATCTGTAAATGGCACACGCGACTACCTCATCCCCATATTATTATGTTGCTCTTTTGCGCCCCAGTATCTCTACTTGCATGTCATCATCTGCACATCTATCACTCCAGTATTAATGCTAAATTGTAATTATTTTTGCATCTAGGGCCTATTTATTGCCTAGCTCCCTACTCTTCTACATTTGCACACACTGTACATAGATTTTTCTATTTTGTTATTGACTGTACATTTGTTTGTAACTGTGTTGTTTTGTAGCACCGCTTTGCTTTATCTTGGCCAGGTCGCAGTTGTAAATGAGAACTTGTTCTCAACTGGCTTACCTGGTTAAATAAAGGTGAAAAAATAAAATGTGGCTTTCATGCTCCCTAGGTTGTATTTGCAGTAGGAGACCGTTGTATCATTCCTGTGTCACGTTCTGTGTCTAGGTGTCCCAGCAGGCAGCTAAGTGTATCCCAGCCATGGTGTGCCCTGAGCTGACGGAGCAGATCCGTCGGGAGGTGGCTGCCTCCCTGCACCAGCGCAAGGGAGACTTCACCTGCTACTTTCTCACTGACCTGGTCACCTTCACCCTGCCAGCAGGTCAGCCTCCCTCTGACCTATTATACACTACCTGCAGTAGTTTTATTTAGCCTCATTACTGTGTATAGTTATGTGGTAGTAACTGTTTTGCTGCTCTTCTACTGTAAAGCTCGTTGTCTTCTATGATGGTAGAATGCATGTTTTGTTGGTGGTCGGGAATTGCATAATGGTATGGTTGTTTCTGAGTGAAATGCTTTCCCTAGTACCAGCTTAGGCTGAAGCAGTGTTTCCCAAACTGTGGGGTGCCCACCCCCATAGAGGTAGGGTAAGATGAACAAACACAGCTTAATTCTACTACTAGAGAAAAATACTTACTCACACTTAAATCTTGTGATTGTATTTTTTTAGATTAAAAACATTGCTTTTGATGGACTCTCGCAGCATGCTGCTCCACCTGATCTCTTCCCCCTTCTCTCTCCCAATAAAAAAACCCTCACATTTGAGCTAACTTGGAACAAATTAAATGGTGCAGTCAACTTAAACATGGTCAATTCATAAGCACGAATAAAAATTATAAAGAGAATAATTTTTTCCGAAGTGTGATGATAAGCGCATTGTAATGTCTGGTTTTTAGTAGGCTGCAGAATTTGAGAAGGGCCTAATATTTCTCTGAATATCAGGCAGTAGGCTCAAGCCTGTTAATCTACTGGAGTCAATCTGTCTCACTCTGTTCCCCCATAAGAAAAGGGGGGTCGGTCATGACGAAAAGGTTTGGGAAGCACAGGGCTGAAGAAATAATTTTTTTGGGGGGGTGCTTTTTTTCCACGATTGCATAGTTCTAAAAGCAACTGTTGTGACAGTTGAAGAGATGAGGGTCTCAACTTTCTGTAGGTTTTCCATTTATTTCTCAACATTGAGCATTTTGGCACCGTTTTACAAACTAAGTAACTCGTACTGCTTTGAGATATGGAGCGCACAAAGCATGTGTGGACAGTTTGAGGTCTATAGACTTCATTGGGTAGTATGCTGGAATGTTAGAGAAATCAATTACATTTCTAACTAGCAGTCTATTATATTTTAGCTTCCTTAAATGGAAGTGATATTAGTATGCAAATGAATCTCTATTGAACAAAATAAATCAAATTCTGGAGCACTATATTGAGGGTAAAATGTAACAATGGCATAAATGTCTACCCCAAATTAATGAAAATTGCTGGTTTAAGTTCAATTGAATTATGCTTTCCCATTTGGACATGAAAAAATGTAACATCTATTTTCTGAATCATGCGATCTCAGTAGCACTGTGAATGACTTTCTAAAATGATTGCAAATTGTTTCTGTTGTGTGACACGGCGGCAACATTTTGGTGAAACCAAATTATAGGCTGGTGCCACCAACTTAACCAGTGCCACCAACTTAACCAGTGCCACCAGGGGAAAAAGTTAGTCTGGAGCCCTACATTGCAAAATTGTATTTTCATATGTACCAAGTTTTTGCTAGTGTAAGCAAGGTTGAGTCTCCAACTATTTTGGTTGAATTCCTCCTTGAGAAATATATCCTACATTGTGGTTGAAAATTAGAGCCACAGGGCTGGTAAGCAGTGATGTCTGGTTATGCAGAGTATTTGGGGAGCGTGCATTGGCTTCCGGCCGCTATAGAAGCCTCGCTGTTCTTTTGCACAACGTCAATGCATTCATTTGTTGAGCTGAAGAATAGCCGCTACTGTTGCGAAGTTCTCCGAGCACACAAAGTAGCTCTAGTGTGGAAAGAAAAGGACACACACACAACAAAACATGTTTTGACATTGGGTAGAAAACAGTCAAATGTGGTGTCTGTAGCTTGCAGTGTTGTCAGTTTTGTTACAGTGCAGCTTTGACTCCTGCTAACCTTAAGGGAATTAAACTTCATCTTGGCTTGATTTTTAAGGCGTGTGCAGGTCAAGACAGATGCGCGTTCTTCTCCAAGCTCCAAACTTCATTTCACTATTGTCAAATAAATACTTGCTCTCTAACTTCCCCTTTTTTTGTGAAGTTTTTGGAACTGTATCATGTCTCCCTTGTATTGTGTATCTCAAACCCATTGAATACCACTGTCTGTTTTTCTATACAGATATTGAGGACTTGCCCCCAACAGTTCAGGAGAAACTGTTTGACGAAGTGCTGGACCGAGATGTACAGAAAGGTGAAATTTTGACTGACTTCCTGTACATTTCAGTAACTTGCAATGCCACTTTTACTGAATCATGTGCGAGACCCTTGTCATAGTCGACAGTGGAGGGCATCTGTATAGCTTCCTATCCCCTCTACTAAACGAGAAGGCTGCTGTATAGTGTTGGCAGGCAGGGAACAGACCTGTAATACAACAGTGTGCCTTCTCTGCCTTCCTGTCTGTTGGCCTGCCCTTATTGTGTGTGCTTGCGTCTGTGCTAATCAGGCTAATTGAGTTTTAGGATTTCCCTGATCCCTTACTGAATGACTACTTCCTCTAGGGACACACACAACATCAATGGGTTCCACACTGATTGCTTACTCTCTCTAGGGTGTCTTATGACCTGTTAAGCTCCTCAGAGTTTGCAGCACCCCAAGGGTAACACGCCAGTGTATGGGAAAACAAGGTGACTAAAGTCATCTCTATACTCTCCTATCTCTTTCTCTACTATGATGAAGCTGAGAAGGCAGGTGTAATACTTATCCTTACGCTTGATCCCCTCTTTGAAATATCATAATTCCGGGTTCCTTTCCTGTGAAATATCATAATTCTGCGTTCCTTTCCTGTGTGTTCCTTGCTGTCCGGGACCCTACCCCATTTAAAGTTATGTAAAAGGGTTAGTTATGGATCGCAGAGAGCACTAACCTTTCTAGTGCCACCACCTGTCATGTCGGTAGCATCAAGGTGGCCCCTCTATCTGCACCTTGTCTTCATACATAGTGCAAGTCCAGCATCCCAATGGTGTCCTCCTTGCCATCACTGTACTTCCCTATACTTTACACTAACGGTCCCCAATCTAAATGCTCATTGACTTGATTCATTGAACAGGGATATTAGTGCTGGGCTGGAACAAAAGTTTGTATGTAAAACCAAATAGTGGTTCATTTTCAAAATAACCCCATGTCTCGCTTTCTCTCTCTCTCAGAGCTGGAGGAGGAGTCTCCCATCATCAACTGGTCTATAGAGCTAGGCACGCGGTTGGACAGCAGGCTGTATGCCCTGTGGAACCGTACGGCCGGGGACTGCCTGTTAGACTCAGTACTGCAGGCCACTTGGGGCATCTATGACAAGGACTCTGTCCTCCGCAAGACCCTTCACGACAGCCTGCATGACTGCTCCCACTGGTGAGACCTGGGTCTGGGGCGTGTAGCTGGCTGGGGATGGGGAAAGGATGAGAAGGCTATGTGATTTACATAAATAAACAATCATATAATTTAGAAAAAAAGAGACTCTTCTCATTGCAAAAGGTAACACTCACTTGACCTTTTACCACAGGGAGTTGGTACAGGGCCACTGACGTGCGTTCTGTCTGCAGGTTCTATACACGCTGGAAGGAGTGGGAGTCGTGGTACTCCCAGAGCTTCGGCTTGCACTTCTCACTCAGAGAGGAACAGTGGCAGGAAGATTGGGCTTTCATTCTCTCACTGGCCAGCCAGGTATATATATATACACACACACATTTCATATCAAATGTATTTATAAAGCCCTTCTTACATCAGCTGATATCTCAAAGTGCTGTACAGAAACCCAGCCTAAAACCCCAAACAGCAAGCAATGCAGGTGTAGAAGCACGGTGGCTAGGAAAAACTCCCTAGGAAGAAACCTAGAGATGAACCAGGCTATGAGGGGTGGCCAGTCCTCTTCTGGCTATGCCAGGTAGAGATTATAACAGAACATGGCCAAGATGTTCATAGGTGACCAGCAGGGTCAAATAATTATCACAGTGGATGTTGAGGGTGCAACAGGTCAGCACCTCAGGAGTAAATGTCAGGTGGACTGGGGACAGCAAGGAGTCATCAGGCCAGGTAGTCCTGAGGCATGGTCCTAGGGCTCAGGTCCTCAGAGAGCGTTAGAGAGAGCATACTTAAATTCACATAGGACACCGGAAAAGACAGGGGAAATACTCCAGATATAACAGACTGACCCTAGCCCCATGACACAAACTACTGCAGCATAAATACTGGAGGCTGAGACAGATTTCCTTATGCATACAGACATGAAGCGTTAAGACTTTTAGGTGGCAGGACTTGAGTTGGGATCAGCAGTGTACTGTAACATGCAAAATATTAAGAAATTACGGTCCATGAATTATGCCATACTGCTCTGACCATATAGGAAAGAATGAGTAAAGCTTATAGGAAAGCCCCTAAAGTGTATAAGAGCATCCACTGTTGTGCAACATTAAAGCTTCCTGTATTTCATTTAAGACAAAGAACCAACAGAGGCATTTGCCTAAGGTTTTCTTTTAATAATGAATCACATGGTGTTTACAGTATCGAGGCATGACTGACCAGGTGAATCCAGATGAAAGCTATGATCCCTTATTGATGGCACGTATTAAATCCACTTCAATCGGTGTAGATGAAGGGGAGACAGGTTAAAGTCAATTGATACATGGATTGTGTATTTGAACAACTCAATATTAGGAAGGTGTTCTTAATGTTTGGTATACTTGGTGTATAATAATAAAGAATCTGGCTTAAGATATTGCTGGTCGTACGTACAATCAGGCTAGCGTAATACCTAATAACAAGTAATAGCTCAAATCTTAATATATTTTGCATCTATACTCCACAAAGGTAGTTTAACATGCTTCTCTCTTTGTGTTGTTTCTCTCTCTACAGCCTGGAGCCAGCCTGGAGCAGACTCATATTTTTGTTCTTGCACACATTCTTCGTAGACCAATCATCGTCTATGGAGTGAAGTATTACAAAAGTTTCCGTGGTGAAACACTTGGGTACACCCGTTTTCAAGGTAAGGTGATGTCTGTTTTCTTTGGCCTCGGTCTTAAATTGGGAGGATTTTAAAAATGTTTTTTTAAAACCTTTGATGTATTAAGCTTTAAATCCTGACAAGCACAAAATCTCTAAAAATAGTGTTGTAGATTTATCTCTCCTTGTCCAATTAGATTGACGGTTTGGATAATATCTGCTAAATCAGACCAAGCCCTTTTGATGTGAATTAGGCCCAGCACATGAATCGTGGCACAAGGATGATGCTATTTTTCGACTGGGTTTGCGGATTTTGCTCAAATAGTGAATTCAATAGTGAATTTTCTGGTGTTTTTGATTTATCACAGCAGTGCGTCACAGATGGAGGGACTAGATCTTTTTTTTTTTTTGGGGGGGGACTATCGAATAACATTATTTGTATAATTTCGGATCCTTTTTTTTCTTATATATATATATATATACACACACACACACATCTCACACATACACACTACCTTTGGAAGTATTCAGACCCCTTGACTTTTTCCACATTTTGTTACAATTTAGAATAAGGCTGTAATGTATTAAATTCAAATTCTCAGCAATCTGCACCCAATACCCAATAATGACAAAGCGAAAACAGGTTTTTAGACATTTTTCCAAATGTATTAAAAATAAATATCACATTTACATAAGTATTCAGACCATTTGCTATAAGACTCTTAATTGAGCTCAGGTACATCTTGTTTCCATTGATCATCCTTGAGATGTTTCTACAACTTAATTGGAATCCACCTGTGGTAGATTCAATTGATTGAACATGATTTGGAAAGGCACACGCCTGTCTATAAGGTCCCACAGTTGACAGTGCATGTCAGAGCAAAAACCAAGCCATGAGGTCGAAGGAATTGTCTGTAGAACTATGAGACAGGATTTTGTTGAGGCACATATCTGAGAAAGGGTACCAAAAAATATCTGCAGCGTTGAAGCCGAGCCCTTTTGTGGGGAAAAACTGATTCTGATTGGCTGGGCCTTCAAGGGCATAGGCCCACCCACTGGGGAGCCAGGCCCAGCCAATCAGAATGACTTTTTTTTCCCACAAAAGGGCTTTATTACAGACCGAAATACTCCTCAGTTTCATCAGCTGTCCGGGTGGCTGGTCTCAGAAGATCCCGCAGGTGAAGAAGCCGGATGTGGAGGTCCTGAGCTGGAGTGGTTACATGAGGTCTGCGGTTGTGAGGCTGGTTGGACGTACTGGCTAATTCTCTAAAACAACATTGGAGGGGGCTTATGGTAGAGAAATAAACACTCAACTCTCTGGCAACAGCTCTGCTGGACATTCCTACAGTCTGACTTACCTAGTTAAATCTTTTAAAAAAAATTAAGTTAGCATGCCAATTGCATGCTCCCTTAACTTGAGACATCTGTGGCATTTTGTTGTGTGACAACTGGACATTTTAGTGACCTTTTTATTGCCCCCAGTACAAGGTGCATCTGTGTAATGTTCATGCTGTTTAATCAGCTTCTTGATTATTGGATTATGATGGATTATCTTGGGAAAGGAGAAATGCTCACTAACAAGGATGTAAACAAATGTGTGCATCATATTTTTAAGAAATTAATATTTCTGGGATCATGGAACCAACACTTTACATCTTGCATTTATATTTTTGTGTGTGTACACAAGTATGTGGACACCTTTTTTTAAATCTGTGGATTTAGCTATTCCAGCGACACCGCTTGCTGACAGGTGTAAAAAAAAATGAGCACACAGCCATGTATTCTCCATAGACAAACATTGTTAGTGGAATGGCCTTACTGAAGAACTCGGTGACTTTCAATGTGGCACTGTAATAGGATGCCACCTTTCCAACAAGTAAATTTGTCAAATGTCTGCCCTGCTAGAGCTGCCCTGTCAACTGTAAGTGCTGTTATTGTGAAGTGGAAACATCTAGGAACAACAATGGCTCAGCCGGGAAGTAGGGCACACAACCTCACAGAACAGGACCGCCGACTGCTGAAGCGCGTGACAGTCATCTGTCCTCGGTTGCAACACTCACTACCAAGTTCCAAACTGCCTCTGGAAACAACGTCAATAGGTGGACACCTCTTCAAATTAGTTGACTCAGCTATTTCAGCCACACCCCTTGCTGACTGACAGGTGTGTAAAATCGAGCACACGGCCATGCAAGAACTGTTCACCGGGAGCTTCATGAAATGGGTTTCCATGGCCGAGCAGCCACACATAAGCCTAATATCACCATGTGTATTGCCAAGCGTCGGCTGGAGTGGTGTAAAGCTCGCCGCCATTAGACTCTGGAGCAGTGGAAATTACTTCTCTGGAGTGATAAATCACATTTCACCATCTGGCAGTTCGATGGATGCCAGGAGAACGCTACTTGCCCCAAAGCATAGTGCCAACAGTAAAGTTTGGTGGAAAAATAATGGTCTGGGCCTGTTTACTAATGGTTCATGCTGGGCCCTTTTAGTTCCAGTGAAGGGAAATGTTAACGCTACAGCATACAATGACATTCTAGACAACTTTGTTGCAACAGTTTGGGGAAGGCCCTTTCCTGTTTCAGCATGACAATGCCCCCATGCACAAAGGTCCATACAGAAATGGTTTATCAATCGGTGGAAGAACTTAACTGGCCTGCACAAAGCCCTGACCTCAACTCCATCGGGATGAATTGGAACGCCGACTGCGAGCCAGGCCTAATTGCCCAACATCAGCTCCCGACCTCACTAATGCTCTTGTGGCTGAATGGAAGCATGCAAATGTATACAGTGTTCTTGTCTATTAATGTTCTGTATTATGTTTTGTGTGGACCCCACTATCCCATCTTTCCCAGTATATTACTATTTATTTTTCCAAGTCATCCTTCAATTTTACTGTGATATCTTATGAGGGTCTTAAACTTCTCTTCAATTTCTATCAAGATTTCCCTAAAAATAAATAATCATATTTCAAAAAGTTTCTTCATTGCAGTCTTCATGGGCCTGGCTGTCCAATGCCCTATGCATTGAGCATACTTTTTGTGTTGCTAAAATGTTATATATTATATTTGTATTATTATAGTTTTAAATTGAGAAGACCGAATTAATGCATTAATTGTTTGGTATATCAGTTCATAAACCCAATAACATGTTATTGGGACATAAAATCTGTTCCCAACTAGCCCTAATTTTATGCAAAATTTGAGGGAGTTGACACTTGACTAGAAACCGCCAGTGTCATGGCATGATCCTTAGCATTGCATGACCGAAGTCCTTGACAAGATTCCCTAATGTACATGACAGAAGAATGCATGTTTTCCGTAATATATTCAGTCCAGGTTGATTAGTAAGGGGAAGAGGGAGTTACGATTGTTCCAATGCTGATACAGCATTCATGTGACTCTCAAAAACGAGTCAAACAATTCTGCCAAAAAGAATCCTACCCCAACCCCACTTCCTAACTATGCAGTGGTGCAGAAGAATGGATCACGCTGTACATACTTTTAGAATATCTCTCAACATATGTTAGCCGTCAGGAGAAGGAGTGTTGGTGTAAAGCAGGTGCCCAATAAGGGCTGAGGGCGGGGTCCACGTCTGTGTACCCTAGTAAAAACAGTCTGGCTTGAGTTATCCTGCGGAGCCCGTGCAGCGGCTGCAGCCATAATGTAAGCTCTCTAACGATTGTCTGCCTGTGGTAATGTCATGCTAATAGAGGAATGATATAGGCTACTGTTTGTGTTAAGGAGCGACTGATGGGCGTCCATGGAGGGTGGGAAGGAGAAAGCTATTTAAAAACACAATTGCAGACTGTTGCACAGAGAGGGATAGCAACTGTTCTAGACGCTTGAACAGTGGTTTGTGGTTTCAGTTGCGTTTACTTGCACAGGCTGTCTGGTGGGTTAGGAGGCTGGCTGAATAATCTAAGGGAAAAAGTGTCTGTTTGGGAAACTGTTGAGCAATACATGTTCCTTTTCTTTTGGGTCTGGTCATTTTTGGTTTGTTTTCTCCTTTTCTGTCCCTTTTGGCTCTTTTTGATGACCTCCCTTCCTCATTCATCTCTCCCTTTCTCTCTCTCCAGGTGTGTACTTGCCCCTGTTGTGGGAGCAGAGTTTCTGTTGGAAGAGTCCCATTGCGCTGGGCTACACGCGTGGCCACTTCTCTGCACTAGTGGCCATGGAGAACGACGGCTTCGACAATCGGGGCGCAGGCGCCAACCTCAACACAGACGACGACGTCACCGTCACCTTCCTACCGCTGGTGGACAGCGAGAGAAAATTGCTCCACATCCACTTCCTCTCAGCACAGGAGGTAGGAGGGAGCTCCCGCTGTGGTATTATGAATATGGTCCTCTGACTGGCTGCTTTAAGAATTTAGTCTGATTCTACTAGTCATGTTGATTACGTAGTTCTATTATACCCTCTGCTTAGTGACTGTAGTGCAAAATGTATGTTTAGTAAGAGTCTTTTGCTGTTCTCGAAGTGGCTGGATTGTGAAATGTAATTTTCTCAGCATGAGAGCATCCTGTAAAGGTAACTGAAGAGATATAGTCTCATGGTAGATTGTGTGTGTCTGTCCGTGTCAGATGGGTAATGAAGAGCAGCAGGAGAAGCTGCTGAGAGAGTGGTTGGACTGCTGCGTGACGGAGGGCGGAGTGCTGGTGGCCATGCAGAAGAGCTCCCGCAGGCGGAACCACCCCTTGGTCACACAGATGGTGGAGAAGTGGCTGGACGGCTACCGACAGATCCGCCCCTGCGCCTCGCTCTCCGACGGCGAGGAAGAGGAGGAGGAGGAGGAGGATGAGTGACAAATCGGGTGTAGGCGGGGTCCCCAGAGGCAGGGGTCCAGCCTCGTCCCCCCCCCCCCTTTCCTGACACGGACAAACTAAAAGGGGAGGGAATCCTGAGCCTCACCGCACCCTGGCAGAGGACACATACAAATATCTTAGAGACTGACAGAAGAAATGGTCCACTGCTGCAAAAAGACCTGGGGATGATGGGAAATAAAGGATTATAGTATACTAATGCTATTTATCTTTATTGATTTTCTAATGTAAAATCTTTATCCAAAAGTGTAAATGCATGTGGTTGTTTAAAAAAAAAAGAAGTATAAGAAAATATACCAGCATCGATTCAAACATCTTTCTGTTCATTATGGGCACTGACGAAGCACACTTGCAAAATTACTGTTGTTTTTCCAGTTGAAATAGTTGGCTTTTTTTTTGATGGGCAGTGACTAAGCCAACATATCTTTGAGTCATGGGACCCAATGGAGAACTGGCTCGATTGTGTAATATGAACTTAATTCTTAATACTAAGCACTGCACATTTATTGAAAGACATTTCTATATGAATATAACTGCTTGAATAAAGGTAATTTATTAAGCTTTGAAATGGCAGTTCAAAGTCACTAAGGTTTAGGAGACAGATGGATGTTTAGTTGACCTTTTTTTCCGACTGGCTGAAATGTCTTGTTTTTAATTTCATCTCCTAACCAATTTGACATGTTTATTTGTTTGGGAGCTTTTGAGCTTTGATTCTCTGTATTTTCTTTCATTTCTTATTTAAAAAATATTTTTTAGGCTGCACTAACATTTTTGCGGTGAGGAAAATAACAACCATCTGTAAAAGTTGACTTCAGTTCTCGTGTGATTCAGTATCTCATTTGAAAGGTTGGTGATTTTTGGGAGGAGAGAGTAAGACATTCAAAGTCAACATTAAACCAGAAACGCACCAGTTTCTTGTCCTATTCTCATATTTTTCCTCTGTCTTGCTATTACTCCCTGTCAAGTTTAACCCATGGTACCTGTGTTTTATTTTTCTCTAATGTATATGAACATCTTGAATTGAGTTTAAGGTCTTTGTGAGAGACTGCACATAAACCAAAGTTGTAAAATCATGCTTTAGCAGTGAAGGAAGTTTCTGTTGGGTTTCCTTACCGTTGAGTACTGTAACTTTTATTTTGGTGTATTACAATCTAGTTGTACACATTTTGAGCATCACCTGTATGTTGCTTTGTATTTATGCAATAGTTGCAGATCTGACTATGATGGTTTGTGGATTTAGGTAAAAGTCTGACCTCGCTGTAGCGTGTGTGGCACGGACAGGAGAAATAAAGCAACACCTTTTTGAATGTCCAATTATGAAGTCTCTAAAACGTCAACTCTGATGTGGTGTTTGAATGTTTCAGTATGAATTGACTACAATTTGATGCACCTGGTTATAGATGGTCTCCTTTGACAAAGTGTAGACTATCCTAAATTATAATGGGGAGGGGGGGGCCCTGTGCTAGAGCACACATGCCCAGAAGAGAGGAGGCACATTTGCTATTTAACGCAACAGTTTTTGTGACAAAGCTATTGGTAGAGTTGAAAATGCAAAACACATTGAACTTTACATTTTTATTCAGTACATGAAAACATAAGCGAAAAAGTACATTGTGTGCACTACTCATCACGCACTGATTTTTATGAGCAACAAGTCAGTTCGGTGGGGAAATGTGCATATTTATGTGGATTTTAGAATACTCGCATGAAAATCTGTCGCCAATTTGATGGAAACCTAGCTACTGATGTTAATTCCACATTAGTAATGTTAAACTTTATACGCATGAATAAGCAGCAAAGTCAAACACCAATTTCACAAACCTTTCACAGAGCCTGATAGAGCAGCATTTTTTTATTTGAACTGCACTGAATGCTATATGTTCACCTTGTACAAGAAACAAATACAAATACTCACACTAAAAACCAAACAATCTGCTAGCAGCCCTGTCTTGCTAACTTTGGGGCACTAGAGGGGTGTTGCTATTGCTCACAGAGTGCAGTGCACGATGCCTCTAAGAGCTCCCACTGGCTTTCATTAGAACAGAAAAGCAAAAAGAAAGGGTGGTTCACATTAGACTATGATTATAAGAACATTTAACTAGCCAATACAAATCTAACAGGACTCTGCAAAAACCTTGAACACCAAAAGACAGGTTTGATTTATAAAAATACCACAATGAAGAAAAGGTGGAAACACACAGAACCATCCAGACTTTTTTTTTTCTTTCAGACAGAATTTGGGAAAAAGATATCTGCAAAAAAAAAAAATTCCTGAGTCGGTAACCTCACTTTCCAAACCCTTTCCTATCTGCCTGGTGCTACTTTGTAAGTCCATTTGGTGAGAAAAAAAACAGGACATTTTAAGAGATCAATCTAGTATACAAACACCCGTGACAATGTCCAAATCCATAATGTAGAGGTCCAGGTAAAAGCAGAGGTGCAGTTAGAACTGCCGTTGCATCCATTTCTTACTTCAATATTTTAGCGGCAGACCACCACGTGATTACTGAATCCAAAGTCCTAATCAAAGGCAATTCATCAATAGTTACAACTCCACATTGTCTGAAATTGCGATCATAACCTTTATCACACTAGTCTCTCTCCCACCCGTGCGTCAGAACCTGGATCTTTGAAAAAGCTCTTAAGAGGAACTAAACAACTAAATTGGAGTTTTACCAGAACAAAATCTTCTCTATAATACTTTGGGTGTTCTCAGGGGTTGAGAGATGTTCACAATGGACAATTTCAAATAAGGGTTTTAGGTCCCATATTCACTTACATTGAGTTTTGTTTTGATTCTTCAGAATGGCAATTTGGGCTTATTGTTTTTGTCTCGTTCTGGTCATGAGGCTCAAGAGATCTGGCAACCCTGATGTGTCCAACATTACTGTCTGTAAATTCATGAGCCAGCAGTCAACAGGGTGAGAGATGGACTAGGAAAGGGTTTAGAGGTCCCCATTGAGACTGCCGATGCCACTGGCAACACCAATTGTCTTTTTCTACTGTCTGATAAATATATGTCATTTTATAATCATTAATTTTTTTTCACATTGAAGAACAGAAAGACAGATATTCACTTGTAGGGTGGTCTCAGAACAGGTGAAAGAAAAATACACAGACACACGTGGACTGAACTGAAATGAAGAATGGGGCAGTAACAGATGATGTCATTGTCCTTCCAAGCTCTCCCATTGGTGGGTCAGTCAAGATGGGCGAGCCTTAACTCTGGCACTCAGTAACAACTTGTCCCAGAACACAGGAATCTTCCAACAAACACACACAAAAAAAAGAGTAAACACTTAAACTGAATAAAAACTAAAACAAAGGAAAATTAGAAGTGAAAAGTTCAGATCCTTGGAACATGAGTTTTGACTGTCCCCACTTTGGAGTGTCAGTTGTGAATATATTCACTGTCCCCACTTGGTTCCGGTGTTCTGTGTGAACCCTAACGATCAGTCTGCTGGTCTAAGAGCGGGTGGGTCAGTTGGTCGGTTTTGTATATATGAACTCCTTCCTCCCTGGATGCAGAGTTATGGCTCGGTCATGTGCTGTCTCATGGGCTCCCCTTGTTTGGAGGGTTGGTTGGGGGAGGGGGCCTGGGAGGGGTGGGTACCAGAGGGCAGGGTGTGGGCGATGGGCACCCCCCCAGGCATCATCCCCTCCATCGGCCCAGGGATCCCACCCGAGGCCACACCCACCACACCAGGGGGGTACCTGTGCCAGGGAGACAATTGTCAGGTCACATGGTACCATAACAATACCTCATAGGTTTCAACAACCTGATAAGCCTTTAAATGGCCGTTTTAAGTTGCTACATTAGAAGTGAGGCTAAGGATCCAATTCAGTGGTGATATTCTAATCAAAGCAAGAGAAGTCACACATAGTGTGGTGCAAAACAGACATCACATGAAATCTGAAAACTGATTCAACTCTTACATGTCAATTCAGGATTCAAAACGACCACAAGACCTCATCTGTTGTTCTTGGGAAACTGATAAACGTATCAGAGAAATATATCTTGATTTACTAAACCACTCAGATATCAACAAAATATAGTTATATTTAGGCAATAAGGGAATGGTTTGTAGGGCTAGAGATGACAGGTCAAGGAAAAGTTCCTGATAGGATATTTCAGGGGACAGACACAGTCAACCGTTTGGGGAAAAGGGATGTTTAGAGGAAAAGTGAAACCCAAGTCATACTCATACATCCTGAGCAGGGAATAATATGGAATACAACACTGACTGTACTTACAATCAAATGGTTGCCATAATGTGATGTGCCAACATTCAATAGATTTTTGATCATTTGGTATGGTACAAGAGGCCAGGTTTTGCCCACCTTTGTTGGTTTTGGGGTAGGAAATAAGGTGTGCAATGAGAGGGTGGGCAGAGCAGGTATATTGGGCGAGAAATAAATGAAACACAGACTATCATAAAAACTAACAGCAGCTATGTTTTGATCAGCACAGGTGGTCCTGAGCCTATCATTGTTGGTCAGCATTGGTAGTATTTACCTGGTTCTCTATTAGGTATATAATTTGTCTTGCATTCCCCCAGTTGCTATGGCCTGTACCATGGTTTGGTTGACTCGGCTGTGTAAGAGAAGTAGTTCAGTCCAGTTGAGACAGCAGGTATAGGTGACAGACTGAGAGGTCAATACTGTGACTGCCTGATTAATAATAGCAGGGGATGGTAGTAATCAATGTGTCCCCATACCTCTTCATTCCCACTATATGCCACTAAGGAAGACCTAGCCTAAAATACCAGGAAGGTTAAATAGAAAAGACAAGAGGTTCTCATAGATTGAATACAGGGGACACCTTCTTGTACTTGAGCATGGAAATGACTATTTTACTGTTTATTTTACTTGGGAAAATATCTCCTTTTTTTCAATCAAAATGTTCATGTCCTGCTTATATGGATAGTATATGCAGGAGGAAGTGAACCTGACCAATAAGAGGGGTTCCCTGCATAATGGTCTGTTTGGGTGGGATTGAGCTCCCCTACCTGTACGTGGCACCGTTGAGTTCAGGGTGCATCTGCTGCTGCATCTGCTGCTGTTCCACTGTCCAGGGCGCCGTGGTAACAAAGAACTCCTTGTTGACACAGTTTCGTAAACTGTCGGGGATACGGCCTGCATCGGAGAAACAAAAACATTCAAGTGAAGAATTAGCTCCAAATGAGTTTCTCGGTGTGTGATTTAATGCATGTGTGCGTGTCTGTGTCTGTGTTTACCAGTGACGGCTCTGCGTATCTCTGTGGCAGCTGCCTCTCTCATCTCTAGTGAGGCCTGTTCACTGTACCAGGCCGTGTGAGGAGTACAGATCAGGTTAGGAGCATCCTTCAGAGGACCCTGGGTAAAACTACACAACAGTGGCAGAGAGAAAGATTGGCTACGGTGAACTGGATAATGGAGTTGGTGAAGTTATCTATACACACAGATAAGTGCACACGCTCACCTGAAGGGTTCTGACTCATGAACGTCCAGAGCAGCCCCCCGTATCCTGCCCTCCTTCAGGGCCTGAGCCAAGGCCTTCTCATCCACCAGACCTCCCCGCGCAGAGTTCACCAGGAACGCACCCTGTCGCATCTAAAACAAAAGCAAACCTGTTTTACTAAACATCAAGTGACATTCCCTCTCCTGTAGAATACGCATGTGGGAGCCCACTGCTACAGTATGTGCCTGCAGTGGTGCTTTCAACCACGAAGCCCTAAGGTGCACTGCATTATGCTTTACATACTCAAAGCTTAGATTCATATCCAAAAAGGCAAACCTCTGTGTACCAAAAGAGAGCGACAGAGATGAAATGAGAGCATCTGGATAAAAGGCAACCCTTCATCTTGATAAAAGCTTGAATTCAGGGAACAACTGTATCTGCTCGGTAAAAGGCACAAGCCCCACGCAAACACACGTATAAATACAAACATGCACACAGGCATGAACGCACCCACACTGAGATCTGGTGGCAGCAGAATACTGATGTTCTCCCAGGAAACGTATGGTATAGTTCTTTGAATATATAAATCACAAGTTAACCAGGTTCTTCCTTGATGAGACCGCCCCTCACATTTCAAAGAGGACATTGATGTTAGACTCCTATAGCAGAGTGCAGTTTGAAAAGCTGACTGCAGGTGGCAGTGGTGATCAACAACTACGCAGTGAGGGCTGGGTGCGCACTACTATACTGTTATGGCCTATTTGAGGATTGTGTGTATGCGTGTCTGTGTGGTTGCCTGTGTGTGTTCACCTGTTTGATGGTGAAGTCGTTGATGAGGTGGTGGTTGTGTTCGTTCAGGTTGCAGTGCAGGGAGACACAGTCACTCTGGTAGAGCAGGTCCTGCAGGGTGTAGACACGCTGAACACCCAGCGAACGCTCAAGTCCGTCCTGCAGGTACGGGTCGTAGAAGATGACGTTGAAGCCAAACACCTTGGCCCGCACCGCCACCGCCTGCCCTGAACGACCTGTAGACGTACACACGAATACAGTGTCAGAAGCGGATCACAATGTAATGGATGTGTGTGTGAACAATGCACTCTCAACAGTGGCCGTTACTAAAGACAGACATCTCCTGTGACTCACCGAAGCCAATGAGGCCCAGCGTTTCTCCTCGGATCCTGGCGGCTCCGGACGCCACCTCTCTGATCTGCTCCACGCTCTGGACCCGCGTGCCCTCCCGGAGAGCCTGGTACAGCCAGGTGTTCCGCCGGTACAGGTTGAGAATGTGGCACAGAGTGGAGTCTGCTGTCTCCTCCACCGCCGCCGACGGGATGTTACACACCGCGATGCCTGGCAAAGAGAGAGGGAAGACAGGGTGAGGGATGAAGAAGGACAAAAACAAAGTAGAAGCTCCATGCACAACTGGTTATGAAAGGAACAACTAAGTGTCCAAGACACATGCAAAAACTGCACACTTGGAAAGGCAATGACATATTTTTTGCATTATAGTGCACAAATATGAAACAAACAACATATTTCACACCAGGCTTCAATGTTTATTGAGGATTTTTTGTTTTAATTAAGTGACATGCCCGGGGCAAAACTAAGTCTGTGGGGGAGTATTTCTTATCAATATTTTCACAGCTTTTGTCTGTGTATTTAAGGGATAATACTCCAATTACATGTTATGTAAAATTATAAAAGCAGTGTTTGGTTTGGCTACATTCCAAAGAGTCTTGGCTGCAGTGCTGACGAGCGGGTTGTTGTTGTTATTCCCATGTTGTATTGGGCCCCTGCAATAAAACGTCCCCTTAGGGGATCAATGAAGTCTTATCTTATCCCTCTGTCCCCTCTCTTTTTTCCTCCTACCCATCTCTCCGGCCGCCTTGATGTCGATGTTGTCGTAGCCGCTGCCGATGCGGATGATGATGCGTAGAGCCTTGAATTTCTCCAGGTCTTCTCTGGTCAAGGTGATGGTGTGGTACATCATGGCCCCTACTGCCTCGTTCAGCACCTGATGGAGAAAGGGAGAGTCACCTTCATCCTCACCATTATCATTAAAGACATTTCATCATTTCATCACATATTGTGTGTTGTGTGTGTGTGTGTGTGTGTGTGTGTGTGTGTGTGTGTGTGTGTGTGTGTGTGTGTGTGTGTGTGTGTGTGTGTGTGTGCGCGCGCGAGTGCAAATGTGTACGTGTCAAAAGCCCTGCATTATCAGAATCTGTCTACGCAAACCAGGTTAGTTAGGGTGGAGACAGCCAGGGTCATAAACTAGATTGATGGTTTTCCAGATACCCAGATAGCATAGCAAGTGCCCCCTGCCAGGCACATTGGGTAAATAATAGCTTTAAATTCTCCTCCGGCTAACTGCATTTGCTTGGCCTGCCAGATTAGCATAGATGTGAATTTCCATAAGGGTTTTATGAGAGCTAGCTGGAACCAGCGCTAGATGCTAATTCAAGGTTGAAGCTCTCCTCCTGCGTTCATCTAATTGCTTAGGCTGTGCTGCTAGCCAGAGGCAAGTTTGGCTGGAGACAATACGTCCTGTGGGTTATAATGACCAATGCTGTGTGAGTCATTAAGCAAGCGGGGTAATCGCTGAGCAATGTGTCAGACTAAATGGAAATGGTATTTTTTATCACTATGGTGGGCCAGTGTTAAAATACATGGTAGGTGTAAAAAAGCAGTTGGATATGGCGGCCCAATAGATGTCAAAGGACCAGTTTGAGAGAATATTTCCTCCAGATCAAAATGATGTGTGGAGACAGTTGGTGTGGGGGTGGGGCGGTAGCTGTCCAGATAAAAGCTGATATCATGCTCAAGATTCATTTGTATCAATTCCCTCGCTAACTCACAGAAACAAGTCCACAAACAGATGGTTAAACTGCTAACACTGTTCTGACACCAGAGGGAGAGATAACACACGAGCATGCTAACCCTTTAGTCCACACGACACAACGTAGAGATAAGTCACCACCAAAACGTGATGAGACTAGCACTGCTTTGAATTAGACAGCGAGTCATTGTCACATCCCAACACTGCTCAAACACAATGCCACTGAAAAGAAATGTGCAGGTTAGGGCTCCTGTCAGGGAACTAACTTGGCTCCTCTTTCTCAGGCGATGCATGCAGAGGCAGCAGTGTGTGTGTTTCAGTATGTTTCAGATGAAAGTGTGTGTGTATGAGAGTTAAAGTGTATGTGTGTGTGTGTGTGTGAAATCAGTGAGTCAGCATTTGAGCCTGTGTGTGTGTGAGCCAACGTTTGTGGTTTGTTTGCATGTGAGTCCCTGTGTGGGGCCCTTTCTCCTCTCGCGTGTGTGGAGTGCCACCTCTGCTGTCTCTGCTGACTCGTTACAAAGGCGGGAGGTCTGCCAATATCTCTACACCCAGGGCAGGACATCTCGTTTTGTAATGTATGCACAAACACAACAGCTGATTGGACAGAAAGGCCTTGGTGTGCACGAGCAGGGGAGCACGGAGAGGCCAGGGTCCAGGGAGAAAAGTGTCAAGAGGTCAAAAGAACCCTGGTCCTATTTTTCTCCCTCCATTCTTTCTATTTTCCAATTTCACTCGCTCTCTCTCTATGCGTCACACCCAAATATATATTTGTAAATGGTTCAACACTGCCTGTGCTGACAAAATCTATGTCAACAAACCTTGTTAACAATTGATTATCACTATGAAGCTTTTCAACGCTGATACAACTGTAGGGTCAACAGACACAACACATAGAAGTAGCTTTGTTAACAACCTTTTCCCACATTTTGTATTTTACATGAAGAGGGGAAGATTTGATGTTGCAATGGTATATTGCTGATGACTCTGTCGTTAAGGAGTGCTACATGCTATCTCAGTATATAATGACATTCCTTTCTCATAACCAGCCTCTCTATTTAACAACCAGAGGAGGAGAGGAAGAGCATAGACAACCAATGACATTACATCCTAATGAAATCACTTTCACTTAAATGGGAAAGGGTGGGAGAGACAATATACTGTAATATCAGTTTTATGTTAGAGAAGGAGCAGAGGGGGAGAAGGAGGTGAAAAGACAGCTACAGTTTGAATTGAGGGCACAAACCCATGCAGTCCCTGTGTGTGTGTGTGTGTGTGTGTGTGTGTGTGTGTGTGTGTGTGTGTGTGTGTTATACCTTCTCATGGATCTCCTGTGTGGACTGGGCGTCACAGAAGGCGACAGTGGCCAGGTCTTTGAGGATGGGCATCTCTACTGTACAGTCACGCCCATCTAACAGGGCCACTAGGGGGCGAGGGGTGCATCGGCCCATTCATGATCTGGGGCCGGATACCTACACACACACACAGAGACAGAGAGAAGATAAACAGAGAGATAGAGAAGATAAACAGAGGAGAGAGAGGAGAGGAGAGGAGAGAGAGAGAGAGAGAGAGAGAGAGAGAGAGAGAGAGAGAGAGAGAGAGAGAGAGAGAGAGAGAGAGAGGAGAGAGAGAGAGGAGATAAAGAGAGGAGAGGAGAGGAGCGGGAGAGAGAGAGAGGAGAGGAGGAGAGGAGAGGAGATAAAGAGAGGACAGAGAGAGAGAGAGAGAGGAGATAAAGAGAGGAGAGGAGAGAGAGAGAGGAGATAAAGAGAGGAGAGGAGAGGAGAGAGAGAGAGAGAGAGAGGAGATAAAGAGAGGAGAGAGAGAGAGAGGAGAGAGAGGAGGAGATAAAGAGAGGGGAGGAGAGAGAGAGAGAAGATATACAGAGGAGAGGAGAGAGAGAGAGAGAGAGAGAGGAGAGAGAGAGAGAGAGAGACAAAGAGAGAGAGAGAGAGGAGATAAAGAGAGGACAGAGAGAGAGAGAGGAGATAAAGAGAGGACAGAGAGAGAGAGAGAGAGGACAGAGATAAAGAGAGGACAGAGAGAGAGAGAGAGAGAGAGGACAGAGAGAGAGAGAGAGAGGACAGAGAGAGAGAGAGGAGATAAAGAGGACAGAGAGAGAGGAGATAAAGAGGACAGAGAGAGAGAGAGAGGAGATAAAGAGGACAGAGAGAGAGGAGATAAAGAGGACAGAGAGAGAGAGGAGATAAAGAGAGGACAGAGAGAGAGAGGAGATAAAGAGAGGACAGAGAGAGAGGGGGGGAGATAGAGAGGACAGTAAGAGAGAAATGAGATAGAGAGAGGACAGAGAGTGCGAGAACAGAGAGAGAGAGGAGATAAAGAGGGGGAGGAAACTTGATGAAAACCTGAGGGGTCGGCACATTGTTAACAATAAACTACATTGGAGAATAGATTGCAGTGTGTGAGTCTCTTTAACAGATTCACTGAACCGCACCTGCACAAAGACATTGGATGTGCATATGTAATCTTTTCCCTCCCTCACACACACACACTGTGAAAATTGACAGTTCGATACAATGAATGCTCTGACTCCACAATCACCTGGTAAGATGGATCAATAACACACACTCAATACTTCCTGAAATGACCAACCCCTCTGTTGTGTCTCATCGTAGTGACTCCTGATAACTCCAGTTACCAGGCAACAAAGCCTTTCACCCCATGAGGTCACTCCCACCATATCACAACCCTGCAGGGGCAGTGTATGTGTGTGTGTGTGTGCGTGTGTATGTGTATGTGCATGCTTGTGTGTGTGTTTGTGTGTACGCACTACGCACACACACACACGCGTAAGCAAGCACACCCACAACTGTGTTCTGTATCTGTTACAGCATGATACTACAGACACAAGTATCTCAACCTTCTCCAAACACACTGCACAATATCACCAATGTATCATCCCTGGAGCTTTATACTCTGTGAAGGAACAGAGTGAAAAAAGAGAAGAGCGACTCTGGGCAGAATGAAACCAAATTCCACCCAAAAAAAGGAAAGGGGGGGGGAGAGAGAGAGAGAAAGCACTTTGCACACCACTCCTCCAGCGCTCCCTCGCTCCCTACTGCTGTTGTCATGGTGATTACAGGATTTGGGCAGGATTATGAAATATTTGATTTAGTGGCGTCGGTGCTGCTGAAGAGCAGATCTGAGCTTTTCTCTCCCCTCTGTGTCCATTTCAACATCAGAGAGAACAGACTGTTACCTGTGCCCATTGAACGAGAACACAAGATAGACCAGAAACACAAAAGAAATACAGAGAAATGTGTCAGAATGTACAACAACACAAAAACAATGTCCCTTAACACCACTTGGTTCTTCATGAGTTTTCCCTAATAACAATAACCAGCTAACCACAACATCCTAAATTGTATCCAGCATAAGAAATGTATGAATTCCGTCTTGGTGGCGGTAACCAGGGAGGTTGAAATAATAACGTGACGCTAGCACTGAATGATTTGTTTTTTTCATACAGTTCAACCTAAAGAGAGCACCTAATAGACTTCCTGTATAATGTCACAGCTGTGAAAGACAGCCAGTCTTTGGGAGGTCACCACTGAGCCCTGTGAGTGTGGAGATGGGAGGGATGGCTAGGACATACAGTACATTCAGAAAGCATTCAGACCCCTTCCTCGTTTCCACATTTTGTTATGTTACAGCCTTATTCGAAAATGGATTAAATGAATTGTTTTCCTCATCATTCTACACACTGTGAGCAAGGCCTAATTGCCCAACTTCAGCGCTAATGCTCTTGTGGCTCACATTTACGTAAGTATTCAGACCCTTTACTCAGTACTTTGTTGAAGCACCTTTGACAGTGATTACAGCGTCAAGTCTTCTTGGGTATGACGCTAGAAACTTGGCACACCAATATTTGGGGAGTTTCTCCCATTCTTCTCTGCAGATCCTTTCAAGCTCCGTCAGGTTGGATGGGGAGCGTCGCTGCACAGTTATTTTCAGGTCTCTCCAGAGATGTTCGATTGGGTTCAAGTCCAGGCTCTGACTGGGCCACTCAAGGACATTCAGAGACTTGTCCCGAAGCCACTCCTGCTTGGCTGTGTGCCAGGTTTCCTCCAGATGTGATGCTTGAGATTCAGGCCAAAGAGTTCAATCTTGGTTTCATCAGACCAGAGAATCTTGTCTCTCATGGTCTGAGAGTCCTTTAGGTGCCTTTTGCCAGGGGGCTGTCATGTGCCTTTTACTAAGGAGTGGCTTCAGTCTGCAAACTCTACCATAAAGGCCTGATTGGTGGAGTGCTGCAGAGATGGTTGTCCTTCTGGAAGGTTCTCCCATCGCCACAGAGGAACTCTAGAGCTCTGTCAGAGTAACCAACAACCCGTTGGTCACCTCCCTGACCAATGCCCTTCTCCCCAGATTGCTCAGTTTGGCCGGGCGGCCAGCTCTAGGAAGAGTCTGGGTGGTTCCAAAGTTCTTCCATTTAAGAATGATGAAGGCCACTGTGTTCTTAGGGACCTTCAAGCCTGCAGACATTTTTTGGTACCCTTCCTCAGATATGTGCCTCAACATAATCCTGTCTCAGAGCTCTACAGATAATTCCTTCGACCTCATGGCTTGGTTTTTGCTCTGACATGCACTGTCAACTGTGGGACCTTATAGACAGGTGTGTGCCTTTCCAAATCATGTCCAATCAATTGAATTTACCACAGGTGGACTCCAAGTTTTAGAAACATCTCAAGGATGATCAATGGAAACAGGATGCACCTGAGCTCAAATTCGAGTCTCATAGCAAAGGGTCTGAATACTTATGTAAATAAGTTGTTTTTCATGTTTAATACATTTGCAAACATTTCTAAAAACATGTTTCCCTTTGTCAGTATGGGGTACTGTGTGTAGATTGATGAGGGGGAAAAAATATTGAATCAATTTTAGAATAAGGCTGTAACGTAACAAAATGTGGAGAAGGGGAAGGGGTCTGAAAACTTTCCGAATGCACTGTAGATACTTTTGTGTATTATTATCTTTTATGTATTATTATCATGGGTACGTGTCTCTGTGCCTCTCACACAGTGTCAGTCAACTCTCACAGCCTTTTACATGATGAAGCACAGAGGAAGGAAATTGCCATGACAACATAGCTCTTTACAATTGTGTGAATAGGGTACCTATAGATTCAATATCCCTGGAAGGATGGAGGCATATAGCTATTTATTGCACAGTTCACTTTCTCTCCATGGGACTGTGCATGGTAGTCTGGCTGACGCCACTCCCGTAGTACACAGCGAACGAGCGCTGTGGCACACTGGTCTGGCTATGGGTCCACCATAAATGCATTAGTCGCACAGACATTGGCTGAGCTTTGATTGGTTCTCTTAAATGTTTTTCATTTTTCTTTCCTGGGTGGTTTGAGACCTGGATTTGAAAATCTAACAGTTGTATTGGAAGGGAGCAGCTTTCAGGGGCTATGTGTGGTTGTTTATGTGGGTTCTTGAGTGAGAAAGACACAGAAGAGCCACCTTCATTATCGACGCATCCTGCCTACAACAACAAGCAGCTTTGCCAGACTCCGAAGTCAGGAAGACTTCAAGTTTGGCACTAGCCCGACTGTGTGCAGGGCGCTCTGAAGTCAAATACTGTTCCACAGACACACGCCTGAATCTCCTTACACTCCTGCAGACCCCATTAACATAGCACAGAATTGGTGAGCACAACCTCCTTCAAATACCCTATTAGCTGAGAGCAGAGGGTCACACTCACACACAGTTTAGAGGCAAGCGAAATACTGGCAACAGTCGGAAGTGGGTCAAAATACTGATGATGAATTATTTCCTTGTGGCTAATAGACTTTCAGCACCCTAATAAGTCAGAACAAGAAGCTCTGCTAAATACATGATACATTGCTGGCTAATTAGCTACTAATGAGAGCTTAATGAGGACCTAATACCTGGTCAGTAATTCTGAAGAGCTTCTTAAAGGGATACTTTGGATTTTGGCAATGAGGCCCTTTATCTACTTCCTCAGAGTCAGAGGAACTCATGGATACCATTTTTTAGTCTCTGTCCAGTATGAAGAAAGTTAAGAGGTAGTTTTGTGACCCAATGCTAAATAGCATTAGCGCAATGACTGGAAGTCTATGGGCATCTACTAGCATGCTAGCAGATATCCATAGACTTCCAGTCATTGTGCTAAAGCTAGTTAGAAATTGTGCTAGCGCTAGTGAGCAACTTCCTTCAAACTGCACACAGAGACATAAAAATGGTGTCCACACGTTCATCTGACTCCGGGGAAGAAGATAAAATCCCAAAGTATCCCTTTAAAGCAGCCTGGGAGAAAATGACACGAGGCAAGTCAACCACAGGCGGCTGGTGACCCCTTAATTGGGGAGTACGGGCTCATAGTAAAAGCTATAACGGAATACATGGAATGGTATCAAACACATCAAACACATGGTTCCCATTCCATTCCAGCCATTATTATTAGCTGTCCTCCCCTCAGCAGCCTCCTGTAAAGTCAAATGTGACTTGCACATCATGTCAAATGTGCTACAACTCCATACTGTTCCAAAATGTTCTCAACGACATAATAAAATGCTAATGTATGCATACATGTTCTGGATAATCTGAAAATAGAGTGGAGATTAACAGATATGCTCACACCCACGTGCACAAACCCACCAGCACACAGGACACACACACACACACACACACACACACACACACACACACACACACACACACACACACACACACACACACACACACACACACAGTTAGAGTAGATTTATCCAGTCTAGCCTGTCTTGTTGACTAGCCATCTTCCCCATGGGATCCCTCATCCTTACTGAACTGACATGTCCTCTGAGATCTCATCACCACAGCTGGTCCAGGACCAGTGCTTATGTAACTGAGGTGGCTCTGTGAACCACACTCACGTGATAAGTAACATTGCTGGAGACACCAAGACTTGTGTTAGCTACCCAAGCAGCGATCCTCAACCAATTTGCTAACAGACAGGGTCTGACTCTCTTCCTTGAAGATCACTGAAATGAAAACTAGCTCATGAGATCTACATTTGTGCCAGCTAACATCCCCAAGGACCGCTGCAAGGCCGTGTCAGGCCAACCGGTGAAGTTCCTTGTTGTGGTTCCTGATATTTTTCCTCCGCCACTGTGTGTTCTGGGAACCAACCATGAAGTTACAGTTGTGTGTCCAATTAAACCCACTTGTGGTCCTAAGTCAGCACTTATATAGGCTACTAATCAAATCAAATGTTATTTGTCACTTGCGCCGAATATAACAGGTGAACCTTACAGTGAAACGCTTACTTAAAAGCCCTTAACCAACAACGCAGGTAAGAAAAATACCAACAAAAAAAGAAAGAAAAGTAACAAATAATTAAAGAGCAGCAGTAAAATAACAATAGCGAGGCTATATACAGGGGGTACCGGTACAGACTCAATGTGCGGGGGCACCGGTTAGTCGACCTTTGGCAGAGATTACAGCCTTGAGTCTTCTTGGGTATGACGCTATAAGCTTGGCACACCTGTATTTGGGGAGTTTCTCCCATTCTTCTCTGCAGATCCTCTCAAGCTCTGTCAGGTTGGATGGGGAGCGTTGCTGCACAGCTATTTTCAGGTCTCTCCAAAGATGCTCAATTGAGTTCAAGTCTGGACCCAACTTTTTTCTAACAATGAGTAAGGCATGAGGAATCCAACGAAATGGTCAAAAACCACCCACGGACCGTTCACACCCCACGCCAATCCCACCCCATCAACAAGTATACAGTATCCGTTTTCTATGTCTGACAAGTAGTATGGAGCTGCTACTTGGAATATTGTTGTATGTATGTTGTATGTCAACTCAGTAAATTTGGTGATGTTTTTGTTTTCCTGTTCAGAGAAATTAGTCACTGAAGTTGTTTGGTTTATATTCCATCACACATCCTGATATTACCATGTTTTGACCTTAGATTATGCTGTTCCTGTTTATGCACAAGGTATGACATCAACCAAATTCACTGAGAATACATTATATAGGATTAAGATGCAATACTCCGAGCCGCAGCTCCATACTACTTACATAACTGATACTACGGTATATATCAGTGATCATCAACTAGATTTTTTGTTGAGCAGATGGTTGGGGGGCTGGAACAAAATTACAAATCATTTGTAGTCTGCAAATGTGACTGCAAGAAGCCCAAACCGATATAATATTTGACACAAAAAAAATCAAAAAAATTCAAACCGTGCTTACATTTGTATACAATCACATATCTCTCTATTATGCGTGGGAATACTTGGGAACAGATTTCCAAAATTAAAATCACTTGGAGCTGATTTCCTGTTTTTTTTACAGTCTTTTACATCCAACAATAAAAATTCCATTGCTCAGAAAACTTGGGGGTGCCAAATAAAACAACCGTGGGCCAAATCCAGTTGGGAACCCTGCTATATAGCCATGGTTGGGGTGGGACTGGCATGGGGTGTGAGGGGTCCGTGGGGGGCTTTTCACAATATATTTGGATTCCTCATGTGTAACTCATCATTCAAAAAAAGTGTTCGCCAAAACGGATGTTAATTACTATATTTATTGAATATTATATGAATCCTATAAATTAAAATGGCTGCCTCCCGATTAGCGCCACGCATTATGCACTAGAGGTGTTACTACAGACCCGGGTTCGATGCCCGGCTGGGACCGGGAGACCTATGAGGCCGCGCACAATTGGCCTAGCGTCGTCTGGGTTAGGGGAGGGTTTGGCCGGCCGGGATATCCTTGTCCCATCGCGCTCTAGCGACTCCTTGTGGCGGGCTGGGCACATGCATGCTGACTCGTGTCACCAGTTGTAGAGTGTTTCCTCCAACACATTGCTGCGGCTGGTTTCCGGGTTAAGCGGGCAGGTGTTAAGAAGCGCGGTTTGGTGGGTTCTGTTTCGGAGGACACATGACTTGACCTTCGCCTCTCCAAAGCCCATTGGGGAGTTGCAGCGATGAGACAAGATCGGAATTGGATCGCAATTGGATATCACGAAATTGGGGAGAAAAAGGGGGTAAAATACAAAACAAACAAAAAAATGCTTAATTTCTCAGAGATCAAATTATATATCAATACAATAATGTTTCAGGAATGCTAATCTTGTGTTTCCAACTACAGAAACGATTTCAGAACAATCTGAGATGGTGGGTGACGAAATCCTCTTTCTAGTGCTTTTTGAGGTGGAACGACCCACTCTTCTCTGTACTAAAGGCTCTGGTCTGTTTAGCACCACTATGGGTGTTTGGCAGGCTAGCATGAGCCCCACCCAAAGCCTGTGTCATTGGAAACCAGTGCAGGGGTAGACACTAGCCAAAACAGGGTGGAGAAAATCCACACTAGACAAAATACTAGCCTCATCTTAAGGGGGAAAATGAAAAATGAGCCCTTTGTTTTAATGGATAAAGATGCCACTGTACCATTTGAAGCCACCAATTTGATACAATGATACACTTCATAGTTAATAGAGAATCGATTACTACACTGAGCTACGTAAACACAGAAGATGCTTCGTATTTAGCTTATGGTCTATCAAATAACACTAACACAACCGATAGATCACATTGCTCTGAGACTCAAGGAAGGAAGTGTGTCACCACCATGCAGCGTTGTTGTGATACTTCTCATTGGATGAGTTAGACACCTGGCCAACTACAGCCGCGATCTAGATGCTTTCTTGGGGTATGAAAGAAGCTTGCAGAGAGACATTAGCATCCACCCACAGATGAAGCCCAGATGTTCTGCCACTAAAATCCTTTTTTGGATTCTGACAACTGAAATATAAAGGCCGCCTCTAAATTCCTTCGTAGAAATGAGCCGTTCCTTCAGATAATACGATAGAGTGTCTAGTTCCCATTTGGATGTCTGATCAGACAGTTCCTATTCTCTGCTGCCAGAGGGCGAGTCACAGATTTAGAGGAGAACCATTTCCTAAATAGAGCAAAACAATTGAGAAACGATCCCTCAACTACCCCTCACTTTTTCTTGGAACTTGAGTTATATTTCATTGGATTACATTAAAGGACACTACCCTTCTCTGCTTCAGTTTGATCCTTCTGATGTAATGGAGGAAATGGAGTTAATTGTAACAACAATGAATAAGCTCTTGGCATCTTTTTAGATTCATCCAAAGAATTTGACATGGTTGATCAATAAATATTACTTTCTAAATTACATTATTACAGTTTTCATGATTATACATATAATTAACTATATAGTTATGTTTATGCTAGAGAACAATTTGTTCATGCAAACGGCTGTGCATCTCCCAGAGCCAAGATATCCTGTGGCGTCCCACAGGGTTCAATAATTGGACCTTTGTTAGTCCTAATCTATATCAATGACCTTGCTGCTGTGTCTTCTACTGTACTTCCCATTTACTTTGCTGATGACACCAATTTGATTTTATCGTCACACAATAATTTTGATTCAGTAATTAATGATGCCAACTAAGGTATGGCCAAATTTTCGGAATGATTCCAGATTTAAAAGAAAATATCTTTAAATGTTAAAAAATCCAACTTTATTTTATTCACTAGTAAGAATAAGAAATATTGCAACAACAACAACAAAAAGAGCCAGAATCTCAATTGGTGGGAATGAAATTGAACTAGTCACATGCACTAGAATTCTAATTGATGGAAAGATATCCTGGAGAGGTCATATTCAAATTGTCTACACAAAGTGATTAAATCTGCTGGCTTCATCAGAAATATTAGTGATTTTGTTCATCAAGCTTGCTTCCTAACTCCATACTATGGCTCAATTTACCCATATTTAATTTCATGTAATATTGTCTGGATCAGTATATACACCTCCTACCTACACATTGTACTCATCATACAAAATACATTTGTAAGACTAGCCACCTCCTATAATTACCTGGCTCCATCTGCACCTTTGTTTAAGAAACTCAATATCTTGTCTATTTACGACATTAGCGTACGCCAATTATACACTTCGATCTACAAATACTCATAGCTCACAGACCTAAACCCTTTAATGGATTCCTCCAGGTTAATCCTGAAATCAATCTATATAACACAAGACACCGCGATAACCTTCACCTTCCCCACTGCTACATCTCCAATAGTCAATTCTCTATCAGATATAGAGGTACCATACTCTGGAACTCTTATCTTCACATTGCCAAAATACCATCATCCCTCAATAACTTCAAGCGAAGACTGGGGGTCAGCCTGATGAACCAAACTACTCAGTAACCTCCTCCTAATTCTCACACACTCACATATACGTTTGAACAAATCAAATATATATACACAACCATTCAAAGGTTTGGGGTCACTTAGAAATGTCCTTGTTTTTGAAAGGAAAGCACATTTCTTGTCCATTAAAATAACATAAAATGTATCAGAAATACAGTGTAGACATTGTTAATGTTGTAAATGACTATTGTAGCAGGAAACGTCCAATTTTATATGGAATATCTACATAGGCGTACAGAGGCCCATTATCAGCAACCATCACTCCTGTGTTCCAATGGCACGTTGTGTCAGCTAATCCAAGTTCATATCTGGAGCATCAGCATTTGTGGGTTCGATTACAGGCTCAAAAGGACCAGAAACAAATAACTTTCTTCTGAAACTCGTCAGTCTATTCTTGTTCTGAGAAATGAAGGCTATTTCATGTGAGAAATTACCAAGAAACTGAAGATCTCATACAGCGCTGTGTACTACTCCCTTCACAGAACAACACAGACTGGCCCTAACCAGAATAGAAAGAGGAGTGGGAGGCCCCGGTGCACAACTTAGCAAGAGGACAAGTACATTAGTGTCTAGTTTGAGAAACAGACGCCTAGAAGGCCAGCATCCTGGAATCGACTCCTCACTGTTGACGTTGAGACTGGTGTTTTGCGGGTACTATTTAATGAAGCTGCCAGTTGAGGACTTGTGAGACGTCTATTTCTCAAACGGGACACTCTAATGTACTTGTCCTCTTGCTCAGTTGGGCACCGGGGCCTCCCACTCACCTACCCAATTCGTTTTTGTTTACATGTTGCATGCTGCAGAGCTCCAGTAACAATGTCCTGAAACAAAACAGTTTAGCATACTCCCTAATATAACAGTGAGCTAGTTTGACTAAATAAGGGAGTGTTGCACTCCCTCTGTACCCATGAGCCGATTTTCCACAACAGATAAAGGGAAATCTGTCTCTTTCAATCTAAACCACCCATCTTTCTCCCCTTCTCTTTCTCCTGGAGGAGAGTGTAAGGTGACCAAACACAGGCCAACCACAGCCCCAATGACTCAATTCTGTGTGTGACAAATGCAATATATCTCCCCCTGGCCTCTAGTCTCCAGCCCACTAAACAATAAAACTGAGAAAACAAAAGGAAGTGAGGAGGATTTTCCACGGCGCGGTGATGTCAGGGCTCTGCCTCGGTGCGGTCGCCCAGTTCAGAATGGGGTTTTGTAGAAACTGCTCTCTTTCCTACTGTAGATGAAGAGCTAAGAAGGGCTCAATGGCTTAGGACCAACAGCTGGTTCTTGTTACCTAGCAACTCCCAAGCTGAGGCCACGGTTACAGGTCTGCTCAGAGTGGGGGTCTCACTCTCCTGACTCAATCTGGCAACCAGTGGTATTATAAGACAGCTTCACTCAAAATAACAGGCCTCCAAAACTGCCACACCGAGAAAGAAAGAGGTTCTGACTCCACTAAGAAAATGACAAAGAGAGGTGCGTTAATATGTGTTATGACTTCGTCTATCAATTTATGCCAGGAAACCTGAATATGAGTAAAGTATGTCTATGGCTGGTCAGTAGCCAACGGCAGCATAGTTTGAGTCCTGGTGCAGAGAGACAGTATGTGGATGGGCAGTGAGACAGCAGCCAGAGCACTGGAACACTGCATTGCCTCAGAGAGGGCCAAAAACACACACCCAGGCACACACACACACCCACACACACATACACACACACATAGCACGGTGTCAAAACATGAGCTACGGTACTGTGTGTATGCTTGTGTGTGAGCAACAGCAAGAGAGAGAGAGAGCAAGAGGGTAGAGGCCATATAATCTTCTTTTGTTGGCAGGTTTTCCCCTTCCAGGCCCCTCGACCATACGACGCCCTGCCCCCCTTCACCACCCAGCACACCCTATCCCCCCTGTAGACACACAAAGCCGCTGCTTGTCCTCCCTCTGCCTGCCATCCTTCCCCACCCTTATCACCACCCTGCTGCCCCTGCCTTGTTACCAGCCCCACTAAACCAACCAATCCCCTGCCAAGAGCTCCCGAGTGGCACAGCGGTCTAAGGCAATGCATCTCAGTGCTAGAGGCGTCACTAACAGACGTTCGAATCCAGGCTTTATCACAACCGGCCGTGATTGGGAGTCCCATAGGGGGGCGCACAATTGGCCCAGCGTCGTCTGGGTTTGGCCGGAGTAGACCGTCATTGTAAATAAGAATGTGTTCTTAACTGACTTGCCTAGTTAAATAAAGGTTACATTTTTTTAAGGGAAAAAAAGAGAGAGAGGGGGCAGAAATAAATAAAATACAGGGAGAAGGAATGACAGATAACGAGACCATGATAGAGTGAGGGAGAATGAGAGAGAGATGTCTGTCCTTCCTAAATGGCAGCCTTTGTGCTTCTTCAGCCAGACTTGCTCTCTAGAGCACAATTGGGGCCAGAGACAAAAGCAGGCGACTAGTGGACAGCACACTTCAGCTCCCATTCAACCACACTGGCTTTCTTTACACAGGGAACCATCAAGGGACCGTACACCACAGGGAGGGAAGCACACACACACACACACACACACACACACACACACACACACACACACACACACACACACACACACACACACACACACACACACACACACACACACACACACACACACACAGCCATATAAACACAAGCTCTCAGGGATTTATTGTGGTAATAACTATACTGTTTACATAGGAGCTAAGCACTGTATAAGAACATACAGATATCACTCACTCACACTACTTCCAGACTGGAAGACACACGCATGACCATTCATCAATGACCTCCCCCCCAACAATCCCTCAATCTCAATACATCCCCCCTCCATCTTCTCTGCTCACTCACTTTCCTTCCCCTTGGATTTACACAGTTCACTGGTTTCAAGCCAAGTAGAGACATATGCACACACACACATTCTTTCATGACACACTTCATTGCAGACACGTTGAGGTTCAATTGCCTTGACAGACCCCCCTCTACACACACACTCTGACCCACACGCAAGCACACACTCGCAGAACAACCAACAGGAAACATGCTCCTTGCCTGGGAAATGCTGTCTCCACATTCTTCAGATCAAGAGAGACACATGGCAGTGGCAGAACACACAAAAAAAGTAGGCAGGGGGGATTCTCAGTGTGTCCTGAGGGTAGGCTATCCCTTCCTCCCTCTCTCCCCCCTCTCCTCCTTATTCAGTCTCTATCCACTGCTTGTTGTCCAGAAGCACTCTTCTTCACCTTACTCCCAGCTGTTCCATACTTGAAAGCGGGCTGGTGGGCGAGAGGGGCTGTAGGGGCAGGGGGGGGGCAGAGCAGGGTGGCGAGAGGGGCTGTACGGGGGTCAGGGCAGGGGGGTGAGCTCGGTGATAGTCTTTTATCTCCGGGGCATAAACAGCTCTTTTCCAGTCAGCATCCGCCAGCAATCGCCTCTCTTCTCCTCTCGTCGATCGCAAATATCTTCTCTTTCTCTGTCTTTCTCTCTATCCCTCCCTCCCTCCTGCACGCTCCGTCCCGGCTATTTAAACAGATTGCAGGCTTTCTCCACCAGCCTTTGTGTGAGGCCGAGAGCGAGAAAGAAAGAAAGAAAGAGAAGACAGGGAAAACAAGTGAGCAAACCAGAGAGCCCCAGCTACGCAGGGAAAAAAAGAGAGAAAAATGAAAAGAGAAAAAAAAATCCCTAAATGAGTGCTAGTCAAAACGAGTGGTGCGACGCTCCTGGCGTGGACGAATCACTCTTCCGTTACCTCTGCTCTCACACAATTTCCTTCCCTCTCCCCCCCCCTTCCTCTTTCCCTCACTCTCCCTTTCTCTCTGTCTTATTATTTTCGATCAGGCTTTCACAGCATTTTAAGACTGCTAGCCCCCTTTTCCCCTCTCCCTCCCTTTCACACTCACTCTCTGTTATTTCTCTCCTTCTTCACCCTTCCCCCTTTCTTAACAAAACATCCCATTTATTTTCAAACCCATTCAGTGAAGTGCACGTATGATGTGTTTTTCTCTAAAACTTGCATTGTCCCCCTAATGTCTAAAAAAAAGTACAATATCAACATCACCTGCCAACATTAAGTCAAAACACTGACAGTCACACAAGGGCAAATAAACAAAAATACACACTATAAAATAATAACATTGCAGTTGAGGATTCCTACAGCATTATGTCCACAATGAACTGGAAAACCGGGGGAAATTACTGGCATGTGTTTCTAGTATATTCCCAGGAAATGTATCTTTCCTACAATCAGCTGCATGTTGTCCCTTAACGATCACATCCTCGCATGGTTTGGTGGCTTGTGTCATCAAGTTTGTCATAATAAAACAACATAAACAACCCACTGGGCACAAACTGGTGGAATCAATGTTGTTTGAATTTGTCAATGTATTGTGACGTGGAATCTACGTGGAAAAATACACAGGATTTGAAAAAGGTCATCAATGTTGTTTTGAGGGTGCCATCATGGTAACCCAATTTTAACATAGACAAATCTTGTATACAATATGTTGAATTTGTATTTTTAAAACATCATCAGATCCTCAATGTTATATCTACTATCAGAATTTTTGGGGGGCTTAGCAGCAACTCCTACTGGAGAATTGATCTATCTACAGCTACCTTTTGGTCCCCGTCCAGGGTTTTAACCAAGCCCAGCTTAGTTATGATGTTTGTCACTGGCTATTAACAATGTGCTACCGTGAGAATGACTGTTGAGAGACTTCTACTTAAAAATGAAATAAATTCACTGTTGCCATCGAAGTCATTCTAAAGGGTAGGTTTAACAGAGCAAATTAAATGTAAATATACTTTATTACTCATATATCATCAATGATGCTATTTATGCCTACAGTATATAGCATCTGCAAAGTAATCAACAGCTATTGTTTCAATTCAACCCATAATTCAACTAAAAACAGACAATACAATAGAACAAATTATTATTGATGTCTCAAGCAAACACATTTCCGGGTGGAGGAAGTTGCATTCTCTGCATGGTTCTCTGCATGGCTGTGCTCTGTATTTACAAATCAGTAATCACATAATGCAGCGACTTTCCAATAAGATGAACCATTGTCAATGTCACAGTGCTATTTCATTCTGCAATCTCAAAAAGATCCGTCAGGTGGTGAAAGTGAGCCACTATGTGAGGTTAATGTGACATATCCTAATGTGCCTTCCGTGGCCTCAAACTGCTCTTAAATGCAAGTAAAACTAAATGCATGCTCTTCAACCGATCGCTGCCCATACCTGCCCGCTCGTCCAGCATCACTACTCTGGAAGGTTCTGACTTAGAATATGTGGACAACACCAAATACCTAGGTGTCTGGTTAGACTGTAAACTCTCCTTCCAGACTCACATTAAGCATCTCCAATCAAAAATGAAATCTAGAATCAGCTTCCTATTTCGCAACAAAGCATATTTCACTTATGCTGCCAAACATACCCTTGTAAAACTGACTATCCTGCCGATCCTTGACTTCGGCGATGTCATTTATAAAATAGCCTCCAACACTCTACTCAGCAAATTGGATGCAGTCTATCACAGTGCCAACTGTTTTGTCACCAAAGCCCCATATAATTCCCACCACTGTCACCTGTATGCTCTCGTTGGCTGGCCCTCGCTTCATATTTGTCGCCAAACCCACTGGCTCCAGGTTATCTACAGTTGAAGTCAGAAGCTTACATACACCTAGGTTGAAGTCATTAAAACTCGTTTTTCAACCACTCCTCAAATTTCTTGTCAACAAACTATAGTTTTGGCAAGTCGGTTAGAACATCCCCTTCGTGTATAACACAAGTAATTTTTCCAACAATTGTTTACAGACAGATTATTTAACTTATAATTCACTGTGTCACAATTCCCATGGGTCAAAGGTTTACATACACTAAGTTGACTGTGCCTTTAAAAACTTGGAAAATTCTAGAAAAATTATGTCATGGCTTTAGAAGCTTCTTACATCATGAGTCAATTGGAGGTGTACCTGTGAATGTATTTCAAGGCCTACCTTCAAACTCAGTGCCTCTTTGCTTGACATCATGGGAAAATCAAAAGAAATCAGCCAAGTCCTCAGAAAAAAATTGTAGACCTCCACAAGTCTGGTTCATCCTTGGGAACAATTTCCAAACGCCTGAAGGTACCGTGTTCATCTGTACAAACAATACTAAGCAAGTATAAACACCATGGGACCACACAGCCGTTATACCGCTCAGGTCTGTCTCCTAGAGATGGATGTACTTTGGTGCGAAAAGTGCTAATCAATCCCAGAACAACAGCAAAGGACCCTGTGAATATGCTCGAGGAAACAGGTACAAAAGTATCTATATCCACAGTAAAACGAGTCCTACAGTGGGGCAAAAAAGTATTTAGTCAGCCACCAATTGTGCAATTTCTCCCACTTAAAAACATGAGAGAGGCATGTAATTTTCATCATAGGTACACTTCAACTATGACAGACAAAATTAGAAAAAAAATCCAGAAAATCACATTGTAGGATTTTTAATGAATTTATTTGCAAATTATGGTGGAAAACAAGTATTTGGTCACCTACAAACAAGCAAGATTTCTGGCTCTCACAGACCTGTAACTTCTTCTTTAAGAGGCTCCTCTGTCCTCCACTCGTTACCTGTATTAATGGCACCTGTTTGAAGTTGTTATCAGTATAAAAGACACCTGTCCACAACCTCAAACAGTCACACTCCAAACTCCACAAGACCAAAGAGCTGTCAAAGTACACCAGCAAAAAAATTGTAGACCTGCACCAGGCTGGGAAGACTGAATCTGCAATAGGTAAGCAGCTTGGTTTGAAGAAATCAACTGTGGGAGAAATTATTAGGAAATGGAAGACATACAAGACCACTGATAATCTCCCTCGATCTGGGGCTCCACGCAAGATCTCACCCCGTGGGGTCAAAATGATCACAAGAACGGTGAGCAAAAATCCCAGAACCACACGGGGGGACCTAATGAATGACCTGCAGAGAGCTGGGACCAAAGTAACAAAGCCTACCATCAGTAACACACTACGCCGCCAGGGACTCAAACCCTGCAGTGCCAGACGTGTCCCCCTTCTTAAGCCAGTACATGTCCAGGCCCGTCTGAAGTTTGCTAGAGAGCATTTGGATGATCCAGAAGATTGGGAGAATGTCATATGGTCAGATGAAACCAAAATATAACTTTTTGGTAAAAACTAAACTCGTCGTGTTTGGAGGACAAAGAATGCTGAGTTGCATCCAAAGAACACCCTACCTACTGTGAAGCATGGGGGTCGAAACATCATGCTTTGGGGCTGTTTTTCTGCAAAGGGACCAGGACGACTGATCCGTGTAAAGGAAAGAATGAATGGGGCCATGTATCGTGAGATTTTGAGTGAAAACCTCCTTCCATCAGCAAGGGCATTGAAGATGAAACGTGCCTGGGTCTTTCAGCATGACAATGATCCCAAACACACCGCCCGGGCAATGAAGGCGTGGCTTCGTAAGAAGCATTTCAAGGTCCTGGAGTGGCCTAGCCAGTCTCCAGATCTCAACCCCATAGAAAATCTTTGGAGGGAGTTGAAAGTCCGTGTTGCCCAGAAACAGCCCCAAAACATCACTGCTCTAGAGGAGATCTGCATGGAGGAATGGGCCAAAATACCACCAACAGGTTGTGAAAACCTTGTGAAGACTTACAGAAATGTTTGACCTCTGTCATTGCCAACAAAGGGTATATAACAAAGTATTGAGATAAACTTTTGTTATTGACCAAATGCTTATTTTCCACCATAATTTTCAAATAAATTCATAAAAAATCCTACATTGTGATTTTCTGAAAAAAAAAAAAACTAATTTTGTCTGTCATAGTTGAAGTGTACCTATGATGAAATTTACAGGCCTCTCTCATCTTTTTAAGTGGGAGAACTTACACAATTGGTGGCTGACTAAATACTTTTTGCCCCACTGTATATCGACATAACCTGAAAGGAAGCTCAGCAAGGAAGAAGCCACTGCTCCAAAATTGCCCAAAAAAAACAGACTACGGTTTGCAACTGCACATGGGGACAAAGATTGTACTTTTTTGAGAAATGTCCTCTGGTCTGATGAAACAAAAATATAACTGTTGGACATAATGACCATAGTTATGTTTGAAGGAATAAAAGGGAGGCTTGCAAGCTGAAGAACACCATCCCACGGGGGGTGGCAACATCTCAAGACATACGTCAGGGAGTTAAAGCTTGGTCGCAAATGGGTCTTCTAAATGGACAATGACCCTAAGCATACTTCCAAAGTTGTGGCAAAATGGCTTTAGGACAACAAAGTCAAGGTATTGGAGTGGCCATCACAAAGCCATGCCCTCAATCCTATAGAAAATGTGTGGGCAGAACTGAAAAAGCGTGTGCAAGCAAGGAGGCCTATAAACCTGACTCAGTTACACCAGCTGTGTCAGGAGGAATGGGCCAAAATTCACCCAACTTATTGTGGAAAGCTACCTGAAACGTTTGACCGAAGTTAAACAATTTAAATGCAATGCTACCAAATACTAATTGAGTGTATGTAAACATCTGAACCTGTAAGGTCCTGGGTGTCGTGAGGGTGAAATCAGGCGCAGGAAAGCAGAGTTCAATAAAGTGCTTCTTTAATGCACACACGATGAACTACGGTCCCCCTACTTTCGGGTGCTCAAACCAAATGCCCCAGACACAGGGAACGAAAAACAGTCTAGCACTAAATACACGAACATCTAATGCAAACACCAGGGTTACAATAATCAATCCCGCACAAAGAACCAGGCGGGCTGGCTGACTAATAAAGCCTCACTAATTACAACCAACTCAAAACAGGTGTACTCAATAAACAGACAGGGGGGGGGAGAGAAAAGAATCAGTGGCAGCTAGTAGGCCGGCGACGACGACCGCCGAGCGCCACCCGAACGGGAAGGGGAGCCACCTTCGGTCGGAGTCGTGACAGAACCACTGGGAATGTGATGAAAGAAATCAAAATCTGAAATAAATCATTTTCTCTACTATTATTCTGACATTCCACATTCTTAAAATAAAGTGGTGATCTTATTTGACCTAAGACAGGGAGTTTAAATGTATTTGGCTAAAGTGTATGTAAACTTCCGACTTCAACTGTATAAGTCTTTGCTAGGTAAAGCTCCGCCTTATCTCAGCTTACTGGTCATCATAGCAGCACCCACCCGTAGCACGAACTACAAAAATAACTGAAGCTGGAGACTCATATCTCCCTCACTAACTTTAAGAACCAGCTGTCAGAGCAGCTCACAGATCACTGCACCTGCACATAGCCCATCTGTAAACAGCCCATCCAAATTCCTCATCCCCATACTGTTATTTATTTTGCTCCTTTGCACCCCAGTATCTCTACTTGCACACTCATCTTCTGCCCATCTTTCACCACAGTGTTTAATTGCAATATTGTAATTATTTCGCCACTATGGCCCATTTATTGCCTTACCTCCCCTATCCTACCTCATTTGCACACACTGTATATAGACTTTTTCTATCATATTATTGTCTGTATGTTTGTTTATTCCATGTGTAACTCTGTGTTGTGGTTTGTGTAGCATTGCTTTGCTTTATCTTGGCCAGATCGCAGTTGTAAATGAGAACTTGTTCTCAACTAGCCTACCTGGTTAATTAAAGGTGAAATATATATTTTTTAATAAAATAAAAATATCCAACACTGTTTGTTCTCAATAAACAACGAGCAAAGATAACCCGTGCCTGTTCAGTTATTCATATGATATAGAAAGATATCACATCACAGCCAAGTAATAATATCAGTCTTTAAAGAGAGGCTGTTATTTTTCTATGTATAACATCAGCTACTAGCAAGCAAGCAGACAACTAGTCCAAACCTGGTAGCTGGCTAGCAGTTGTAAACAACTCTCAAATTGCAGTGATTACCTGTCGACATAGAAGACAAATAGCTAGCTAGCTAGTACAATAAGCGAGTTGCTCGGCCTACAAGGTTATGGCAAGCTATGGAGCCATCATTGGCATCAGTTATCAGAAATATATGTGTGGTGATATTCCAAGCCAGAATATGAATTGAAAATGAGTGTTGTCTTTGTTTCCTGACTGCTGAATCAACCATGCGTGCTAGCAAGATAGCCAATGCTATGGTTGAGGCAAACAAGATGTAAAATAAGACAATAACTGGAATTCAGCTAGCCAAATAGCTATTTAGCTCTAGGTGGTTGGGGGCTACATATGGGCTAGCTTACGTTAGCTAGCTGGCTACTGTTTTCCCATACATGCATGCTGCACAGTGCCCGTGGGTAAAGATTGGATAAGTTAGAATACAGTGAGATAATTATCACGATTTTCATATATGGATCAGGTTAGCTAGCTATCTATCCAACATTGCAATTAGAAGCTAGCTGGCTGGCTATGTACTATATTTAGAAAAAAAATAATTTATGCATGGCTCTGGCTAGGGTACATGTAGCAGGTCAGCTGCAATGTAGCTAGCATTTCCTCCATGAATGAAGTAAACTATCTAGATAGTAAAACAAATATTTAAAAAAAGTAAATATAGAAAAAACACTTAAATGAGTAGTTGTGTCCAAACTTTTGACTGGTACTGTATGTCTGATTATGTATATACAGTACCAGTCAAACATTTGGACACACCTACTCATCATGACCTCATAGGGTTTTTCCATATTTTTACTATTTTCTACATTGCAGAATAATAGTGAGATATCACAACTATAAAATAACACATATGGAATCATGTAGTAACCAAAAAAAAGAGTGTGCAAAGCTGTTATCAAGGCAAAGGGTGGCTACTTTGAAGAATCTCAAATATAAAATATATTTTGATTTGTTTCACACTTTTTTGGTTACTACATGATTCCATATGTGCCATTTCATAGTTTTAATGTTTAATGTTATTCTACAATGTAGAAAATAGTAAAAAATAAATAAACTCCTTTGAATGAGTAGGTGTGTCCAACTTTTGACTGGCAATGTACTATGTACAGGGGAACAGTATGTATGCAGTCACTACTGTAAGTTGCTCTGGATAAGAGTGTCTGCTACATGACTAAAATGTAAAAATTGAGGCCTGATAATCTAGCTAGTCCAATAGTGGTCTGCATATGGTTTTCTATGATTTCTTGAATCCAGCATTCTGACGCGCGCAACCCAGAACTACCAAAACAGTTTTGCTTATAAACATTCTGATTTGGTCTATAGGCATTGCGTTTCAAGCTCGAGTTGATTTAAAATGTATTGATATTTAGTGATGTTGAATTCTGTTTGGTTGTCAATGCAACCAAATATCAACATCTGAGGAGACATAATTTGCTTGGATAGTTCTATATTTGCCACTGACTTAGTCTGGCTTTAAAGGGGAACTCCACTCAAAAACTATCTTTTGGAACTTTTGAATTAGTCCACTGTTGATACAGTCTCAAAATGTTTTGCGATTCAGCAGTCAAGTTTTGAATATATCATGACACTTTGCTTCTTGAAAGTTCAATATCTTGAAAACTTGACTACTGCAATTTATTTTGTACTGAGCTTGATATAATTGAAAACTTTACAAACAGTGTGGTCAAACTATTTTATAATTTCTTAATTGTTGTTTTCTTCCAGTTCCGGTGGTATGCATTGAAAGCTCTGGCTGTCTCGTGGCTTTCTTTTGCAAAACAACAGAATTAACTGAATTATTTTCAAATGATTGTCAACACTGTATTACAAGGAACAACTAGCAGGTCTATTTCACACCAGCAGCTAGCAATTCACCTACGGGAACATTGCGGCTCTCAAAACCCGACAACAGAAAGAGTTGGCCACTACTATTCGATACATTATCTGTGAGGAAATTACCTCTGCCCTCGTCTTGCAATTAAAACCAGTAAATAAATCTCTTGCACTGCTCAAGTGGATACCAACTCAACTAATGTGGAAAATGTTGAGTCAATGTGACAGAGGGACGACTCCATGACCTGGAAACAATGCACACTAAGCTAAAAAGGGAAATCAACCTCCTAAAAAATAAAACAGAATCTTTTGAAAACCATTCCCATAAATTCAATGTACGGGTCACACGACTTGAAACTGGTGTGGAAGCGGGCAACCTAACTTCCTTCATGAGCAATCTTTTCTATGAACTGTTTGGGCGGGCAGGACAAGGTTTCAAAAAAATTATAATTTTAACCTTGATTTAAATAGGCAAGACAGTTAAGAACAAATTCTTATTTACAATGACGGCCTACCAAAAGGCAAAAAGCCTCCTGCGGGGACGAGGGCTGGGACAAAACACACATGACAACAAGAAACACCACAACACTACATAAAGAGAGAGACCTAAGACAACAACATAGCATGGCAGCAACACATGAAAACAACACAACATGACAACAACATGGTAGTAACACCACATGGCAGCAGCACAACATGGTACAAACATTTATGGGTTACAGAGAACAGCACAAAGGGCAAGATGGTAGAGACAACAATACATCACACGAAACAGCCACAACAGTCAGTAAGTGTCCATGATTGAGTCTTTGAATGAAGAGATGGAGATAAAACTGTCTAGTTTTAGTTTTTTTTGCAGCTCGTTCCAGTCGCTAGCTGCAGCGAACTGAAAAGAGGAGCGACCCAGGGATGTGTGTGCTTTGGGGACCTTTAACAGAATATGACTGGCGGATAGGGGGGAATGAAGCCTAAGAGGGTTTTTATAAATAGGCATCAACCAGTGAATCTTACGATGGGTATACAGAGATGACCAGTGTTACAGAGTAGTATAGAAGTATAGAGTGATGTGTCCTATGAGGAGCAGCCTTGATATGTGCTGAGAGAAGGATAGTGTAACGTCTAGCCATACTCCTAAGTACTTGTATGAGGTGACTACCTCAAGCTCCCTCAGAGGTAGTAATCACACCAGTGGGGAGAGGGGCATTCTCCTTACAAAACCACATGATGTTGGTTTTGGAGGTGTTCAGAACAAGGTTAAGGGCAGAGAAAGCTTGTTGGACACTAAGAAAGCTTTGTTGTAGAATTTTTAACCCAAAATCCGGGAGGGGCCAGCTGAGTATAAGACTGTATCACCTGCACATAAATGAAAGAGAGAGCTTCCTTCTGCTTGAGCTATGCTGTTGATGTAAATTGAAAAGAGTGTGGGGCCAAGGATCGAGCCTTGGGGTACTCCCTAGGTGACAGGCAATGGCTGAAACAGCAGATGTTCTGACTTTATACACTGCACTCTTTTAGAGAGGTAGTTAGCAAACCAGGCCAAAGACCCCTGAGAGACACCAATACACAGGAATGGAATGGTCTACTGTATCATAAGCTTTGGCCAAGTCAATAAAAATAGCAGCACAACATTGCTTAGAATCAAGGGCAATGGTGACATTATTTAGGACCCTTAATGTTGCAGTAACACATCCATAACCTGAGCGGAAACCAGTCTGCATACCCGAGAGAATACTATGAACATCAAGAAAGCCAGTCAGTTGATCATTGACAAGTTTTTCCAACACTTTTGATAAACAGGGGAAAATAGAAATTGGCTTACAACATTTAGGATCAGCTTGACCCTTTAAATAAAGGACGCACCGTGGCCGCCTTTCAAGCAATGGGAACCTCCCCAGAGAGGAGAGACCGGGAAAAAAGGTCAGAGATAGGCTTGGCGATGATAGGGGCAGCAACCTTAAAGAAGGGACTAAACCATCTGACCCAGAGGTTTTTTTGGGGTCAATTTTAAGGAACTCCTTTAGCACCTGGACTCAGTGACTACCTACAGGGAGAAACTTTGTAGCGGGGCAGGGGGAAAAGAGGGAGGAGCATCGGATATAGTCGCATTAGAAGGGGTGGGAGATAAGGAAATGTTGTACGGACAAGGGGGCATGGCAGAGTCAAATAGGAATCCTGACTTAATGAAGTGGTGATTAAAGAGTTCAGCCATGTGCTCCTTGTCAACCACATCAACAACATTAACGGACATGGGCAGCTGTAAGGAGGAGCGTTTATTCTCCAGGTCTTTAACCGTTTTCCAGAACTTCTTGGGGTTAGATCCACAGAGAGAGAACTGCTCCTTAAAAGAAGTAACTTTGGCCTTCCAGATACCCTGAGTGCACTTATTTCTAATTTGCCTGAACGAGAGCCAGTCAGCCTGAGTATGTGTGCGCCGAGTGATTTGCCAAATGGAATTCTTGGAGGTGGAGTAACATGCTGACCAGATCACACACGCACAAGTTGATTTTGTCCACCCACACTAGACGGGATCAGGACACACAGGTAGAAATATCAAAACAAACTCTGAACCAATTATATTAACTTTTCGGACAGATCGAAAAGCAGTAAACATTTACTCCGACAATTAATCCACAGATAACCGGCCAACCGAGTTTGTTTCTAGTAATCTCTCCTCTTTCCTTCAGGCTTCTTCTTCTTCAAACTTTATATGGTGATTGGCAACAAACTTTACGGTAAATTACCACAACCGACTGGAGTGTGGACCTCAGTTCATCTTTCAATCAACCATGTGGGTATATGCTTCTAAAAACAAATGAGGAGATGGGAGAGGCAGAACTTGCAGCGCCTTGAGCATCACAAATACAACCAAACTCTATTTTAGCTCCTGGCTACGCAGACACTCACTAACGCACGTGAGCAGTGTGGGTGCAATGATTGAATAACATGTATGTGTACATTTAAGGAAGGTCCAAGCTTCTTCGACAGTGTGGATCAAGCTGATTCTAAACCAATTTACAGAGGCCAGGTCATGAAGGAAGGCTTGCGCATAAAGGTTTCTTTAGCAAGCGTTTCACTGAGCAGCCATTACGAACACAGGCTGTAAAAATAGTGATCACTAAGGTCATTACAGAAAACACCAGACTGATACCTATCAGGATTATTTGTAAGGATAACATCAAGGAGAGTAGCCTTTTCTGGGTAATATGTCTGTAATAATCTGAGAAAGATTTAGGGAGTCCCATTGCTTTAGGACTTGGTCAGGTGGATTAAGCATGTCCCAGTTTAGGTCACCTAGAAGGGCAAATTCAGACTTAGTTTAAGGGCCCAGGAGAGAGCTTAGGGTACAGGCCGGTGCTGATGATGGCCGTTAACACCCAGCAACAGTCAACAAATAGTTATTTGACAGTTGTGTAGAATGTGTAATACCAACAAATCAAATTGTGTGGGGACAGACTTGGTGGAGACAACCAAGCACTGAAGGTGTTCCTTGGTAAAGATTGCCACTCCACCACATTTGGAAGAGAGCAGAAATCAGTGAAGCAGATATCAGAGCACAAATCAGAATTGGGGCTAGCAACTGTAGATGAGCCAGGTTGTATATGCACATTTCCAGGTATAAATCAGCAGTATTATAATCAGGGCATGGCAGAGGACAGGGAGAGCTATGCAGTGTTGATTTATAACATTTGAATGTGCATTAGATGGCAACAAGATCATATTGTACAGCAATTTCATCAGGTAACATGAATACAAAGCCGGCGATAGGTGGTTAGAATAGAATGGGAAGCCAAGAGTCTTTGAAACCAATAGAGAGCCAGAGTCCCGAGTGTGGGAACAAACAGACTGTCCAACGGTTAGGTAAACAAACAAGTTCACAGTCAACAAAGCACGCAGGAGTCTTAAGGCAAATAGCATAAAACACAAGAGAAAGTATAACAACTTGGGGCTAGCCATTGTAAGTTCAGAGTCACTCGCCCCAACAATGCATGTGTGCTGGAGGCGAGCGAAAGCTTCGGGAGAGAGGGGGGAGTGTGGTGGGGGAACCTGTACCAGACGGGGAGACAGGCCAGGGCAGATGGTGAACGGATCGCCAGGTGGATTCCAAGCAGCAGTGCAGCAGGCAACGGGAATAGGTGTCACACCCACTTGGGAGAACCTTTTTTCGTGAGGAAGATACCTTGTAGAAAATCTCAGCTAGGTAGCTAATGTAGTTGGCAAGTCCCCGTCTGTCTGTTCTGTGGCTGTTTTATTTTGGGGATTCTGAGGAGGATATCTTCTCTGCTCAGATGGAGGAGGCATCAAAGGCCTCTGCAGTGGGGGGGGGGGGGCTGTGAACCTCTCCTTTCATTGTTAGGCTCAAGAGTTTTCACACCTCTCACTTCACACTTCAGTGCTAATTTCAGTCAGTCTTTCCATGCAGCGTGGTAGCCTTATTTATTAAGATGTATATAATAAGCTGGGTCCCATGCCACTGATAAACATTGTGCACTGCAACAGATCCCGGTGTGTGATTGTACGGATCCACAGTTTTGTAGTCAAGCAGCAAATTGTTTGCCTCGCAGCAGAATCGGGGCCTCTGACCTATGCTGAGAAGAGGTTCAGCATCTACCCAGATCTGAGTGCCGAGTTGCTGACACAGAGGGCGACCTACAGCTAGGTGAGATCTCAGCTACGCAAGCTAAACCTGAGATGCGGCTTCATCCATCCGACAAAACTCATCTTGATCTTCCAGAATACAACACACACGTTTTCCACTCCCAAGGAGGCTCAAGACTTCTTTGAGAAGCACATGAAGCCCAACACACAAGGAGGCGATCCAACAGATCTAGGCTAACCCTAATTTGACAGGCTCAATACTGAGATATGCCATCCATGCCCAATCATGCAGCCTGCCTATGGCTATGGTGCTGTCCTCAGCATAAGACAATGATAAGGACACCCCCTCAATTGGATATTATTGCTGAAAATTGGACTTCGCTATTATTATATTGCCTATACAATGATGACACCATGCCAATTAGTTAACAATGGGCAATATTTTTAAGTGTCATACAGACTGGTTCTGCTTGCTTGTGTGGATACAGTGTATTGCATCCCTATATGGGCTAAATGTGGCAATATAAATTGAAAGCTATTCCCCTAATATTTTTATTGTACTACCATCAAGGATAGATGGCCAGTCCCATATGAGCTACCGCACAATTCCTTTAAAAAAAACACAACATGTTTTTATGGCTGTCCACCTCCTTTTACGCTACTGAATTTATTTCCCAGGGAAGACTTGGGCTACAGGCCACGATTAATTATTGTGAACATTAGACTGCGTTTCTTGTACTGTGCTTTTATTTTTTATTGTTTACATAGCATAGAGCACAAAAATGCTTTATACAAAATGACCTAAACATGTTTTAAGGTCATTTAAACCTTATTCCTGTGACGCCCTGACCGTAGATTGCTTTGTATGTTTCTATTTTTGTTTGGTCAGGGTGTGATTTGGGTGGGCATTCTATGTTTGTATGTCTAGGTTTTTTGTATTTCTATGTTTCGTCCGGGTATGGTTCGCAATCAGGGACCAGCTGTCTATCGTTGTCTCTGATTGGGAACCATACTTAGGTAGCCTGTTTTTCCACTTTTAGTTGTGGGTAGTTGTATTTCTGTTTAGTGTTTGTTTCACCTTGCAGGACTGTTTCGGGTTTTCCTTTTGTTATTTTTGTATTCAGTGTTCAGTTCCTTATAATAAAGATGAACACGTATCCCGCTGCATTTTGGTCTGACGATTCCTCTTCTTCCGATGAAAGCAGTTACAATTGCTAATAATAATGAGAATAATGGATCACGGGTTATTGCTCCTACAGCCATCCTATTTGACTGTTGAGGCTTGAATTTCTGTTTTCTTTAGCCTCCTGTTTTCCTTTTCTTTCCCTTTATTACCCACCCGTACTCATCAACTCTGAAAACTTATGTTGAAAGTTCTGATAAATGGTTCCTTATATTATGTTTAACGATTGTTATTTTTCAAATACCTTTAAGATCTAAAAAGAAATATGCTGCTTAAGAGATTCCATATGTAAGGCTGCCACTCACTGTTATGCTGCAACCCTGTAATGATGCTGCAGGGTGGGGGGAACCGTGGAGGGGGGGCTGGAGACATCATTCATATTTATATAGATTTTTTTTTACAATGGCAACGCTAGCTATTCGCTCTTCGAATTTGAAAGGCTGTAATAGTCTTATCAAACCTATAAAAAGCCCTGCATTTTATCACTGGAGACAATTTTTGTACACATCATTGCCTTTTATATAGCTCTGTTGGCTGGGAGTCTCTGACTGCCAGAAGAGCCCAACATTGGCTGCTATTTGTATATAAAGCAGTTCTCTAGAAACTCCCATATTACCTCACCTCACTTCTTAATTGGAAATCCAGCAACCGTCAAACTCTCTCTCAACGCTGGCTGGTTGTAGAGGTTCCGCGGTTCTCCACAGAGTCCGGAAAGATTACTTTTAGTTGTTGTGCCCCTAGCACATGGAATGACCTGTGGGTTACTTTGAGGCTTGACTCTGATCTCGAATGGTCAGTTCGGAACTTTGATGAGGAATGTGGTGAAGGAGAACTGCACTTTTTTGTCATTTTATCTGTACCCTTGTAAATGAGACACTGGTCTCAATGGGTTTATAAATAATAAATAAATAAAAAGGTACAAAATAAATAATAATAACCTCACAGCTGTCTTGATATCCCAGCAATATAGCAATGCTCCAAGAAACACACCTGCTCCAAAAGGAGCACATAGTACACAAACTATCTGCTTTTTCATCAGCCCCAAACAAAACTAAATGTGTAATCCTAACGATACATAAGAACCTCAAAGTCACCATAAAGATAAATGAGGACAATCACTTATAAACAGTTGAAATTGTTGTCGTCGTTACATATTCACACATTCTTGATTTATGATTGTGATGATGTGTACCTTCAAGTGTAACTTCAGTTAAACAAATGATTTAGTTATAGCGTGATACCTGCGTTACACACAATGCAATCTCAAGGTACAGTATCAGAGGTCCCATTATTTAGAATGTTGCATGGGTAAGTTCACGGCACAGCTCATATCGTATGTTTTTTGACTGACAATCTCCTTGAAAAATCACTAACTACATATTAGGACACAAAATCTCCATTGTGTGTCTAAAGCCTTAAATGAATACTTTGGGATTTTAGCAAAGAAGCCCATTATCTACTTCCCCAGAGTCAGATGAAATAGTGGACACCATTTGTAAGTGTCTGCATCCAGTATGAAGGAAGTTAGAGGTGGGTTTGTGAGCCAACACTAACTAGCGTTAGCGCAATGACTGGAAGTGCCATAGACTTTTAGTCATTGCGCTAATGCTAGTCAGCAACTTCAATCAAACTGCACACAAACATAAAAATGGTATCCACAAGCTCATCTGACTCTGGGGAAGTAGATAAGGGCTTAATTCCCAAAACCCCAAAGTATCCCTTTAAAGTTAAAAAAGGTGTGACTTGCCTTGAGTAGATTTTTATTGTCAATCACTCGCTACCAAAAGGATAACGGATGAGATTGACAGACAGGATGTTCAGGTAGGAGGTAAAAATATGGCTTGAGGGTAAAGACAATGGGGGATAAGAGAGAGGGGAAAGAGTGAGAATGTAGTTAGGATGAGAACCCTGGTGTGTGACCAAGTGAAGTGGCAACCAGAATGTCTTATTGAGGTTTGATGGCCATATTTGCATATCTATTCTAATTTTTTACTTTTGTTTCATTACCCAGGTCTGAAGGGGTAAATGGTTCCTTATTTTGTGTTTTACTTTCTTTATTTTTTAATACCTTAATAAGACCTAAAAAAAATTGCTTTAAGCGATTCCATCTGTAAGGCCGCCACTCACCACTATGTTGCAACCATGCAATGCAGTGGTTCCAACAGTTGATTGTGATCGACTGGTCGATCTTCAAGGCAATCCTAGTCGATCGGCAACATTTCTGTTTTAAACAACGATAAACCTTGCACTCTGTTGGCTGTAGGTGCGCCCGATTCAGCTCCCCTGCACGCTGGGTTGGCAACATGTTCCCATTTTGAATCATATTTCTGAAGGTACAAACTGCCATCCCGGCGGGCCCAAGGGGAGCAAATCAAGTGCACTATAGGCCTACCACTGGCCAATCGGATAGGTCAGATTACCATATCTGCAGTAATGTAGCAGACGTAAAAGAAAGCTACCACAAAGTTAATACTGTGAGATTTCTAAACTTTTAAAACCATGAGTAGAGATAGACTGTCAACGAATATAGCAATATAGCAAAAGAGAAAAGAGCTCGAAAAAAATCATAAACTCCCAAATATTGTGCATTAACGTAATCTGATATTTTTCGGGTGTGTAAACTGCACTCGTGCTTGGAAAGGGTTGTCACTAGTTACGACAGCCGCAAAGTCAAAATGGGTTTTATCGTAGAAATTCTTGAAAACAAAAATGTGCTTTTTAGTCTTCATTTAAGGTACTGTTAGCATATGGTTAGCCGTGTGGTTAACTCTTTCCAGGCAGAGAGTTCTAATTTCCGAATAATAGTTATGATGGTTTAAAGCCTTATAGGTGCACTATGCTCCACCACTTCCTGGTTGCTAAAATTCTAATAGTTTGCCTAATTTCCGTTTATGTGATAAAACAACAAGTATAGTGTAGAAAATGATTGTACCATCTAAACCGCTGTGAAATATATCTTCTATAACATAAAATATTGTATTTTCAGCTGATGTACAAAACCGAGTAAAAGACAAAAAAAATAAACATAAGAACATGAAGTATAGAAATAGCGCACATAGAAACGATCTACCGATTCTTAGACTCACTTTCAATGAGAATGACAGATCTATAGTTGTTTGTGTTGTGCTCACCATCAGTTGAGACAGCATGCTCTTGAATACAGGGTGGGTGTCATGTGTTGGCTGATAAATGTACATACATTTGAATAAAATAGACATTTCAACTTTCAACTGGTAGCACAAAGATGGTTGGAGGTCTATGCATCAGAGAATGTTGAATGGGGAATTGAATGGGGAATATAAATTGTTATTGCATTTAAGTTGATGTTCATTGGTGGGTAGACCGGTGGCCATATTTGTGCAGTAGCTGGAAGTTAAAATGTCAATTCAATTTGTATGATGTACCCACTAAATTGCAGTGGTCTGAAGGGATTTCTCCATTCTATGAAATATATTTATAGGATTGAAATGACACCCACCCTGTATTCAAGATAATGCTGTATCTCAACCGATGGCGGGCACAACACAATTACCTCAGATGATGTATAATAGTCTAAGCTACAACACACGCGAAATTAATACAAAATCTGAGTTTACAAATGTTTTGATCATTTACCTTAGGTTAAAAAGGTTAAAAAGGTTAAAAAAGGTTAAAAAGGTTAAAAAAGATATACATTTCAAAACATTTGTTTCAAGAAATGATAAAATAGTTTGACAACCCTGTCTGTAAGCTTTACAATGTTGTGAAACTGAACCATTTATCTTTTTCCATTGACAAAGATATGGATGTCTGATGGTAGGGTGGGTATTACAAATGGGTCAACTTTTAGCACCTCTATCGCCTAAATGTTTTGTCCCTTTCTGACCACTTCGACCATGGGCCAAAATGTATGGAAAGGGGTGCGGTCAAAAAGTGATTGAAATCAGATGGAACGACCCACACACATGTGTTAACCCTTTTCTGACCCCCCTTCTACAGTGGTATTGGTGGTGGTAGTAAGAGCAATGAAGGGTTAATGAACTCTCAGCCAAAATCAATTAGTCAAAACCAGGTCAGAGAGAACGAGGGAGAGTAGAGAGCTGAGCTCCCGCTACCAGAATACACACAATGTAGAGTACACACTGCATGGGACAACAGAGAGGGGCTGAACGCACACACACACCCTCCCCCACCCCTTTACCCAAACACACGCACTCTGTAACAGTGCAAAAGATATTTGAGTCTAATTTAGGGTCAGAGCTGTTCTAAACCCAAACACAGTACTAACAGATTGTGTACATCTAGGGCTAGTAGTCTGAAGGAGTAAGTGTAAGCCATTTTACGGCTAAGGGGTCACAGACAAAATGCCCTACTACAGGACTTAACCCGCATTTCTAACGAGTCTGCCTTCAATTAGAAATCATTCCACAACAAACACAACCTTCTAGGAACACACACAAACACCACTTCAGTGGGAGAGAATGGAAAACCATTTATTGCCACTGCAATGTTAGAAATTGCATCTAGGCCTCACATTTCAATGACAAAGACAGATTGATTAGGACGTTTGTTTTAAATGACTCCATTCACCAAACCCGGTGTAAATCCACCACTGTGTCAGCCTAGAAGAAGACGTTCTGCATACTGTGGCTAACTGATGTTAACGTGCCTGTTTTCTGAGGGCTATAGAGAGAGAAAGAGAGCGAGAGCGAGAGAAAAGAGAGAGAGAGAGAGAGAGAGAGGAGAGAGAGGGGGGGGAAGGAGGAAGACGGCACAGCAGCAGGTGGACTCCAGATGTTGTCTCTCTGGGGGAAGGTGTCTGAGATCTGGAACTCTCTCCTTTCCTCCTCTGTATGTGACATTAGCCATATGTCTGGTTACAGAGACAGAGAGAACGAAAGAGAAAAAGAATGAGAGAGAGGACAGAGACAGAAAGAGAGAAGCAGAAAGAGAGAGAACACAAGAGAAGCACCCTTATACTGCCCTCCCGTACAGTGCCTACAAAGAAACACACACACACACACACACACACACACACACACACACACACACACACACACACACACAGCTGGGGCTTGGTTCTGTTCCAGCTGAAGGCAGAAAGCTCTCTGGGGAGATGTCAGCTCACAACACCATGGATGGAGTTACAGCAGAACACACAATTTACACACTTACACAGACACAGCTGGAAAAGCTAAATGAGGTGTAGCAGTGCTTGTTTATTAGTGCTGATGTTGTCTCACCAGAGCCATGATGAACGAGACTGACTCCTATCGCATGAGCTAACGTAGTCATGTGCCGCTGGTGTGTGTGCGGAATTGAATCAAGTGGTGTAAAGTACTTAAGTAAAAAATATTTAAAGTACTACTTAAGTCGTTTTTTGGAGCATCTGTACTTTATTATTTATATTTTTGACTACTTTTACTTTACTAAATTCCTAAAGAAAATATTGTACTTTTTACTTTTTACATTATCCCTCACTAAACACAAATGCATCGTTTGTAAATTGTGTGCACCTGGCTTTCCGTAAATTTAAAAAACAAGAACATGGTGCCATCTGCATTGCTTTATATAAGGAATTTGAAATTATTCATACTTTTAGTTCTGGTACTTAAGTATATTTTAGCAGTTACATTTACTTTTGATTCTTAAGTATATTTAGAACCAAATACTTTTAGACTTTTACTCAAGTATTATTTTACTTGGTGACTTTCACTTTTACAGGGAGTAACTTTCTATTAAGGTATTGTGGGTACTTTTTCCAGCACTGATTGAATCACACGTGAAATCCCTCTCGTAAGGTTTAGAAGTTGGATAAGACTTGACAGCGAGACATTCTAAATTCACAAAGCTATCACATCTAGGCACGTTATTGTCAGATAGATACCTCAAGGTATAAAAGCAACATAAAATACCAGATAGAATAGGAGAGAATAGGTACAGAGAGAGTAGGGACACATGTCGAGGTGAAGAGCAGGACTCCTAACCTTCCCTTACACCTACTACTGTACAGCCACACAGACAATGAGATTCCCCTTCCAAGATGGCCTCCCTCTGGTAAAACACAGCCTGCCAGATTAGTGAGAATTTCTCTCCTGCAAAGCTTCTATATTTCCATATATTCTCATCTGGAGAAAATAAGGTTAGTGCAGCCACTTCTGCTCAGTAATTTAATACCCATGAAGTTTTCATTTTCTCTAGATGAATTATTAAATGTGACCTGCTGCTTGGCAGAGAGGTAGAGAGTAAAAGAGAGGTAGAAGAGAGGGAGTGTGAAAGAGAGGGAGGAGGGATGAGGTCAGATACAGCTTCCAATTTATTGTTCCAATTCTTTCATTTCATTCCCCTTTAATTTTTGTACTCTAACTCTTTCTCTCTCCCCCTCAGTCTCTCTCTAGCTCACGCACACCGTCTGTCCCCAGATGTCCTCACACAGTCTCTGATAGCAAACCATACTGTATAATTCCGATAGATCATCTTCGTCAAAAAGTTATTTGAAATTACTATGGAATAAATTATGATATTACAAAATAGCTCAATTAAAAGGTTGACCGTCAGATTATAACATTAAACGCTATGTCTAGTTACAGCCTTTTCTATTGCATGTAGAATTAGGATTTCAGGGATTATAATCTCTTCATTCATTTCTATGGGATTACCCAACCATGGGGTGTACACAGTATTCTCCCCTCCCTCCCCATTTCCTCCTGTCCTCACCCTTTAAAGGGGCAATCTGCAGTTGCTACATACATTTTGGGACTTATAAATGAATGATATGTACCCACTGATTCTTGAAGGATTATGACTTAGAAATGTCTTAGTTCAACTGTCATGCCCCATCAGAACCAAAATATAAGATTGTTATATGTTCATAAACAAACATGGTTACAACTATTATTTTGATACCATGGATGGTCAGTCCTTGCATCCATAGCTCTTTCTATGAATTTGAGTGGTCACATTTCTCCAGCTTTTTACCGAAACAATGGCGGGGAGGGCGCTTTCATATAGTTTCAACTACTGATCGCCACATTAACAGATGGCATAAAGGGAATTTCAGCTTCTCTCTCTCTCTCTCTCTCTCTCTCACAACCACAGTCATGAATGTGCAGAGCTGAGTACAGAGAAGCAATAAAGGAACATTTTTCTCTCATTCTGATGTTTCTTGTGTTGCATTCATGTTCCTTATTTTTGCAGACAAATCGAAAGAGAGGGTGAGCGATAGAGAATGTTTGCACTTTGCAGATGTAATCGTGGTGCGAGGCAGAGCCACAGAAAGTAGATAGAGAGATTGTCTTTATATTACCAGTTGACCATTAGTGATGAGGACAATTTACAAAAAAACATCTGCTTGGGAGTACTCTACTTTCTCACCCTTTTGACCTTTCAATTACCCCTTTTTCCTCCTCATATACACTCATTTACTCAATAATATACATGTCTATCTCAAGAATGCATGCAGCTGTACTGTTTGAAGGACAAACTTCCCTGATGGATAAGTCTTTCACATTACACGGAAATGCTGTACTTGTAGGTTCCAAAAAGACACAACTCGACATGACTGTCTGAAGTTATTCACAACACGCACACAATATCTAGAACGTATTAATGTCACCATGTACCCAAGGCCATGTAAACAGTGCAAAGTCAGGCACTTGTCTATCATGGGAACTAAAGTTTACCCAATACACAACCTCTCCCGGGAGGACTCACTGAAAGGCATGATAAAGACCATCACTTTTGATCTCCAGCCAAGATTACACCTGGAGCTTTACCCTCAGACAGGGGGTGGGCCCTGCTGACAGCCTCATCTCATCACCAAGGCAACCCCATCCTTAACTGATGGTTGACTACGCCATTACAAAGCCCCTCCTCCATCACCATGCAGTACTAGCCTAATGCACACTGACTCAATGATTCTTAATCCTTCACTGGAACCACTGTGTGTGGATCTAAATACTGAACTCATTTCAAAATATAATCTACCATCTAGAGAATCAACTGCACCACAGATCATAATGCCCATCATACTATGGAAGAGCGTCTAGTTTGTCACGCGAATACTGACCTGGACTGGCATCACGCTGTGTGGAATCTGTGTGGAAGCACTCCCAGGGAGGAACTAAGGAAGAGGAGGTGCCACTCAGCCATATATGGGCATGATAAAGATGGGTGTCTGGAATGACCATATATGGACCTTTACACGATTGGACTTCCCATAGCACCAAATATTGGCAACTAAATCATTTAAGGGCATAATTAATGGGGAGGAAAAGTCTTGCTTCACTAAGGGTGATACTAATGAACTGATTGAGCCTATTGGCATATCACATCTAATCATTTATGTAGGCTTACTAATTATGGATTATGAAGATGGTTGAGCAGAATATGTCAAATTGTTGAGATATTCCCTATATCATGTTGTCAAATGTCAGAAATTATACTCAGACATACTCCATGCAACCAAAATAACTGTTGAACCTGATGATTTCTACAATGCAAAATTATATAATCTCCCACTCTCATAAAGGACACACGACAGTACTGCTCCTTGGTCATATTTCATGAGGTGACTAAAACCTCATAATTATTTACATTTTAGTCACTTAGCAGACACTCTTATCTAAAGCAACTTACAGTAGTGACTGTATTCATTTTCCTAGTTTTTTTTAATACTGGACTACTTCCGGCTTCGCGTTCCTAGGAAACTATGCAGTATTATTTTTTATTTTTTTTACATGTTATTGCTTACATTGGTACCCCAGTAAATCTTAGGTTTTATTACATACAGTTGGGAGGAACTACTGAATATAAGAAGAACGTCAACTCACTATCATTACGACCAGGAATATGACTTTCCCGAAGCGGATCCTGTGTTCTGCCGTCCACCCAGGACAATGGATCGGATCCCAGCCAGCTACCCAAAACAACAACGTCGTAAAATGGGCAAACGAAGTGGTCTTCAGGTCAGGCTCCAGAGATGGTCACATCGCGCACCACTCCCTAGCATACGACTCGCCAATGTCCAGTCTCTTGACAACAAGGTTGATGAAATCCGAGCAAGGGTAGCATTCCAGAGAGACATCAGAGACTGTAACGTTCTTTGCTTCACGGAAACATGGCTCACTCGAGGGACTCTATCGGAGTCGGTGCAGCCAGCTGGTTTCTTCACCATCGCGCCGACAGAAACGAGCATCTTTCTGGTAAGAAGAGGGGCGGTATGCCTTATGATTAACGAGACGTGGTGTGATCACAACAACATACAGGAACTCAAGTCCTTCTGTTCACCTGACTTAGAATTCCTCACAATCAAATGTCGACCGCATTATCTACCAAGGGAATTCTCTTCGATTATAATCACAGCCGTATATATTCCCCCCCAAGCAGACACATCGATGGCCCTGAACAAACTTTATTTGACTCTATGTAAACTGGAAACCACATATCCTGAGGCTGCATTCATTGTAGCTGGGGATTTTAACAAGGCTAATCTGAAAACAAGTCTCCCTAAATTCTATCAGCAAATCGATTGCGCAACCAGGGCTGGTAAACCCTGGATCATTGTTATTCTAACTTCCGCAATGCATATAAGGCCCTCCCCCGCCCCCCTTTCGGAAAAGCTGACCACATCTCCATTTTGTTGCTTCCAGCCTATAGACAGAGACTAAAACAAGAAGCTCCTGCGCTCAGGTCTGTTCAAAGCTGGTCTGACCAATCTGATTTCACACTTCAAGACTGCTTCGATCACGTGGATTGGGATATGTTCCGCATTGCCTCCAGCAACAACATTGACGAATACGCTGATTCGGTGAGTGACTTCATTAGAAAGTGCTTTGACGATGTTATACCCACAGCAACGATTAAAACATTCCCAAACCAGAGACCGTGGATTGATGGCAGCATTCGCGCGAATTTCGCGCGAAACACTGCTTTTAACCAGGGCAAGTTGACCGGAAACATGACCTAATACAAACAGTGGAGCTATTCCCTAAGCTAGGCAATCAAACAAGCTAAGCGTCAGTATAGAGACAAAGTAGAGTCGCAATTCAACAGCTCAGACACAAGAGGTATGTGGCAGGGTCTACAGTCAATCACGGATTACAAAAAAGAAAACCAGCCCTGTCACGGACCAGGATGTCTTTCTCCCAGACAGACTAAATCACTTTTTTGCCCGCTTTGAGGACAATACAGTGCCACTGACACGGCCCGCTACCAAAACCTGCGGACTCTCCTTCACTGAAGCCAACGTGAGTAAGACATTTAAACGTGTTAACCCTCGCAAGGCTGCAGGCCCAGACGGCATCCCCAGCCGCGTCCTCAGAGCATGCGCAGACCAGCTGGCTGTGTTTATGGACATATTCAATCAATCCTTATCCCAGTCTACTGTTCCCACATGCTTCAAGAGGGCCACCATTGTTCCTGTTCCCAAGAAAGCTAAGGTAACTGAGCTAAACGACTACCGCCCCGTAGCACTCACTTCCGTCATCATGAAGTGCTTTGAGAGACTAGTCAAGGACCATATCACCTCCACCCTACCTGACACCCTAGACCCACTCCAATTTGCTTACCACCCCAATAGGTCCACAGACGACGCAATCACAACCACACTGCACACTGCCCTAACCCATCTGGACAAGAGGAATACCTACGTGAGAATGCTGTTCATCGACTACAGCTCAGCATTTAACACCATAGTACCCTCCAAACCCATCATCAAGCTCGAGACCCTGGGACTCGACCCCGCCCTGTGCAACTGGGTACTGGACTTCCTGACGGGCCGCCCCCAGGTGGTGAAGGTAGGTAACAACATCTCCACCCCGCTGATCCTCAACACTGGGGCCCCACAAGGGTGCGTTCTGAGCCCTCTCCTGTACTCCCTGTTCACCCACGACTGCGTGGCCATGCACATCTCCAACTCAATCATCAAGTTTGTGGACGACACAACAGTGGTAGGCTTGATTACCAACAACGACGAGACGGCCTTACAGGGAGGTGGTGAGGGCCGTCGGAGTGTGGTGTCAGGAAAATAACCTCACACTCAACATCAACAAAACAAAGGAGATGATTGTGGACTTCAGGAAAAAGCAGAGGGAGCACCCCCCTATCCACATCGACGGGACAGTAGTGGAGAGGGTAGTAAGTTCCTCTGCGTACACATCACGGACAAACTGAATTGGTCCACCCACACAGACAGCGTTGTGAAGATGGCAGAGCAGCGAGGTTAGATTATTCGTTGGTTATTACTGCATTGTCGGAACTAGAAGCACAAGCATTTCGCTACGCTCGCATTAACATCCGCTAACCATGTGTATGTGACAAATAAAATTTGATTTGATTTGAACCCACAACCCTGACATTGCAAGAGCCATGCTCTACCAACTGAGCTACAGCATTAGCTCAAGCACCCTTTTTTCAAGAAAGTGCCATTAAATGCAAATGTCTCCACTCCAGTGAAACCTTTCCTCCGCTCCCTAAACGAGAAGGTAATCTTTCTGTGATTACGACCAAAACCCCCGTTGCCTAGCAACACACAATTAAGGAATATGCTTTCAGAGAGGCTTTGCAGGCCGTCCATTAACAGATGAAATTACCAAAGCAACAAATGTCAGCCTCATGCACATGAATTTGTTGTGCTGAGCGTGTTTAACTTGAGCTAGTGTCATGGCTGCAGATTTTTACAGCAAAGAAAGCTAGCTAAACAGAAGGGGTCCTTTTGACATAAACAGAAGAAGCACCATACTTTTTCCTGAGACTAGACAGCTTTCAATAATCCATTTGTTCCCAATCTGTAGTGGAGCTGTCAGAGCCCATGGCTCCAGAACTGGGGGAATCCATGGATGCCAGCCTAGTCCAGAGAGAACTGAGTGAATCTGTGGATTAGCAGTGTTGTAAAAGGAGGATCTACAGGATTAAACCCTCTCGCTTCTCATTACAGTCACTCAGTGAAAAGACACAATTGTTGATCGGGACATTCAGTTGATTTCAGCAGCACAGCTAGGACGCCAACCAACCGGTAGAAATAAAGCAGGCGCAGCTCACAGCAGCTATCTCTTCATATGCATTTTTAATCAAACAACTTTGATGATGAATCACACTTGTTGAAATCATAGCCTGTGCTGGAAATTTCGCACATCTTCCACATTTCTGTATCACCAACATTATTAGAGAGAGAGATACATTTAACAATGTAGTTCATTTGAATATTTTCCACATAATTCCTTATCATTCCCTACAGTGGTCACTGCTGCACCTGAACAGATCAAAGTGTACGCAACACAACACCCAACCTACTGCGCCAGGCTACTCCAATGCATCTCATTACCATGATGCAACAAGACCGTCATGTTTACTACAGTAGGGGCCGGGGGGAGAGGGGGTGCGTGGCCATTACGGGTCTCCTCTACATTGCAGAGAGATTTTTGCTGAAATAAAACTATAAGCAGGATGATGCTATAAGCTGAGACCACTCTTACACAACCCACCAGCCCACCAACCCACCAGCCCACCAGCCCACCAACCCACCAGCCCACCAACCCACCAACCCTGTAGATTATGGCAGATTTAACGAGTTTGCCCTTGCACTGTGTGGACAAGCTCCAAATGCCTTTCGGATGAGGTGAAGGGAAAAGAATACAGCTCCTAAGCAAAAACTCACACAGACAGACAGACACACACCACACATACACGCATAAACTCATGGCTCCAATTCTCCTACATTTAACAGTGACCATGAAATACTGCCCACCCAGATTGGTTGGACAAATACAGCTACTGACATGGAATGTTTATGCTTTAAAAGCAGCGTTGCTGCTGACAGCACACACCGTACCACATCACCCAGTCCTTACCCCACTCCCACACTCCACCTTGGTCATCAAAACCATTGCGTGTGACAAATACTAGCATGAAACAATACAGACGACGGCAAGAGTCGTAAAGTGTGCAAAGATGGCTGACAGTTGACACGCGAGAGTCTAAAACACATCACTCAGAAAAAGGAAGGTACTCTCAGAGCTTTTCAACAGGGACTCTGACATTTTAGGATCACAACAGCTGACTATAGATAACTAGGGCATGGGTTAAAGCCAGTCACACCCCCCCCCCCAAAAAAAAACACAGAATATGGATAAAACTAAAGCCATTCACATAAAATAGGGTAGCCTTTATATGAAACATCAAGTTGAGATGCTTATCCATTGTCAATGCAATACACAGGTTAGCAACAAGCTGAGCTGAATACAGCCAACAGACTAAAATGATGTGAAAGCAGCCAAGACATCAATTCATCTCAATCCACAGGAAAAGTATCTACGACACTTGAACGTTGAGTGGGAACCAGATCAATGGCCCTTTTCAGCTCTTGGTTTAAGAGCACTGCAAAACAGTATCCTGTATTTGATTCATGCCAAATAGGTGTCATAAAGTGAGCAGTGTCGTAGCCTCACATATTCAACTATTATTTGAGAAAGGGGTTATCCACATGTCAAGGATATCCTGACAAGAAAGGGTATAAAAGAATGAATCGTGTTGAAAAACCACAATACCTAATTGTTGTCTTAGCTACAATACAGAGTGAATGGTTATATAACCAAATCCCTCATTTCAAATAGAGAAAACGCAATAACTGCAACAAGAATGCACTGAAGAATGGCTCCTTTAGTAACCAATGAATGCACTACAGCCAAGAGACTAGGGGAGCGAAGGAAGAGGAGGGAATGCAGAAGGGATAAAAGTGTGCTTTACTTGTATCTGGTGATGCCATGGTGGAGACGATGACAGGTGGACCGGTACGGCGGCTAAGCTTCTGGTTGGCGGCCATAGCACTCTGGCTCTGCATGGTGGTACCCACGGGCATCATGGCGCCATCAGACGGGGTGCCCCCAGCCTTGCGCATCATCTGAGGGCTGAGGTGGGGGCTGTGCATGGGCGACATGGGTTGCAGGCTGCGGTCCCGCTTCATCAGCTCCATGGGCACTGTGTAGTTGGTGGAGTACGCCTTCGGGGCCTGCTGAGGTGGCGGCAGGGCAGGCATGGACACTGGCATCTGCTGATGTTGCATGGCTTGCATTGCAGCCCCTGACATCTGCTGGTGCTGGGGCATGGCAGCCATCATCTGCATGCCCGGATGCATAGGGACACCTGGGTGTTGGGAGTATGCAGACACGGGCCGGGACTGGACAGGGACCATGGCACCACTGTAGGGCCCCGGGGTACGAGGTCCTGGGTAGCCCTGGGTGGTTTCTAGGAGGTGCTGAGAGGGAGCGCTGTTGGGCCTCCTGGCAATGGCCTCAGCCATCGCGGGGGAGATGGTCTGCATGACACCAGGGGTCTGTGGTGGCATCAGCCGTGGATCCATGCCCATTGCCATGGCCTGCTGCTGCTGTTGGAGGTACATGTCAGAGCGGTGGCTGAAACTGTTGGAGCGGCCCCGCATGGGGGCCTGTTGCTGGGACGTGGGTGTAGGCTCCAAGGGCCTCTTGACACTGATGGCTACCCGCGACAGCACACGTGCCTGCCCTAAGTTGGGAGCCACAGAGCGCACGTCATTCTCTTCCATGACTGCCAGCATGCCGGTTGTGTCAAAGCCCTGCTGGATGAGTGAGGAGATGGTACTCTCCGAGAGACCCTCATTGCGAAGCAGAGCCAGGAACTCTGGGTCGGCGTTCCTCTTTGGGTCTGCAGGCGTCTGGGGGGCTGTGGGAGGTGGAAGGGGGAGGGCTACAGGGGCTGGTGGGGGAAGAAGAGGGGCAGGAGCGGCGAGAGGAGGGTTGGTGTTGTAGACCTGCATGTTGGTCTGTGGAGGCTGTTGTTGTACTCCGTAGGGCGAGGTGCAATCCTGCCTCATCATCATACCTCGCTGTTGCATGCTCCCATCCAGCCCCTGCGTGTTAGGATCCACCACCAGGCAGGTGGCTGCGGGTTGCTGCTGCCGATGGTCCAGGGGACGGCCGTTGATGTCGGTGTAGACCGGCTGTCCAGCTAGAGGGGGTGGCTCAGATGCGTACCGAGGCGAAGATGGTTGTTCCATCCCATAGTGAGCAGGAGAGCGCTGGCCATCTGGCATCATCTTGGCAGCGGCAGCTACAGCTGCAGGCTGACTGTAAACCTGGTTCATGCCATGGGCAGTTGGCGGAGGAGGGGGAGGAGGAAGAGGAGAAGCCGATGGAGGACCCGGAGGTCCGGGCCTCCCTCCCTGTCCCTGGTCCCATGGCAACCGTCCCACTGGGTTCATCCCATAGTGGGACGGGGATCTGTTGAGCGGGTGAGGCTGTGGCTGCTGCTCCACCCGGTAGAAGCCCCGGGGATCCTCCGGTGGTCGGGGAGCGATAGCAGGGTCATGGGGATAATATTCCTGGGAGACGACGGATCCTTGGTGACTATGAGCCATGGTTGGACGGTCGTAGTGGTTTAGCTCAGGGACTGAGCCCTTTCTCATTTCGCGGGGATCAGCAGCGTAGCCCTGCTGGCTGTACATAGAGTCCTGGTAGGAGTAGGGGTCTCGTTTCAGATCCAGGTCAGGAGGACGCACCCCAGGGGGTGGCTCGTAGTAACCTCCTCTGTCTCCCCTGTAAGACAACGAGTTGCTTCGGCCCGCAATCCTGCCTTGGTGGTCGTAAACGCTTTCTCCCCCGGACCACTGCCCCTCATTCCCCCCCAGGGTGTCCCAACTGTGGGAGCGACCGATATTCAACTGCTTGCTGGTGACGAGCATTGGAGAGAAAAAAACAGAAGACAGCTTTACAGAGGAAAAAAAACAAGCAGGAGTAGTTGGTGTTTTCTTTCAAGTGTTCAGTTACACTTTACATCAAGAGTGGAAATGAAGGAGGGAGGACGGAGGAGGAGGAGATGAAGCAGTGGGGTGTATCGTTTCACCTGATATCCAGCTGTAAGGCTTTTGGCTCCCCTGAGGTCCTTGCTATCAGGTGGCTCCCCCTTGACAGGCAATCCTTGAATAATTTATCTCTGGAAATATTATTGCTGGTGGTGAGAAGGGATAGAGGACACCACACACACACACACACACACACACACACACACACACAGTGCAAATGTTGCAAAGGCAGCAGCAGCTACTCCACTGAACCACAATGACAGGGTCCGTGCTTGGGCTGGCCACCAACTGTGTAGGCTACCCGACGCGGTGAGAGGAGGAAAAAACTGGAAAGGAGGGAATATTAGAGGGAGTGGGATGGGAGAGGGTCGTAGGCAGGGGCTTGTAATAATCCAGTAGGGTTTTATCCTTCCCCTACTCTGGGACACTTTAGTCGCTCTGGCGATTGCTATGAGGGATTACCGTCTATATAAAGCCTGATTAATTCCACTGCCCATCGTGACGTCACGTGAACCAGAAAACATATCTCTGATTATTCTGCCCATTTACGAGGGGGCACACCTTCATCCACATCTGTTGCCCGAGACACTTACCTTGGACTGATCACTTGATTGGGTCGTCAATGAGTTGCAGGGCCGGCTGGGTCTCGTTCATTGAGCAAGAGGAGATTCACGCCACACCGCTAGTATCCCTCAGGGAGGGGGAAGGCAGGCAGGCGGGTAATTGAAAAGAATACAGATCTCACTGCTGTCTCATGTGCTGTCAGGAAACATCAAATCCACTCTGATTGGACACTAATCTGTTGCCGGCGCCGACGCTGCCAGAGTGACCACGCAACTGCTGTGAAACTCGCCCAAAATGTCACTTACGCCTCTGTAGCCTCCTGTCCCCCCTCACTGAGAGGACCTGATAATTGTCACGAGAGGACCGGGACTCTGAGAAACAGAAACCATGGGTGGACATGGGAAACAGACTGTTAAAAATATTCACACTTTGGAAAAATGATTAGAACAACATATTGTCTGCCACTCACAAAAATGAATATAAATTATTAATTGACCTTGAGAAATAAGCATGAAAGTAACGAGCGAGAAATGCACCCACGGATTGTCCTCAAAGCACAATTTACATGTACAATTGTGGAACTAATGCCATTTGTACCCAACCACATTCTATCTACCTGCTGTTACCACAGCACTCCACCCAAAGCCTTGCTGATCCACTTTACAGAGCAAAGCTCTGAAACTGGATTTTGCCCTGTCAGAGAGACCTGGGGAGAGGTAAAAGGGGGGAGAGAGCATTTTTGTCACCACACATGCAATCCCTAAGCAATCCCTCAAACCCTCTGGGAGTCCGTCCTATCCTCACAGTCCCTTGTGATACCTTGTCCTTAGGCTTACTGTACCTACCTGCCTGGCCAGCTGACACTTGATCCCTGTTGGAGAGCTTCCCTGTTAACTGTTGTGGCAGAAAGGACACCTTCATTTTCATTAACCCAGTCCTGGGATCAGTGCCGGGGCCTCGTGTTTTCTGTTGTTATGACAGCCAGGGGACCCTCTCAAATAATGCACCACGTTGACAAATTATACTAGAGTTTACCCTACATTTGCTTTTTATACAATCGTGAAGACCCAGATTGGACACTGGACTGCAGTGGTGGATCATGCTTTCGTTCGTTAATCAGTGTTGCGTAATTAGGGAGATAAGAGATTGCACTGGACAGGAAGTAAGTGGAAAAGCTGAAGCGCCCACTGCTATTGCATTATGGGTTGAGAGGAAAAAGGGGATTATCGTTGACAGTGGAATTGACTTCAGACCAACTTAGTTTGTGTGTTTTTTTTTATACTAGTTCCAGGAAACTATAGTTGACAGAAGGAAATAAGGCAAGTGAGATGGGGAGAGAGGGAAATGGATGGATGAGAGAGGGAAATGGATGGATGAGAGAGCGAGAGACGGAAGGCAGCTTGGGGGCACTGATATTAAAATGAGAGCGAGTTTCTCAATTCGGTTTCATGCTTGAAAGATTATCACGGTGAAAAGTAAACTAATGAAGTCTTTAGGGACTTTGGGGAAACCAAAAGGCCTGCGCATATGTAGAAGCACGCAGTTATCTATAATAAAGAAACCTTACGTAGCATATGCCTTGTGGGAATAGGGTTAAGTTAACTTTGCAAAACATGAATATCGGTCACTGGAAACCATTGCATTGTCCTGCCACCAACAAACCCTGTGTGTACGTACAACCCCTGTTTCAACACCATCAGAGAAAACCTCAAAAGTCCTCTCTTACTGATTTCCTTCTGTGATCTGGTTCCCGACAGAGAGTGCTAGCCTAGACCACACATCTTTATCAAATAGATCTAGATAGAGAATGTGTTCTGGGTGTGTAGATCTAATCATACAGGAGCAACGAGGCAAAGACACTGTCGACAAACCAAGGATGAAGTATCCCTATTCCCTATACACCGGAGTATATACATGACATTAAAGGCATAGTTCACCCACATGACTAAATCACATGTTGGTGTCCTTACCCTATAAGCAGTCTATGGACAAGGTATGACCCCAATACATGCTTTGGTTTTGTTTTCCCTTGCACTTTTTCAAATGTTAACTTTTGAATTGGATTTGTGCCCCAAATGCTAAAAAGTTAGCATTTGAAACAATGGCCAGTTAAACAAAACCAAAGCATGAATTGCTGTCAGGCCTTGTCCATAGACTGCTTATAGGGTAAGGTAACCAATAAGTCATTTTGTAATTGTGAACTATCCTTTCAAAGCTGAGATCCACAGCGCCACCGGTCGCATTTGTTATTGTTTTGTTTTTAAAAACAGCGCAGAGGAGTGCAAAAAAATAAATATCATAGTACATACTCTGCTGTTCTATCACACTTGCAATGACATGGCAGTTTCACCGCCTCAGATTCCAACTTAAAAACGCAGTGTGACATTCAAATGCACAGACTTGTGGAAGTACGTACACTATTATGAGAGAGAAGACACAACAGTGAGCCACTTGTACAAACCCAGTATTTTCCGCTACAAGTGGTAATATTTCTTGGTACACCTTGGTATTGTAACTGCTGCTCTCATTGTTCTGCCACATGAACAGTACAGGGGTTCCTATTCAACAAGCTGTCATTGTTCTGCCACATGAACAGTACAGGGGTTCCTATTCAACAGGCTGTCATTGTTCTGCCACATGAACAGTACAGGGGTTCCTATTCAACAGGCTCTCATTGTTCTGCCACATGAACAGTACAGGGGTTCCTATTCAACAGGCTCTCATTGTTCTGCCACATGAACAGTACAGGGGTTCCTATTCAACAAGCTGTCATTGTTCTGCCACATGAACAGTACAGGGGTTCCTATTCAACAGGCTCTCATTGTTCTGCCACATGAACAGTACAGGGGTTCCTATTCAACAAGCTGTCATTGTTCTGCCCCATGAACAGTACAGGGGTTCCTATTCAACAGGCTCTCATTGTTCTGCCACATGAACAGTACAGGGGTTCCTATTCAACAGGCTGTCATTGTTCTGCCACATGAACAGTACAGGGGTTCCTATTCAACAGGCTCTCATTGTTCTGCCACATGAACAGTACAGGGGTTCCTATTCAACAGGCTGTCATTGTTCTGCCACATGAACAGTACAGGGGTTCCTATTCAACAGGCTCTCATTGTTCTGCCACATGAACAGTACAGGGGTTCCTATTCAACAGGCTCTCATTGTTCTGCCACATGAACAGTACAGGGGTTCCTATTCAACAGGCTCTCATTGTTCTGCCACATGAACAGTACAGGGGTTCCTATTCAACAAGCTGTCATTGTTCTGCCACATGAACAGTACAGGGGTTCCTATTCAACAGGCTCTCATTGTTCTGCCACATGAACAGTACAGGGGTTCCTATTCAACAGGCTCTCATTGTTCTGCCACATGAACAGTACAGGGGTTCCTATTCAACAGGCTCTCATTGTTCTGCCACATGAACAGTACAGGGGTTCCTATTCAACAGGCTCTCATTGTTCTGCCACATGAACAGTACAGGGGTTCCTATTCAACAGGCTGTCATTGGTGGCTGCATGTTTCACATCTGTGAAAGACACCATTAATCAGAGTATCTAATCTCTCCAAGGCCACCCACACGGATGCCCATGTTTAATAAGCCCCCTACATCTCATTGTCACTCATACCCCAGCACCCTGGCTCGATATGAATAATGCATCTTAGTCAGACAGACGGGGGGAGGGTATGTATGCCACGTGTGTGTGTGTGTGTGCGTGCGTGCGTGCATAAACTCACATGTGATGAGCTGATTTGTACTCAGTGCACAGCAAGCGTGCGTGACCCTGGATCTGTTCTGAGCCTTTGACCCTGTTCAAGGCAGCTCCTCTCCGTGTCTTCTGACATGTTACAGTGACAGCGCTTCGGTAACGTCCCATTACACTAAGACACGCCACCGCTGTAGCCAGCAGACATGAATACTGACTCGACCAGACATCAAAAACCAACTGCCTCAATATTCATCCACAGCGGTTTACGCATTGCATGATTCGAATATTAAACACACATGAGTTGGGGTAGTAGGCACACTGTAGGTGAGAGGTATAATAGGGATTCAATCACATTGGACCAACGTTGTTTAGAATTGGCACGGCTTGACCTCAATGCATATTGTAAGTTGCTATGTGACTCCAATAGCAATACTACGACTGCCTTGTTTAGTGCTGTGGCGGTTATTGACGTGCAAAAGACTGCCGGTCCCTTGGTAATTGACCGTAAATGAACAAACAAGCTGCTGATGCACACCTTCAGAACGTCTATATTTTAACAAGTTAAAAAAATACATGTAATATACACCATAACAATAAATCCATGATCTTTTTTAGGTAGGTATAAAGAAACATGTTTTTCAGGAGAACAGAATGTGAGTTTGCCTACCGTATGTTATGTGGCTGTGCTCCATGCCATAGGCTGTAGGCTTGTTCACTTAGCAGACGAGATATGCTTATAAGTCCCGTGCCATTATTTTATATCACATGATTTTACAGTAAGAGGAATATAATTTCACTTAGCTGAATGAAGTAGAAAGGGTATTTTTCCCATTTTGGAGTAAGTGCACATACGAAGGCTAGGTTGAACATAAAAGTGGTCCTTTGAAACAGGTCCTATAGGCTACACTAGATTTAGAGTTATTTGGCAACTTAAGTTGTTAATAATGATACAAACCTTAGAATGTCTTATAAATCAAAATATATATGGGCTGCATGATAGGCTTCTGATGATTTGAGTCACTTGAGCTCTGTTCCTTGCCTCAGGCTGCACACACTGTTCTCTAATCAAGTGATCATATTATCACCCATCAGACTATTCTCAATTTCATATTATCTTTACTAATACGCTACATTTGTGTCGATTTAGAACGGCCCATTATCAAAGGGCAGGAACAGGGTCAGGGGGAAAAATACATTTCATCTGCCTATACACTGGAATATCGAATGGAGGCAGCTTCCCTGCCTGTTTGTTCGGGTAGGTTACTTACTTCATTCCACACATCAACCACTATTTGAGGAGCAAGCAGCCTCTCGCTGCTCGACAGGGGACATTCCGTCCAAGCTCAGTTTGCCAAGCGCTCCCCAAAAGGGAAGGGGTCTGAATACTCTCCGAATGCAATGTATATAGTATAAGCCTATGGATCTGTGTCAGCTCTAATATGTGTTTGGGTGTTTAGAACGAATCATCACCTTAGAAAGCGCTGTCCATTTCCTTGTTAGGCTTTGAAATAACATCCACAATGACCATGTTTTCCACTCAGTTTCAACCTGTTGTTGAACATCTTTCTTCAAATTGATCAATCACAGTGAGGTGAGTTTTAAAAACACTATACTGTTTTGATGATAAGTGTTAGATGTGATTTTTGATTGCAATTGATGTCAGAGTGGTTAGAAGGACAATAGAGCCTTGAGTACCAGGCCACTAGCGAGTTGGGTACTACCAAAGCATGTCCCGAGTGCATATAAGGAGATTACCGTGACACAACAGTCACATGGAATTTTACTGTGTGGAATTTTACTGCAGTCATGACTCATGACTGCCCGGTAGGGCAGTAACATGTTGACCACACCACTCGTGTTACAGGCACGAGCGTTGCAAAACAAACTGCTCACGAGCATCTGCATGGCCAGGTGCTAAAATAGAACTTGGTTCTATTTGTGACGCTTCACACGCTGCAAGTCCCACCTCTGCCATCTCCTCATTGGTTTTTAGGAGCAGAGTGCCCTGCCTGCTGCCTTGACTCCCAGAGGAACCAACCCGGCACCGACCAGCAGTGTGACCTCTGCGGCCACAGATGGTGCACGAGACGGAATCTCTTCCGGTCTCCCTGAGCGCAGCACCTCCCAGCTCCATGGGCATCGGAGTGGTGGTGCTGGGGGATGGAACCGACAGACCCCAATCTGGACGTCCACGGGTAGCCAGCAGGTTATCCAGCCGAATGGACAGGTCCACCAGCTGGTCGAAAGTAAGGGTCATGTCTCTGCAGGCCAACTCTCGGCGGACGTCCTCATGCAAACTGCAGCGATAGTGGTCGATCAGGGCCCTGTCGTTCCATCCCCCTCCGGCGACCAGGGTCTGAAAGTCCAAAGCAAACTCCTGTGCGCTCCTCTTCCCCTCCCGAAGGTGGAATAGACGAACTCCTTGAAGTCATCCAATGGCGTATCTCCTTCTCCCCATATGGCATTAACCCACTCCAGAGCTCTCCCCAAGAGGCACGAAACGAGGACGGACACCCTCTCCCTTCTCGAGGGAGCCGGGTAAACGGTGCTCAGGTATAAGTCCAGCTGTAACAGGAAACCCTGGCACCGTGTCGCCGTCCCATTACACTCCCTGGGAAGGTCGAGACGCATCCCACTGGGAACGGATGCAGGAGGGACAAGTAGTGGTAACCCCGGTTGTGCTGGTGGGGGCGCTGGAGGAACTCTCTGTCTCTCCCAGCGGTCCATTGTCTGCACGACGCGATCCAACGTGACGCCAAGATGTTGGATAATCGTCGCTTGCTCCTGAACACGCTCCTCTTTCCTCATACCAGGGGCTCCTGCTCCTGCTGACTCCATGTAGATGGTGTGGTATTCTGTAAGGGGTGCGTATCTGGTGGCAGGGAAGTCAGATGCAGGAGAGCAGAACTTGATAATAGCCAGAGCAGTTTAATAGTAAAACCAATGGCATAAGAAATACAAATATGGGCACAACAACCCGACACGCACCAGTCAAACAAAATGTGCACAAGCACTTACAATAAACAATACCACACAAATACATGGGGAGAACAGAGGGTTAAATACACAACAGATAATGAGGGAAATGAGAACCAGGTGTGTGGGAAAACGAGACAAAACAAATGGAAAATGAAAAATGGATCGGCGATGGCTAGAAGACCGGCGACGTCGACCGCCGAACACCGCCCGAAAAAGGAGACGCATCGACTTCGGCAGAAGTTGTGACACACTACTACCATACCCCGTTCAAAGGCACTTAAATCTTTTGTCTTGCCCATTCACTCTCTGAATGGCACACATACACAATCCATGAATCAATAGTCTCAAGGCTTAAAAATCCTTCTTTAAAAACGGTCTCCTCCCCTTCATCTACACAGATCGCAGCGGATTTAACAAGTGACATCAATATGGGAACATAGCTTTCACCTGGATTCACCTGGTCCGTCTATATCATGGAAAGAGCTGGTGTTATTCATGTTTTGTACACTCAGTGTAGAATAGGCTGTTTTTAGCCTTCAGCTTTTATATAACCATATGAACTAATTTATATACAATATTCTGCCCATGTGAATACATTTATTTTAGGCCATAACTGAACCAATTTCTGTAGGCTATCTATAGAATATTCCAGGGGCACAACCTTGGTTTTATATATATACACTGCTCAAAAAAATAAAGGGAACACTAAAATAACACATCCTAGATCTGAATGAACGAAATAAATACTTTTTCTTTACATAGTTGAATGTGCAAAATCACACAAAAATTATCAATGGAAATCAAATTTATCAACCCATGGAGGTCTGGATTTGGAGTCACACTCAAAATTAAAGTGGAAAACCACACTACAGGCTGATCCAACTTTGATGTAATGTCCTTAAAAACAAGTCAAAATGAGGCTCAGTAGTGTGTGTGGCCTCCACGTGCCTGTATGACCTCCCAACAACGCCTGGGCATGCTCCTGATGAGGTGGACTAAAGCATCCGCCAACTCCTGGACAGTCTATGGTGCAACGTGGCGTTGGTGGATGGAGCGAGACATGATGTCCCAGATGTGCTCAATTAGATTCGGGTCGGGGGAAGGGCGGGCCAGTCCATAGCATCAATGCCTTCCTCTTTCAGGAACTACTGACACACTCCAGCCACATGAGGTCTAGCATTGTCTTGCATTAGGGGGAACCCAGGGCCAACCACACCAGCATATGGTCTCACAAGGGGTCTGAGGATCTCATCTAGGTACCTAATGGCAGTCAGGCTACCTCTGGCGAGCACATGGAGGGCTGTGTGGCCCCCCAAAGAAATGCCATCCCACACCATGACTGACCCACCGCCAAACCGGTCATGCTGGAGGATGTTACAGCAGAACGTTCTCCACGGCGTCTCCAGACTCTGTCACATCTGTCACGTGCTCAGTGTGAACCTGCTTTCATCTGTGAAGAGCACAGGGCGCCAGTGTCGAATTTGCCAATCTTGGTGTTCTCTGGCAAATGCCAAACGTCCTGCACGGTGTTGGGCTGTAAGCACAACCCCTACCTGTGGACGTCGGGCCCTCATACCACCCTCATGGAGTCTGTTTCTGACTGTTTGAGCAGACACATGCACATTGGTGGCCTGCTGGGGGTCATTTTGCAGGGCTCTGGCAGTGCTCCTCCTGCTCCTCCTTGCACAAAGGCGGAGGTAGCGGTCCTGCTGCTGGGTTGTTGTCCTCCTACGGCCTCCTCCACGTCTCCTGATGTACTGGCCTGTCTCCTGGTAGCGCCTCCATGCTCTAGACACTACGCTGACAGACACAGCAAACCTTCTTGCCACAGCTCGCATTGATGTGCCATCCTGGATGAGCTGCACTACCTGAGCCACTTGTGTGGGTTGTAGACTCCGCTTCATGCTACCACTAGAATGAAAGCACCGCCAGCATTCAAAAGTGACCAAAACATCAGCCAAGAAGCATAGGAACTGAGAAGTGGTCTGTGGTCCCCACCTGCAGAACCACTCCTTTATTGGGCGTGTCTTGCTAATTGCCTATAATTTCCACCTGTTGTCTATTCCATTTGCGCAACAGCATGTGAAATTTATTGTCAATCAGTGTTGCTTCCTAAGTGGACAGTTTGATTTCACAGAAGTGTGATTGACTTAGAGTTAGATTGTGTTGTTTAAGTGTTCCCTTTATTTTTTTGAGCAGTGTATATATATATATATGTATAGTTCCAGTCAAAAGTTTGGACACACCTACTCATTCAATGTTTTTTCTTTATTTTCTATATTGTAGAATAATAATGAAGACATCAAAACTATGAAATGACACATATGGAATCATGTTAAACAAATCAAAATATGTTTAGATTATTTGAAGTAGCCACCTTTTGCCTTGATGACAGCACACTCTTGGCATTCTCTCAACCTGCTTCTTTTAATGTATTTGACCTTTATTTAACCAGGCAAGTCAGTTAAGAACAATTGTGCGCCGCCCTATGGGACTCCCCATCACAGCCGGATGTGATACAGCCTGGATTTGAACCAGGGACTGTAGTGGCGCTTCTTGCACTGAGATGCAGTGCCTTAGACCGCTGCGCCACTCAGGAGCTTCACCTGGAAGGAGTTCCCACATATGCTGAGCACTTGTTGGCTACTTTCCCTTCACTCTGCCGTCCAACTCATCCCAAACCATCTCAATTGGGTTGAGGTCGGGTCATCTGATGCAGCACTCCATCACTCTCCTTCTTGGTCAAATAGCCCTTACACAGCCTGGAGGTGTGTTGGGTCATTGTCCTGTTGAAAAACAAATGATAGTCCCAATAAACGCAAACCTGATGGAATGGCGTGTCGCTGCATTATGCTGTGGTAGCCATGCTGGTTAAGTGTGCCTTAATTCTAAATCAATCACTGACAGTGTCACCAGCAACGCACCCCCACACCATCACACTTCCTCCGCCATGCTTCACGGTGGGAACCAAATGAGGAGATCATCCATTCACCTACTCCGTGTCTCACAAAGACACGGCGGTTGGAACCATCAATCTCAAATTTGGACTCATCAGACAAAAGGACAGATTTCAATTGTCCATTGCTCGTGTATCTTGGCCCAAGCAAGTCTCTTCTTATTATTGGTGTCTTTTAGTAGTGGTTTCTTTACAGCAATTCGACCATGAAGGCCTGATTCACGCAGTCCCCTCTGAACAGTTGATGTTGAGATGTGTCTGTTACTTGAACTCTGTGAATAATTTATTTGAGTTGCAATTTCTGAAGCTATTAACTGTAATTAACTTGTCCTCTGTAGCAGAGGTAACTCTGGGTCTTCCATTCCTGTGACGGTCCTCATGAGAACCAGTTTCATCATAGCGCTGGATGGTTTTTGCGACTGGACTTGAAGAAACTTTCAAAGTTCTTGACATTTTCCGGATTGACTGACCTTCATGTCTTAAAGTAATGATGGACTGTCATTTCTCTTTGCTTATTTGAGCTGTTCTTGACATAATATGGACTTGATCTTTTACCAAATAGGGCTATCTTCTGTATACAAACCCTACCTTGTCACAACACAACGGATTGGCACAAACACATTAAGAAGGGCAGTAATTACACAAATTTACTTTTAACAAGGCACACCTGTTGAAATGCATTCCAGGTGACTACCTCATGAAGCTGGTTGAGAGAATGCCAAGAGTGTGCAAAGCTGTCATCTTGGCAAAAGGTGGCTACTTCGAACAATCTCAAATATATATATGGTTACTACATGATTCCATATGTGTTATTTCATAGTTGTGATGTTTGCACTATTATTCTATAATGTAGAAAATAGTCAAAATAAAGAAAAATTCTGGAATAAGTAGGTGTGTCCAAACTTTTGACTGGTACTGTATATATATTTTTTATCCTCTCAGATAAACACTCCAAACAGCCTACCCGACCGCTCGGAGGCGTCAGCATGGTCCTAATTCACCCGTTGCCTCATTTTGTATCATATTCCAATGATAAAACTGGGGGGGACAAAAAAAGCAACTCAACGTATTATAGCCTCATGCGGACGAAAGCGTAGCAGAGGAAGGAGTTAACTTCTGCAGTGTTCACTGTAAAATATAACGTGCTACGGCGGTGCTTCGTTCTCAAAACCTATTGCATGAGAAAGTCAGAGGTGCCTCCCCTCTGACCCTCTCCTCTAATGACTTTTGTGAAGATGGCGTGGAGAGAGGATGTGAGGAGTCAAGGAAATGCAATTGAGATTCTCCCACTGTCAGATCCTGCATCCCACAATGCACCTCTCGCCACTGTCACAATCTCCCCTCAGCCCCTCCCCCTTCCAGCCCAAACCAGAACAGACACAGTTCTTTTAGAACAGCCTATTGTTTTCTCTTTGCAGTAGATGTGACTTGTCTTCATGAGAACTAATTTCCAAGAATTGACCGCTACCACACACACAAGCTAACTCCCATAAATACTGTATGATGCACACACACACACACACACACACACACACACACACACACACACACACACACACACACACACACACACACACACACACACACAGTCATCTTTCCTCCAGCCTGGACACTCAAACAATGGTCCTCCTTCCCTGGGATTTGTGAGATTATGGACACCAGATGAGTTCTTCTCCTCCCCCAACACACAATACTTCATGCCCCTCTCCATAAGCCCATAAAGTGGCTGAGGGTCTTGGCTGGGAGCCTGGAACAAAACCCAGGGGGGAATATGGTTGCTTGGGATGTTCATAACCTGACTGGATGCTAGGAGAAGGGGGGATGGGTGTATCAGGGGCTTGGGCTGCTTACAGTCTGGTACAAGGCTCCCCTATTGGGGAAAAAGCCATCAGGATACTTCTCCTATATTTTCCTGGCTGATTACACAAATACCCCTCACCTCTTCACTGCAACAGCCAACGAATGGTTTACCATCTGCTGTAAATGTGCTGCCATACATTATCCAGGCAGGTGCTGCAAATTGGTAGTCCATGTTTTAAGTGACCCTCTTACAATGTTTAGACATTTTGAAAGCTTAATTCCTAAATAAACTCATCTTACAACACACATTTGTGAGAATTCTTAACATGTACATGTATGTGAGAAGAACCACATTCCCCATCTGGTTATTATCATCACCCTCACCTCCTCCCCATCCCCCATCTCTGCTCTCCCCTCACCTTCACACCTTCTGCTTACAACGTCACTTAGGTCTGACTAAATATCGTGGCACTGGCTTCTGGAGTGCTACCCTGCAGCCATAGCAGTAGCCAAACCAGAGCATGCTGGGTACACAGATGGAGCAGACAGACGGGACAAGGGGGTGAGGGAGGGGGCGCTGCAGTGTTTGAGAGGTGGGCTGGAGGGGAGGGCTAGGTCGGGCAGCAAGCCACTGCAGCTGGGCCAAGCATAGGATGATGCAGTCACTTGTCATACGCAGATGACAACTGATGTCTGACAGAAGACGTGTCTCACTGTCTCCTCATTAAAGGTCCATTTTGTAACTTTCATTCCTAAAACATGCAAGCCCTTCACCTGTTTATAAACCGAGGAGGTCTTAGTAAATCATTTGAGTTGTTATTCTTGACTAATGTGTCTGAGTCTACATACTCTTTGGACACTAATCAGACTGAACACAAAAACACTTACTGTTTCCTTTAGGGGTAAGGAGGTTACGGTTAAGCACCCCCCATGGACGCCTTTATTAAGGCCAAACAGAAGCCCTTCACTTCAGAGAACAGCAATAATGAATCTAGTGTCCACTGCAGGCAAAACACAGTTACTACTCATCAGGATCTTTAACAATGCAATCAATAGTCCAATATAAACAGAGATTCTATTGACACGGTAATTCTGAGAACAGAAATGTGGTTAGTTTGGTTTCATTTAGAAAGCTGAGTGATGGAATATTCAATCACACCGTGCCATGATGGTCCGTGTCTGTCATCCTTACAAAGACCAATCTTGTTTTCATTCATCAAATTCATATTGACTATTTCATGCTTCAGTTCCACGATTCTGGTAATAGATTCAAGCAGCTGGTTTGTTTACCTTGTCAAACTTGTTCTAATTAAGGAAATAAAAATGTGCCTGTGCAGAACATTTCTTGCCTCAGACTCTGGGAGGTTTTAAAATATTGTTTTAGACTGCATTTCCTTGGTCTATCTTAAAATAACCATATCATTATGCTTGAGAAGAGCACGCTACACATTTAAGTACTTAACAAGCGTGGTTGTTTGGAATTATGTACCGTGCATGAAAGAAGTCGTAAAAACAACAATATGTATAATGCTTGAGGGTTCATCGTCTCAAAACGTGTCTATCAAGGGGCGGCAGGGTAGCCTAGTGGTTCGAGCGTTGGACTAGTAACCGGAAGGTTGCAAGTTCAAACCCCCGAGCTGACAAGGTACAAATCTGTCGCTTTGCCCCTGAACAGGCAGTTCCTAGGCCGTCATTGAAAATAAGAATTTGTTCTTAAATGACTTGCCTGGTTAAATAAAGGTCAAATAAAAAAATAAAAATGACATCACTAATCTACATCATGTTCCTAAAGGCCATGTATGACCCATGGCCTACTTCACATGGTTTTCCATCGCATGTTAATAACCTGATTCACCCCTCCACAATGTGTAAAGTTCCTCAATAAGCATAATTTACCACACAGTTAGTTTCAGAGCTGCAGTGCTGCAGAACAGGGCCATTATCTCTGGTAGAATGACCTAATTGTCTGTAAACAGAGGAAACACTGCTGTTGCCAAATCCACCAATAGCCATGAAGCAAAACCCCAGTTTTATAAGCACTGCAAATTCTCCAGTGTTAAATCAACACTGGTCCAGTGTATATACAGGTCCACACGTTTCATTGTTAAATTAACACACTGCTTAGTGTTAATCCTTATTTGCATATTTCCCAGAGTGCCTTGCCTTTAGTAAATTGTAGAGTTACCACCCATGACTGTATTTGTTAGTGACAGAGACATGGTTGTTGCATTCATCCATTTTCAGCCCTGTGGCCTTCACCAAGTGAGATCCTAAGTGAATATATTATCATAAAAATGTAATTATTTAACACAATACAACACATATTTCATAAGGACTTATTTTGGGGGCCTAGTTTACCCTAATCCAGTAGCCTGAAATGCTAAATCAGGCCTGCAAGTCACATTATGCTGGCTTGCAAAGTGATTTGTAATTACTATTGGAATTCAGCCAGAGTGGGGATATCCAACATTTGGAATTTGTATTCACTCGCAACCTGCAATTCAGAATGACTGCCAGGTTGGGAAGACTAAGATATGAGACTACCTAAACGATCTAAACTGGAACAACCATTTCAGTAATGGGTGCAATAAGTCCACGTAATAGATTGGATTAGTTTAGTAAAATGTATGTTATGTATATTTCAGTAGCATAACATGAATTAATCAAAAACATACATATTCAAAAAAATTACCTGAAATAGAGCATGCTGGGATATATGATAATAATGAGCATGGTTTTGGTTTAACAATGGTTAGTAACACCAACACTGTTTTTTCTTTTAGACCCATGAGTGTTAGTTTAACACCTGAATGAACAATAGAAATGTTACACTGAAAAATCAACACTAGTGAACACTGGCCAATTGGCCGTGTGTGTATTATATCAAACCAATAAAGTGAGTTGAAAACATTCTGCTTCCCAGGGTGAAGGGTTAGTGGCTTGGACCGGCCAGAGATGCACATGTAGCTCTCATTTCTGACTGGCGGGGAGAGATGCATTATGGGGGTTAGAAGACCACCCCCACCCCCGCTTGGCAGAGGAGTGAGGCTCTTATTTAAAGATCGCCTCTGTTTCTCTTTGGTCTATTTTATACAGAAAAAGAAACAGGACAGAAAGGTCTCAAATGGCACGTGTTCAGATATCCTAACACAAAGAAGCAAATCGTTTAAAATTATTACTATCACCTTTATTTAACCAAGTAGGCCAGTTGAGAACAAGTTCTCATTTACAACTGCGACCTGGCCAAGATAAAGCAAAGAAGTGCGACACGAACAACACAGAGTTACACATGGAATAAACAACCGTACAGTCAATAACACAATAGAAAAGTCTATATACAGTCTGTTTGCAGCACGGAAACATGGCTCCCTCGAGACATGCTATCGGAGTCGGTGCAGCCAGCTGGTTTCTTCACACGTCGCGCCGACAGAAACCAGCACCTTTCTGGTAAGAAGAGGGGCGGTATGCCTTATGATTAACGAGACGTGGTGTGATCATAACAACTCAACTCAAGTCCTTCTGTTCACCTGACTTAGAATTCCTCACAATCAAATGTCGACCGCATTATCTACCAAGAGAATTCTCTTCGATTATAATCACAGCCTCACATATTTCCCCCAAGCAGACACATCGACGGACCTGAACGAACTTTATTTGACTCTATGTAAACTGGAAACCACATATTCTGCATTCATTGTAGCTGGGGATTTTAACAAGGCTAATCTGAAAACAAGACTCCCTCAATTCTATCAGCATATCGATTGTGCAACCAGGGCTGGTAAAACCCTGGATCATTGTTATTCTAACTTCCGTGATGCATATAAGGCCCTCCCCCGCCCTCCTTTCGGAAAAGCTGACCACGACTCCATTTTGTTGCTTCCAGCCTATAGACAGAAACTAAAACAGGAACCTTCTGTGCTCAGGTCTGTTCAACGCTGGTCTGACCAATCTGATTCCAAGTCGCAATTCAACGGCTCAGACACAAGAGGTATGTGGCAGGGTCTACAGTCAATCACATGTAACGGATGTGAAACGCTAGCTTAGTTAGCGGTGGTGCGCGCTAAATAGTGTTTCAATCGGTGACGTCACTTGCTCTGAGACCTTGAAGTAGTGGTTCCCCTTGCTCTGCAAGGGCCGCGGCTTTTGTGGAGCGATGGGTACCGATGCTTTGTGGGTGACTGTTGATGTGTGCAGAGGGTCCCTGGTTCGCGCCCGGGTATGGGCGAAGGAACGGTCTAAAGTTATACTGTTACACACGGATTACAAAAAGAAAACCAGCCCTGTCGCGGACCAGGATGTCTTTCTCCCAGACAGACTAAATAACTTTTTTGCCCGCTTTCAGGACAACACAGTGCCACTGACACGGCCAGCTACCAAAACCTGCGGACTCTCCTTCACTGTAGCCGACGTGAGTAAAACATTTAAATGCGTTAACCCTCGCAAGGCAGCAGGTCCAGACAGCATCCACAGCCGCGTCCTCAGAGCATGCGCAGACCAGCTTGTGTGTTTAGGGACATTTCAATCAATCCTTATCCCAGTCTGCTGTTCCCACATGCTTCAAGAGGGCCACCATTGTTCCTGTTCCCAAGAAAGCTAAGGTAACTGAGCTGGGCCACCCCCAGGTGGTGAGGGTAGGTAACAACATCTCCACCCCACTGATCCTCAACACTGGGGCCCCACAAGGGTGCGTTCTGAGCCCTCTCCTGCACTCCCTGTTCAACCACGACTGCGTGGTCATGCACGCCTCCAACTCAATCATCAAGTTTGCAGACGACACTACAGTGGTAGGCTTGATTACCAACAACGACGAGACAGCCTACAGGGAGGAGGTGAGGGCCCTCGAAGTGTGGTGTCAGGAAAATAACCTCACACTCAACGTCACCAAAACAAAGGAGATGATCGTGGACTTCAGGAAACAGCAGAGGGAGCACCCCCCTATCCAAATCGACGGGACAGTAGTGGAGAGGGTAGTAAGTTTTAAGTTCCTCGACGTACACATCACGGACAAACTGAATTGGTCCACAAACACAGACAGCGTGGTGAAGAAGGCGCAGCAGTGCCTGAAATTCGGCTTGTCACCAAAAGCACTCACAAACTTTTACAGATGCACAATCGAGAGCATCCTGTCAGGCTGTAACACCGCCTGGTACACCAACTGCTCTGCCCACAACCGTAAGGCTCTCCAGAGTAGAGTTCGACCGATTAATCGGAATGGCCAATTAATTAATTAATTAGGGCTGATTTCAAGTTTTCATAACAATCGGAAATCGGTATTTTTGGACACCGATTTGGCCGATATTTTTTTTTTATTATTATTTTTTACACCTTTATTTAACTAGGCAAGTTAGTTAAGAACACATTCTTATTTTCAATGACGGCCTAGGAACGGTGGGTTAACTGCCTTGTTCAGGGGCAGAATGACAGTTTTTTACCTTGTCAGCTCGGGGATTCAATCTTGCAACCTTACAGTTAACTAGTCCAACGCTCTAACCACCTGATTACATTGCACTCAACAAGGAGACTGCATGTTACGCGAATGCAGTAAGAAGCCAAGATAAGTTGCTTGCTAGCATTAAACTTATCAAACATAATCACTAGTTAACTACACATGGTTGATGATATTACTAGTTTATCTAGCGTGTCCTGCGTTGCATATAATTGAAGCGGTGCGTATTCGCGAAAAAGGACTGTCTTGCTCCAATGTGTACCTAACCATAAACAGCAATGCCTTTCTTAAAATCAATACATAAGTATATATTTTTAAACCTGCATATTTAGTTAATATTGCCTGCTAACCTGGCTCGTTGCAAACTCTGTGAAGACTATTTCTTCCTAACAAACACAGCCAACTTCGCCAAACGGGGGATGATTTAGCAAAAGTGCATTTGCGAAAAAAGCACAATCGTTGCACGACTGTACGTAACCATAAATATCAATGCCTTTCTTAAAATCAATACACAAAAGTATATATTTTTAAACCTGCATATTTTGCTAAAATAAATCCAGGTTAGCAGGCAATATTAACCAGGTGAAATTGTGTCACTTCTCTTGCGTTCATTGCACGCAGAGTCAGGGTATATGCAACAGTTTGGGCCACCTAATTTGCCAGAATTTTACGTAATTATGACATAACATTGAAGATTGTGCAATGTAACAGGAATATTTAGACTTATGGATGCCACCCGTTGGATAAAATAGGGAACGGTTCCGTATTTCACTGAAAGAATAAACGTCTTGTTTTCGAGATGGTAGTTTCTGGATTCGACCATATTAATGACCTAAGGCTCATTTTTCTGTGTGTTATTATATTATAATTAAGTCTATGATTTGATAGAGCAGTCTGACTGAGCGATGGTAGGCACCAGCAGGCTCGTAAGCATTCATTCAAACAGCACTTTCATGTGTTTTGCCAGCAGCTCGTCGCTGTGCTTCAAGCATTGAGCTGTTTATGAATTCCAGCCTATCAACTCCTGAGATTAGGCTGGTGTAACCGATGTGAAATGGCTAGCTAGTTATATGGGTGCGCACTAATAGCGTTTCAAACGTCACTCGCTCTGAGACTTCGAGTGGTTGTTCCCCTTGCTCTGCAAGGGCCGCAGCTTTTGTGGAGCGATAGGTAATGCTGCTTCAAGGGTGGCTGTTGTCGATGTATTCCTGGATCAAGCCCAGGTAGGGGCGAGGAGAGGGACGGAAGCTATACTGTTACACTGGTAATACTAAAGTGCCTATAAGAACATCCAATTGTTACGTTTTCTAGGTGTGAAGGATAGTCGGACCAAAATGCAGCGTGTAGATTGCGCTCCATGTTTAATGAACAACGTGAAACACGAATAAACACAAAACACTACAAAACAAAGAATGTAACGAAAACCGAAACAGCCTATACTTGTGTAAATAAATAAAGAGATAGGAACAACGACACTAAGGACAATCACCCACGACAAACTCAAAGAATATGGCTGCCTAAATATGGTTCCCAATCAGAGACAACGATAAACACCTGCCTCTGATTGAGAACCACTCCAGACAGCAATAGACTTTGCTAGATAACCCCACTAGCTACAAACCCAATACATACACACCAAAACCCCAAGACAAAACACACCACAATACAAAAACCCCATGCCACACCTGGCCTGACCCAATACATGAAGAAAAACACAAAATACTTAGGGGGGGGTTCTGTCACGCCCTGGTCTAAGGTGCGGACTCCAGAACGCACCTCAAAACAATAGGGAGGGTCCGGGTGGGCGTCTGTCCATGGTGGCGGCTCCGGCGCGGGACGTGGAACCCACTCAGTCAATGTCTTAGTCCCCTCTCCTCGCGTCCCTGGATAGTCCACCCTCGCCGCCGACCATGGCCTAGTAGTCCTCAACCAGAAACCCACTGGACTGAGGAGCAGATCGGGACTGAAGGACAGCTCGGGACTGAGGCAGCTCGGGACTGAGGGGAAGCTCGGGAGTGAGAGAAAGCTCAGGAGTGAGAGGAAGCTCAGGCAGGTAGGTAGATCTACCAGATCCTGGCTGGCTGGTGGTTTCAGCAGATCCTGGCTGACTGGCAGATCCTGGCCGACTGGCGGATCCTGGCCGACTGGCGGATCCTGGCCGACTGGCGGATCTGGAAGAGTCTGGCTGACTGGCAGATCTGGAAGAGTCTGGCAGATCTGGAAGAGTCTGGCTGACTGGCGGATCTGGAAGAGTCTGGCTGACTGGCGGATCTGGAAGAGTCTGGCTGACTGGCGGATCTGGAAGAGTCTGGCTGACTGGCGGATCTGGAAGAGTCTGGCTGACTGGCGGATCTGGAAGAGTCTGGCTGACTGGAAGAGTCTGGCTGACTGGCGGATCTGGAAGAGTCTGGCTGACTGGCAGATCTGGAAGAGTCTGGCTGACTGGCAGATCTGGAAGAGTCTGGCTGACTGGCAGATCTGGAAGAGTCTGGCCGACTGGTGGATCCTGGCAGACTGAAAGATCTGGCTGCTCCATGCTGACTGGCGGCTCTGGCTGCTCCATGTAGGCTGACAGCTCTGGCGGCTTCTTACAGACTGGCAGCTCTGGCGGCTCCGTGCAGACTGGCAGCTCCTTGCAGACTGGCAGCTCCTTACAGACTGGCAGCTCCTTGCAGACTGACAGCTCCTTGCAGACTGACAGCTCCCCGCAGACTGACAGCTCCGTGCAGACTGACAGCTCCGTGCAGACTGACAGCTCCGTGCAGACTGACAGCTCCTTACAGACTGGCGGCTCCTTGCAGACTGACAGCTCCGTGCAGACTGGCAGCTCCTTGCAGACTGACAGCTCTGGCTGCTCCATGCAGACTGACAGCTCTGGCTGCTCCATGCAGGCTGGCAGCTCTGGCTGCTCCATGCCGGCTGGCAGCTCTGGCTGCTCCATGCCGGCTGGCAGCTCTGGCTGCTCCATGCCGGCTGGCAGCTCTGGCTGCTCCATGCCGGCTGGCAGCTCTGGCTGCTCCATGCAGGCTGGCAGCTCTGGCTGCGCTGAACAGGCGGGAGACTCCGGCAGCGCAGGAGAGGAGAGAGGCTCTGGCTGTGCTGAACAGGCGGGAGACTCCAGCAGCGCTGTAGAGGAGAAAGGCTCTGGCTGCGCTGAACAGACGGGAGACTCCGGCAGCGCCGGAGAGGAGAAAGGCTCCGGCAGCGCTGGAGAGGCGAGGCGCACTGTAGGCCTGATGCGTGGTGCTGGTACTGGTGGTACTGAACCGAGAACACGCACAGGAAGCCTGGTGCGGGGAGCTGCTACCGGAGGGCTGGAGTGTGGAGGTGGCACAGGATGGGCTAGACCGTGAAGGCGTACTGGAGATCTTGAGAGCAGTGCTGGCACAGGACGTGCAAGGCTAGGGATGTGCACAGGAGGCCTGGTGCGTGAGGCTGGCACCAACTTCACCAGCCGACTAACACGCACCTCAGGACGAGTATGGAGCGCTAACCCAGGTGCCATCAAATCCCCGACACGTTCCGTCGGGCGAATTCCATGCAAAAAGCACCAACACAGCAACTCCCTCATTTCTCTCTCCTCCAATTTCCCCATTAACTCCTTCACAGTCTCTGTTTCGCTCACCTCCAACACCGGCTCTGGTTCTGGTCTCCTCCTTGGCTCCTCACGATAAACAGCATGGCGACTCGGAAGGAAGCCTGAGAGTCAGCCCCAAAAATTTCTTGGGAGGGGGGCTCAGGGAGAGTGTGGCAGAGTCAGGAGTCAGACCTGAGCCAACTCTCCCTGAGCCCCCCAAGAAATTTTTGGGGCTGACTCTCAGGCTTCCTTCCGAGTCGCCGTGCTGCCTCCTCATACCGGCGCCTCTCCGCTTTCGCCGCCTCCAGTTCTTCTTTGGGGCGGCGATATTCTCCAGGCTGAGCCCAGGGTCCTTCTCCGTTTAGGATTTCCTCCCATGTCCAGAAATCCTTATAGCGCATCTCCTCTTTGGGCTGCTCCTGCCTGTTGACACGCTGCTTGGTCCGTTGGTGGTGGGTGATTCTGTTACGGTTTTCTAGGTGTGAAGGATAGTCGGACCAAAATGCAGCGTGTAGATTGCAATCCATGTTTAATGAACAACGTGAAACACGAATAAACACAAAACACTACAAAACAAAGAATGTAACGAAAACCGAAACAGCCTATACTTGTGTAAATAAATAAATTGGAACAACGACACTAAGGACAATCACCCACGACAAACTCAAAGAATATGGCTGCCTAAATATGGTTCCCAATCAGAGACAACGATAAACACCTGCCTCTGATTGAGAACCACTCCAGACAGCCATAGACTTTGCTAGATAACCCCACTAGCTACAATCCCAATACATACACACCAAAACCCCAAGACAAAACACACCACAATACAAAAACCCCATGCCACACCCTGGCCTGACCCAATACATGAAGAAAAACACAAAATACTTAGACCAGGGCGTGACACCAATAGTCAAAGGTATATGAAAAACAAATCGTATAGAGAGAAATTGTCCTATAATTCCTATAATAACTACAATCTAAAACTTCTTACCTGGGAATATTGAAGACTCCTGTTAAAAGGAACCACCAGCTTTCATATGTTCTCATGTTCTGAGCAAGGAACTTAAACTCTTACATGGCACATATTGCACTTTTACTTTCTTCTCCAACACTTTCTTTTTGCATTATTTAAACCAAATTGAACATGTGTATGTGACAAATAAAATAGATTTGAATGAAGTAAGATTAGGGAGGTAAAGGCAATATATAGGCCATAGTGGTGAAATAATTTCAATTGATCAATTAAACACTGGCGTGATAGATGTGCAGAAGATGAATGTACAAGTAGAGATACTGGGGTGCAGAGGATTATAGTGCAGTACTGTAGTGCTAGGTTCATTTGCCTTTCCTGCCATGCACAAGCACACACATACAAATACGCATACACATTTACACACACGCAGTGGCTCTTATAAAACAGAAAATGACTGTCAGAGCCTAGCGTACATAATCAATCCCAACATTTGGTGAAGTGATTCTCTTTATTACAAAGTCTCTACTCAGCAGCAAGCAGCACAGCAATCTGGAAACATCAAACTAGATTTTAAGAGTCTCTTGCCAACCCACGTCCACCTCCTATACCCCCTCTCTCTCTCCCTCCCCCCTTCCTTCCCTCCCTCTCTCTCTCCTTGGCCAGGCCTGAGGTTCCTTACTTTCTCTCCCAGGCCCTGTAAGACAACCATCAATGATGTGGTTTGGAGGGCTGGGCAGGGCCGTTGGTCCCACGGGTCTCTCACACAGTAAAGGTTGTTAAAGACTATAGGCAGGGCATGGCATGCTGCAGGTCTGGAAAGCTACAGTCGAGGGGGTGGAAGTGGTGTGTATGTCTACCATGGGAATTGCCAGGGACCTCACAATACAATATTTTTTACAATACTTACGGTCCGATACGATATGTATTGCGATTCTCACGATTCTATATGCATTGTGATTCGATACTGTGATTTGATTGTAATTCGATGTTCCAACCATATGTCTGCTGCAGAGGGACAAGAGAGAGCCATGATAAAACGAGTTTGAATCAGTCATGGAAATAAGTGTTGAAACAAATTTGCTCCCTGTTTAAAAAGAAGATGGAGAACAAGCTATAAAGGAAAATATTGGAGTTTTGGTGCAGGTACAGCCAACTAGCGCAAAAATAATATTGCAATATTGTCACAACAACACTATAGGATATATCGTCAAAAATAATATCCCGATATGTAACTGTATGGAGTTTTACCCCCCATCACTAATGAATAATGGTGCCAGTGTGTGGATGTTCCCCCCCAAAGCTCAGCAAGGCTAAAATATAGTAACACAATCACCAGCCTGAATACCCCTTATGAAGGTACTACAAATTCCTTTCACATGAGGTGGGGAAGTATCAAATGTTTTCTCTCACTCACACTATCCCAGGGACTCCATTTGGCTCTCCTGGGAAGTTCCACCATTAGCCTGGAAAACCTCATTCTTAGTGGAAAATGCCTTGTGTTTCGTGACAGATGGATAATTCTGACTGGATTGAGTCATTCCTAAAGTTAAACGTGAAAGTCAGTCTGAGGCCCTGTTGTGACTAACCATCTCTCTGACTGACTTGTAGTGTTGCGGTTAACATGAAGGGAGGCAGACAAAAGGTAGAGTGATGTGATGAGTCGGCATAGTGAAGTGACGCATGATGATGACATAGAGGGCTACGTCATGAAGCAGGTTAACTCAGTCCCTTTCTACATTCTGACAAAGTTATAGGGCTTAAATACCTGATGGGCTATTCATATATACACATGCAGGCTACATGCACACACACACACCCACACACAAAGACGAGCTTATTTTGTGAGCCAAATATGATCTCTGCTGACATGATCTTCTCAGTACAGGAGATTAATCCAGTCACGGCGACTGATATTGTCTCTCAGACAAATAGACAGTGAGAACAGGAGCCAGGACCATTCCTACTGTGACCCTACCCAGCGTGGCCAGGTCCTTTCTAACACAGGGCTGACAGCAGGCTTTACTGCTATAACCTCTGCTGATGGATGGGCTATAGCTAACAGAGAGCGAGAGAGAGACAGAGTGAGAGAGAGAGAAAGACAGACAGAGTGAGAGAGCCTCCCGATTGGCGCAGCTGTCTATGGCACTACATGCTTGAGGGGTCACTACAGACCCGGGTTCGATCCCAGGCTGTGTCACAATTGGTCCAGCATCGTCCGGGTTAGGGGAGGGTTTGGCCTCCTGGGATTTCCATGTCCCATCGCGCCCTAGCGACTCCTTGTGGTGGACCGGGCACCTGCAAGCTGACTTCAGCTGCCAGCTGTACAGTGTTTCCTCCGACACATTGGTGCGGCTGGCTAAGTGAGCTGGTTAAGTGAGCAGTGTGTCAACAATTGGATACCACGAAATTGGGGAGAAAAAGGGAGAGGAGAGAAAAATAGATCCTCTTCACAACCACTAGGACTATATGACCTGCACACTACAGCAAATCCTTCCTTTAGTCTCTTCCAGTGGAACAGATATGACTCAGGTTGAGAACATCTTTGTCTCAATGTGGGGTGATTCAGTTTCAGCAGTATGACAGAGGAGGAAACAGAGGAAAAGTAGATAGGAACATAGATTTTTTTTTAAAGTTCCAATCTAGAACCTAAAAGGCTGTCCCCTTAGGAGAACCCTTTGAAGAACCATTTATGTTTCCATGTAGAACATTTTACATTTTTACATTTGAATCATTTAGCAGATGCTCTTATCCAGAGCGACTTACAGGAGCAATTAGGGCTAAGTGCCTTGCTCAAGGACACATTGGTAGATTTGCACAGAGGGTTCTACAAAAAGGGTTATCCTATGTAGACAGCCAAAGAACCCTTTTGGAACCCTTTCTCTCCCTAAGTGTACAAAAATAGAAGTGTCTCTTACCTTCACAGATTCTGTCTAGTCGTTGGCGTTTCACTTTGTGTTTGTCGGGCAGAGCCATGTTGGCACTCCTCCTCTGTTCTCTTCTCCTCCTGTTGGCCAATCTTTAGGAAGCTAGCACTCTACCCAGAATCCCCCACGAGGCATGCCACCACACACCTGTAAACACACAGACGAAAAAGACAGGTGACACACACCAATCATCATCAGACCCATCCAAAAGACAATCTAACATGTAGACACTAAATGTGAACATCTGCCCTTTACAGAAGTCCATCCACTGGGGCCAAGCTTCCTGCCATCCAGGACCTCTATACCAGGCAGTGTCGGAGGAAGGCCCTAAAAATTGTCATATAGACTCCAGCCACCCTAGTCATAGACTGTTCTCTCTGCTACCACACGGCAAGCGGTACCGGAGCGCCAAGTCTAGGTCCAGGAGGCTTCTAAACAGCTTCTACCCCCAAGCCATAAGACACCTGAACATCTAATCAAATGCCTACCCAGACAATTTGCATTGCCCCCCCCTCCCCTCCTCTTTTACGCTGCTGCTACTCTCTGTTATTATCTATGTATAGTCACTTCAATAACTCTAACTACATGTACATATTACCTCAATTACCTCGACTAACCGGTGCCCCCGCACATTGACTCTGTACAGGTACCCCCTGTATATAACCTTGCTATTGTTATTTTACTGCTGATCTTTAATTATTTGTACATTTAAAAAACAAACATTTTAGGTATCTTTCTTAAAACGGCATTGATGGTTAAGTGCTTGTAAGTAAGCATTTCACTCTTAAGTTGTATTCTGTTGTATTCGGTGCATGTGACAAATAACATTTGATTTGATTTAATGGAACAAGAAATGACAACACAGAGTTTTTAAAAAATAATTCAGATTTCCAGAGTTGCTTTTCATCTACTATGGCATTATCACCTTTTAAAATCTTGATCACATTAAGGAACCAAGGGCTGAGGCAAATGTGGGACTATCCTCTTTATTGTAAAGGATAGTACCCCGCAAGGACACATGGTGACCAGTAGAGGGAGTGCTATCTCCGAGCGCTGTGCAAAAATCTGACTGTCACGGCCAGACACCAAAAGCAAACAAACAAAAAAAACAGACACATGCAGATGAGCGGAACATCAATTAACTCTCATTGGTCAGAGATTTCCCAGTTCAGAGACTGATTCCCCTCTAAACCCTGAGGCTGAACACAGATACCCCACAGCACACACAAAGATACAGACATGCAAACATGTGCTCTCACCCCCATAGACATTTAGACTGGCAGCCCAATTCTTATCTTTTTTGCTATTTTGATTAATCATATCAGATCTTTTTATTTATTTTTACAGCTGATCTGATTGAGCAAAAGACCAATTAGTGAAAAAAAATAACAGAATTGGGCTGCCTGTCTAAACACAGCTAAAGACACACTACTACTAAGGCAGCGTTTCCCAACCCTGGTTCTCCAGTACCCCCAACACCACACACTTCTATTGTAACCCTAGACAAGCACACCCGATTTAAATAATCACCAAGCCCTCAATGAGTTGAATGAGGTGTGTTTGTCCTTGGCTACAATGAAAATGTGTACTGTTTGGGGAACACGAGGACCAGGGTTGGGAAACACTGCCCTAAGGCGCATGTGTGAAACTCTGTTTGGACCCCAGGAAGAGTAGCTGCTTCCCCTAATAAATACAAATTCCATGGAGAGCCGAGTGTCTGCGGGTTTTGGCACAACCCTTGTACTCGACTGATGAATTAAAGGTCACTAATTAGTAAGGAACTCCCCTCACCTGGTTGTCTCTTAATTGAAAGGAAAAACCAAAAAACCTGCAGACACTCAGCCCTCTGTGGAATGAGTTTGACACCCCTGCCCTAAGGGTATCTTGTCACACTGGAATGTGGGTCAGTTACTCAGCAGACATGGGGACTGTCTCAGCAAAATATAGGCAGGAGGGGAGGAGGGGACCAAGTGAGAGGGAGAAAGATGTGCTGAACTTCACTTTGAAAAGCCATATTAAAAAGGAAGTAGAAAACAGGAGTAATGGGAAACTAGCAGCATCCGCTTGCCAGGTGTGTGACGTGTAAAGTTCATCTCTCTCTACAGTGATTAGGTTTGACATTTAAACCCTGTACACACACACACACACACACACACACAACTCCAATATTTTCTCACTCCCATCACTTCACAGCCTTTCTCTTCCTTTTATCCTGATTACTGTCTCAGTAATCACTCCATCTCTTCATCTCGTCATCTTTCTAATCACCCAGCTCATCTCATTTACATCCAAAGCGTTGTCTTGGACTCATAATAACCAGTGGTGGAAAAAGTACCCAATTTTCATCCTTGAGTAGAAGGTTAAGTTAATTGAAAATTACTAAAGTGAAAGTCACCCAGTAAAATACTACTTGAGTAAAAGTCTAAAATTACTTGGTTTAAAATATACTTAAGTGTCAAAAGTAAATGTAATTGCTAAAATATACTTAAGTATCAAAAGTAAAAGTAGAAATAATTTCTAATTCTTTATATTAAGCAAACGACACGGCACAATTATTATTTACAGATAGGGGCTCACTCCAACTCTCAGGCATAATCGACATAATTTAGTGAGTCTGCCAGATCAGATGCAGTCGGTACGACCAGGGATTTTCTATTGAGTAGTGTGTGAATTGGACCAGTTTCCTATCCTGCTAAGCATTCAAAATGTAATGAGTACTTTTGGGTGGCAGGGAAAATGTATGGAGTAAAAAGTACATTATTTTCTTTGGAAATGTAGTGGAGTAAAAGTAAAAGTTGTCCAAAATATAAATAGTAAAGTGCAGAACCCCCAAAAATGACTTAAGTAGTACTTGAAAGTATTTTTACTTAAATACTTTACACCACTGATAGTAACCTTCAACCCTGTGTCCTAACTGATCAGTGGATTTCTATTGAGGTATTGTGTGTGTCATATCTGGGGTATCCCAGAGAAACCATAGTGAAATATTAGCTTCTCTAATGCTGACAGGCCTGGCTGATGCGGTCCACGTGACTCACAGCGAAGGGAGAGCTGTGACCACACTGGTCTGGAAAGGAGGGCGCTTGTTAATGCAATATTCGCTCAGCAATTGTGAGACTAGTTTCTCTCAAATGTTTGTCCTCGGGGGTTGAGACCTCTCAATGATTGGCAGCACTCGGGGGCTGTGTGTGGCTGAGCGTGTGGGTGTTTCAGTGAGAAAGACACAGGGGAGAGCCAACCAGTAAAAACAAAGCCCACTTCACAGCCCTCTTCATTGTCGACAACATCAAAGAGCCATTCCAGATTCTGAAGTAAGGAGGACTTGGAGAGTTAGAAATTAGCCAGACTAGACGTGTCAAGCCTTCCTGGCTTTCCTTACAAAATACTTTGGCTAAAAAGGTTGAAATAGGAAAACAATTCTGCTCTGTTCTTTGTCTCAGTGTCATCTAAAATCAAATCACATTTTATTGGTCGCATACACATATTTTGCAGATGTTATTGCGGGTGTAAGACGAGAAATGTTGGAGTCTGGAGTATGTATAAATATATACAGTACCAGTCAAAAGTTTGGACACACCTACTCATTCAAGGGTTTTCCTTTATTTTTACTATTTTCTACATTGTAGAATAATAGAGAAGACATCAACACTATGAAATAACACATGGAATCATGTAGTAACCAAAAAAGTGTTAAACACATCAAAATATATTTGAGATTCTTCAAAGTAGCCACCCTTTGCCATGATAATAGCTTTGCACACTCTTGGCATTCTCTCAACCAGTTTCATGAAGAATGCTTTTCCAACAGTCTTGAAAAGGTTCCCACATATACTCAGCACTTTTTGGCTGCTTGTCCTTCACTCTGCGGTCCAACTCATCCCAAACCATATCAACTGGGTTGATGTCGGGTGATTCTCATCTGATGCAGCACTCCATCACTCTCTTTCTTGGTCAAATAGCACTTACGCAGCCTGGATGTGTGTTTTGTTGAAAAACAAATTATAGTACATTAAGCGCAAACCAGGTGGGATGGCGTATCGCTGCAGAATGCTGTGGTAGCCATGCTGGTTAAGTGTGCCTTGAATTCTAAATAAATCACTGACAGTGTCACCAGCAAAACACACCCACACCATCACACCTCCTCCATGCTTCACGGTAGGAACAACACATGTAGAGATCATCCGTTCACCTACTCTGCGTCTCACAAAGACTCCTCTGAACAGTTGATGTTACCTCTGCAGCAGAGGTGACTCTGGGTCTTCCTTTCCTGTGGCGGTCCTCATGAGAGCCAGTTTCATCATAGCACTTGAAGGTTTTTGCAACTGCACTTGAAGAAACGATTTTCCGTATTGACTGACCTTCATGTCTTAAAGTAATGATTGACTGTTGTTTCTCTTTGCTTATATGAGCTGTTGTTCCCATAATATGGACTTGGTCTTTTACCAAATAGGGCTATCTTCTGTATACCACCCCTACCTTGTCACAACACTACTGATTGGCTCAAACACGTTAAGAAGGAAAGAAGTTCCAAAAAATTGACTTTTAACAAGGCACACCTGTTAATTGAAATGCATTTCAGGTGACTACCTCATGAAGCTGGTTGAGAGAATGCCAAGAGTGTGCAAAGCTGAACAAAAATATGAACGCAACATGCAACAATTTCAACAATGTTACTGAGCTACAGCTCATATAAGGAAATGAGTCAATTGAAATCAATTAATTAGGCCCTAATCTATGGATTTCACATGACTAGGCAGGGGTGCAGCCGTGGGTGGGCTTGAGAGGGCATAGGCCCACTCACTTGGGAGCCAGGCCCAGCCAATCAGAATATGATTTTACCCACAAAAGGGCTTTATTACAGAAGTAAAACTCAGTTTCATCAGCTGCCCGGGTGGCTGGTCTCAGAAGATCCCGCAGGTGAAGAAGCCGGATGTGGAGATCCTGGGCTGGCGTGGTTACATGTGGTCTGCGGTTGTGAGGTTGGTTGGACGTACTGCCAAATTCTCTAAAATAACATCGGAGGCGGCTTATGGTAGATAAATTAACATTAAATTATCTGGAAACAGCTCTGGTGGACATCCCTGCAGTCAGCATGCCAATTGTGCACACAATTTGAGAGAAATAAGCTTTTTGTGTGTATGGAACATTTCTGGGATTTTTTATTTCAGCCCATGAAACATGAGACCAACACTTTACATGTTGTGTTTATATTTTTGTTCAGAGAGGCCAAAGGTATGGTCCTAGAGTGATGATAAATAGTGTCAGGTGACAGTGATGGTCATGAGCCTTCCCTGGGGTCACAGAGGAGGTGATGGCCAGGGACGTAGTGGAGCATTGACATATATAATACATGGGTGAAAGGTCATGAAACTATCTCTTTGATGGACACAATGTTAGACCCCCTCCACTGAAAAGGCTGAAATGTCAACTCCGTTGAGAAGGTTGAAGGGTCAACATCAACAACGTTTGAGGGGAGAACTAACCAGGAGAGCGCCAGAGGAAACAGTCACTCAGAGGCCCTTTGAATACACTGGTGAGCTGTAACTCTAAGTGGACTTATGGAACTAAACAATTACAGGGGCTTGTTCTGACAGAAATACACAGAGGTACAGGCTGGGAAAATAGTGTCGCCCCCCCCACACACACACACACACACACACAAATACAAACAAGTGTCCAAGCACACACAGTCATACAGAAGTTTCCAAGCAAACACATACACAAAAACGCACATAGCCTCTGGGATTGTCCAAGTCCACTGCCAAGTGCTCAGCAACAATTTCCTGAGTGGGCTCACAGGAAGAGCTCTTTTAAAAGAGCTGAGAACCTGATTCAGGGAGAACACAAGTCTCTGGCCCAAAGAAAACACACACACACACACACCCTCACACATTCATCACCACACCACTTTGGCTGTTTCTGCACTTTCAGCAATCCCCCTTCCCCTTTTTAAAGAACACCCTACTAACTACCTCTCACAGTACCCTCAATACAGTCAGCCAAGCACAACACAGTAGGGATAGAATAACAAGAATGAACTGGGAAATAAGACAATACACACACACACACACATCAGTGTCTGTTGGAGTTTCTACACTCTTAGAAAAAAAGGTGCTATCTAGAACCTAAAAGGCTTCTTCAGCTTCAGAGAACCGTTTGAAGAACCCTATTTGGTGCCCGGTAGAACCCATTGGGTTCCATTTTGAACCCTTTCCACAGTGGGTTCTACCTGGAACCCAAAAGGATTCTATGCTGTAGAACTCTTTTGCAACCTTTTTTTTCTAAGAGTGTAGAGGTGCAGTGGTTTGTTACGGCACCTTCTCCGTTAAACATCTGACCGTGTCAGATCTCACACGCTGTGCCGGTCTGGCACAGGGGGCAGTTGTTTTAACCAGGGAGGTACTGAGCATGTGGATGTGTGGTCATGTAAAATCCATTAAAATCAACGCACACACACACAGGGGATATTGACATATAAGTATAAAATGGAAACCATGATATGAGGCTACAAAATGGATGGGGAGGTCATACGCACACAGTGTGTAGTATCACAGATGCGTCTTTGTGACCACTATAAGCAATTGAGCTGGCTTTTGATGACAGTGACACCACTTTAAAAGATCCACGTGTGATAAATCATGAGTAGGTAGGTCACCACAAATAATGCCGCAAAATGTATTCACTTTTCTCACATTTTTCCCAGATGATGTGTTTAACAGGGAAATGCCAAATCTGGGAGAAACATTTCAATCTCTGAAGAGTGATATCAAGTTTTCTTCAAGCTTACTACACACTAAAATCTCTCTCTCTCTCTCTCTATTTTCTTACCCACACTCCCTCTCGCTCTTTCTTTTTATGAGAGACGTAAGATGAAAGCCAGCTGCCCAATGTCAGGGGAGACCAGGCACAGAAAGAAGTCTTTGTGAATTTCAAAAAAAAATAGGTAGAGAAGGAAAGGAGAGGGAAAAAAAATGGTGAAAGCTAAACTACACAGGAGGCCGAGTCCGTGTGGGCGATATTACAGGCTCAACGTGACACCAGACCAGAGAGAGAGAGAGAGAGAGAGAGAGAGAGAGACATAAAAAGAGGGGGGAGGGGTAGAAGAAGGGGAAGGTAGAATCTTGAGGGACTAGTTCTCCGTAGGAAATGTCTAGAATGTCGGTGGGTTTGGACTGTAAGTCAGTGAACACATCAGGAGGGATGAAGGATGAAATAAAACTACAAATATCATCCTGAACTACCAGGAGGTGTACAGATGTAATATCCCCTTCAGATAGAGCTGTACTACTGAGAGACAGCAAGAAACCAATGACAAATGTGTTATACCTGTATATTCATCTAGCAACACCGTGACTGCTAAGTAAATTATGAAAACAAAATGCATATTTGTTTGGCGACAAACTGATAAGAATGGCGCTGATGAAATGGTAGTTGCTATGAGACAGGGAAGGCAGGGGAGTAGAGGGATTCTGGCCTACCACTGTTCATTGTCCAGAGTGCTGCTTTCTTCTCCTGTAATCAGAGACAGCAAACAGAGCTTCCCAGGAGGCATCTGTCCAGTAGAATAACTTCGTAGTGGAGCTCATGGAAACAACTGTTGTGTTTGCCAAGTGTGCCCACTCATAATTATGTGTATACTGTATGAGCATGACTGAAGTGAGGATCCAGCAACCCCAGCAACGAAACAAAGACAGACCCATTTCTGCCCTTTCAGAAGGATCCTTACTCTATGCTACGGCATTAACAGTTGAGAACAGTTTAAACTTGATATATCAGCCTAGTTGGTGGTGAGTGATATTCCTGAAAGTGCAGGATGGCAGAAAAATAAAAAAGAGAAAAGAGAGAATAGAAAAGGCAGTAAGGAGGTTTCTATCTGGTCTCATTAAATGGAGGTAGTTCAGGCTCCGAGGGCCACGTAAAGCTGTCATTCAGACCAGTGATTTAAACCTCTCTACTGCCTCCAATCCCAACCACTATATGCTTCCAATTACTGCTCTCCTTCTCCACTGCTCTCTTCATCATCCTCAATCTCTCTCATTCTCCTTGTCCTGTCTGCATTTGGCCACATCACTCCTTTCATTTCCTCTTTGCTCCCCTGCATCCCTTTTGCATTTGTCCCTCTCTCTCCCCCCTTTTCTTTCCTCCATCTTTCAACCCCCTTCTTTCGTTCTTTCTTTCTTTTTGACAAAGTGCTCTGTCCATCTCTCGTCCCCCCTGTCTCCTCCTCTCGCGATTCTAAATGTAATGGGACTGCAGCATACAAACTGCTGACTCGGGCTAATGCGCAATTTTCTAATAATGCCTGTTCGTTTAAGTCACACAGGAAATGCATAATGGTGGCATTATTTTGTGCAGCCTGTTAGGTCACTAAATCACTGACGCCGGTTTTTCCTCAGTGCAGTTTTTACGACTAATAAACTAAAATAAATTGTTCCATGAACACTCTCCTGAGAAAAATGACATTTCCACATGCCTTTTTAGCCAATGCAGAGTGAGTATGTTATCTAAATGTATTCACAGTTGGTGCTATTCAGAAACCTGACAGATGGACGCTGCATAAGCATTACACATTACACAAAGTCCTGCACACAGATCTCAACCATACTGTAATCATGGCTGTGTAACTAACATGCAATGTATGTACTAAGATTGAGGTGGAGCTGATTAAAAAGTACACACACACACACACACACACACACACACACACACACACCAAGCTAGATGACAGTTGAGAAGCTGTGCTGTCGATCATGACTTTATTACAGTTATAAAACCTTCCTAGGTTATTTTCTTCTAGAGCATTTTCCTCACTTAGAACCAATTTCTTCTACCTGCACAGTGCACACTGTCCTGCTCATAGGAGCATCATGAGGTTCAGTCTACAGCCCAGCACATGAATGGTGGCTAACAGTGCCTGGTTAAACCCTGAGCAGAGGAGATATTCAAGCCCACATCTCTTAAAAGTCACCAGGGGATAGGAGGACAAGGGAAATTCTTTGAAGCTTTAGTATAAAGGCAGTCGACTTGACCCATGGGGTCGTCCGCTTAGGCTAAATGAAAGGGCAGAGGAGAGAACTGTGCACCACCAACCTAGATGAATACCAACCAACCAGCCATGGCCATGACGAATCTCCACACTCTGACTTCCTGTTTCCTTTGTGTGAAATGATTCTGTCAGGTTCAGCTGGGCTGTGAGAATGGCAGCTGATGCACAGACACAAACATGCAGACATCCCGGGCTGGGGTCTGGGGATAAGGTTGGTATAGCTCCAGGGAGGGAGGGGTGGGGGAGTCTGAGAAAAACAGCCCAGCAGAGAGATGCTAAGGCTGGGGAGGGTAACTCTGAGAGGAGGGTGGCGCTGGTGCTGATGGAGGAAATCAGTGTACCATGAGGCTGAATCATTTGTATCCACTTACAGTTTGCCCAGCGCTGTTTTGTTGCAGCCTGAAAAGAGCTTGATTCAGTGTCTAAAGGCTTTGTTTCAGCTGCACCTGTAGTTGAGTACTCCTATTTATCTATTTCCTGGCATAGTAGTGTGTGTGTGTGTGTGTGTGTGTGTGTGTGTGTGTGAGAGCGTCTTTCTCTTTTTTCTGGCCAGTCGGCAGAGTACACGCCCTCTCTCCAATAGTGTGTATTTGCACGCCGGTGCGTTCCTGTGTGTGTGTTCATGCATATGTGTGTAGCAGAAAGGAGGTGTGTATTGTGGTGGAGAGTGTCAGGGCACAGTGCCCTCTCAGTGTGAGCGGATTAATGAACCGCCGTGTAGCAGGCAGGTTAATTACACTGGAATGCTTCCCTGACCAGCGACAGAGGCTGAACACAACAGATACCACATAGAATGCCACATAGAATGCCTGGGAAAGACAAGGTGACCTTTAACCACAGACAGACTGAGATAAACAGAAACAGAGATACAGTTGGAGTGAAACAGAGAAAGAGCAGACAAGGACACAGGCTTGGAAATGTGTGAAGTGAGTGAGAAATAGAATGTCTGACAAAGTTGACAAAGGTGAAAGACAAAGAGAGGATAAGAAAAATGCATGATGAATTGAGATAAGAGTGGTATTTCTGTAGTCTCCATTTCAAACAAAATCTGCTGAATTGTTTATCTTCCTTTGTCCTTATCAAATGATCCAGGAAAGTGACTCTGGTTCATACGTCCTGATAATACTCCTAAAACAACAACACTATAGAAATACTTACCCCAGTCTGAAAGTGTTTGTGACTAGGATTAACGACCTAGCTAAAGACACTAACAACCTTGTGCTTCTAAGCTAATGACTAACAATTTGATGGACATTATAGGTCATGTTACAATTAGGACTGGGCGATATATCGAATTCATTTGAATGTATGTTTTAGCACGATGTTCCGAATGCCTGTATTGCAATAATCTTTTTGTGTGTGTGTGTGGGGGGGGGTGTTGATGTTGTTTTTATGAGCGTTGTCTTTTTGGTCTCGTCTCCTTCGCTCCTTCTGTGCTGTGTGCACTGTGCACCTTCCCACTCGCACAGACACAAAGCTACTCCCCCTGCCACTGACAACAACAAAGACGAAATATCACTTCTTCCTCTCTGACAACAAGCAGTTTCAACTAGACTTGAGCAGTATCCAAATACCTTCATACCGACCTTGTGCCATACTGGGATATTCAGTATATTGGGCTCCCGAGTGGTGCAGCGGTCTAAGGCACTGCATCTCAGTGCAAGAGGCGTCACTATAGTACCTGGTTCAAATCCAGGCTGTATCACATCCGGCTATGGGGAGTCCCATTGAGCGCTGCACAATTGGCCCAGTGTCGTCGGATTAGGCCGTCATTGTAAATGAGAACTGACTTGCCTAGTTAAATAAAGGTTAAATTAAAAAAAATATTGACAATAAACACAAGGGGTGCTGTTTTCAAACCCCACAACTCTGTAATCAGAAGGTTAGCAATGCTAACAAGTACATGTAAAATCCCATAGAGAATGCTAACTAAATGCTAAAGTGTGCATTTTCTACTGTTTCAGACCTGAACTATACAAGTAAGTCAAAAATGCTACTCACAGTAAATAAAAAAGTTCTTTACCTTTATTTAACCAGGAAAAGCCCACTGAAACATTGAGACCCAGAATCTCTATTTCAAGGGAAACCTGGCCAAGAAGGCAGCAACTATCAATACATTACAGATTTAAAACATACAACAATACAACAACATGATCCAGCCAAAAAAAAGCATTTACACTCCTCTGTACCAGAGTCTCTCATCAAAATTTTAAATTCATTCAGTGGCACTAACTCATCTACAGTAGATGAAGCATGGATTGTAGACTATTCCATGCCTCTGGTGCACAAGACGAGAAGGCAGTCTTGCCTAATACTGTAAATGTCCTGGGGAATTTAAGTAGCAACCACCTAGCAGATTGGGTATGGTAACTGCTGGTTAACACCTGCTGGTTGCCATCTGTTGCTGACAAGTGTACAAAATCAAGCACACAGCCATGCAATCTCCATAGACAAACACTGGCAGTAGAATGGCCTTACTGAAGAGCTCAGCGACTTTCAATGTGGCACCGTCATAGAATGCCACCTTTCCAACAAGTCAGTTTGTCAAATGTATGCCCTGCTAGAGCTGCCCCGGTCAACTATAAGTTGCTGTTATTGTGAAGTGGAAACGTCTAGGAGCAACAACGGCTCAACCGTGAAGTGGTAGGCTACACATGCTCACAGAACTGGACCGGCGAGTGCCTAGGCGCATAAAAATAGTCTGTCTGAGCCTCCCGAGTGGTGCAGCGGTCTAAGGCACTGCATCGCAGTGGTAGAAGCGTCAGTACAGACCCGGGTTCAATCCCAGGCTTTGTCGCAGCCGGCCGCAACCGTGAGATCCATGAGGCGGCGCACAATTGGCCAAGCGTCGTCCGGGTTTGGCCGGCCGGGATGCCCTTGTACCATCACGCTCTAGCGACTCGTGGCGGCCCGGGCGCATGCACACTGATTTCGGTCACAGTTGTACAGTGTTTCCTCCGACACATTGGTGCGGCTGGCTTCCGGGTTAAGTAAGCAATGCGTCAATAAGCAGTGTAGGGTCGTGTTTCTGAGGACGCATGGCTTTCGAACTTCACCTGTCCCGAGTCCATACAGGAGTTGCAGCAATGGGACAAGACTGTAACTACCAATTGGATATCACGAAAAAGGGGTAAACATTTTTTATATTTTTTATTGTCTGTCCTTGGCTGCAATACTCACTACTGAGTTCCAAACTGCCTGTGGAAGCAACATCAGCACAATAACTGTTGGTCGGGAGCTTCATTAAATGGGTTTCCATGGCCGAGCAGCTGCACACAAGCATAAGATTCCCATGCTCAATGCCAAGCTGTCCACATACTTTTGGTCATGTAGTGTAGCTTACTACCTACTAAATTAAACAAACAAAATGCACAACCGCAGAGTATTTAACACATTTTAGACAGTTAACTTAATAGTTATAAGATTTCTAGCTGGCAAACATTTAGTTGTAAATTCCATACTGTAATTAGATCCCCTGGCGCATGCTGCACAACAGTGAGTGACTAACAAGGCTCCGTCCGTTCTTTCGTCATTGTATGCTTGTAAAACCCCACGTGACACATGACTGGGGACTACAGTAATGTGACAAGTTGAATGAACAATGTCATGTTCTTCATCTCCTAACGTATTGCACAAGTTAACTGCAGGTACTTACTTAAAAAGTAGCTACAAACAGTCATATTTAGAAAAAAATATATAAAACAATTGTTTTAACGGTATTAGCCATCCGTGGCTTTTTCCAAATATACCGCCCAAGCCTAGTTTCAACTTGCTATTTGTATTTGACATTTGGTCCAATAGAATTAGTCGATTCCCTTTCTAACGATACCTTTTTTATGTCTCAACTCCCAAAGTGTAGAACAGAGCAGAACTGAAACGAGAGTATCAATGAACATGATTGTGGAAAAGTTATGCTCAGTTTCTGTGTTACCATGTACCGCAACAGCATTTAAGCCACATACTGCTATGTGCTAGCTGTTAGTATGTGTTTTATAAATGTGCAATGAGCATAAAAAGACACATTTATGTAGGGGATTGGCAACTCGTTCTCATTCTGAGAAATAAGCATCTTCATATCCAGGTTGGCCACTTGACTTCTACATCTAACAAAGTGAACAGGCCGTGTTGTTCAAACAGGTGGAGACAGGCAGGAGGGTGTGTTCATAACAGTTCAACTGTTCTACCTGGTTAGCAAGCAAATAGAGCCAGGATGGCTAGACTTTACATATAAAGATTAGCTGGCTACTCACTAGCAAGTGGGCTTCTGCATGAGAGATTGTTTATGAGACCCGTGGTAATGTTCTGTTAATGCCTGTTACCAGAAGTTGGACATTATTACTGTATGTGCATGGATCTGGTTAAATTTGAAACATAGACAGACTTTGAAGCCAGATCAATAATTATTGCAAAAAAAAAGAAGTTTAAACTATTTTGATGAAATCATTTAATTATTAGTGGGTCTTATGGTTGTGGAAGGCTTCAATTTAGCCTAAGTATACTTTTACAAGCCCTGTATTCATGAGATTATTCCTGACTGTTTGAAATGCGGTGTGTTGAAAAAAACGGTATATCGTAAAATGCCCATAAGTTTGAAAGAAATTGCGATAGGATTTTTAGGCCATATTGCCCAGCCCTAGTTACAAAGGTTGGGCGTGTAGGCGGGCATACCTTAATATACAGTATGCTTTGTCAGCAGATTCCTGCACACAGCCACAGAGCATGGCTATCACGGATACTAATGGACTCCTCTGTCTAACATCATCCTATAGTTAATGGAGTTTACTTTAGCTCTATTGAGCTACACAGTACTGTACTGTAGGGCTATATTTTGTAATTGTGGAGACTGGAGAGTTAACTTCAGAACAACCTACAGTCGTGGCCAAAACTTTTAAGAATGACACAAATATTAATTTCCACAAAGTTTGCTGCTTCAGTGTCTTCGGATATTTTTGTCAGATGTTACTATGGAATACTGAAGTATAATTACAAGCATTTCATAAGTGTCAAAGGCTTTTATTGACAATTACATGAAGTTGATGCAAAGAGTCATATTTGCAGTGTTGTACCTTCCTTTTCAAGACCTATGCAATCCGCCCTGGGATGCTGTCAATTAACTTCTGGGCCACATCCTGACTTATGGCAGCCCACTCTTGCATAATCAATGCTTGGAGTTTGTTAGAATTTGTGGGGGTTTGTTTGTCCACCCGCCTCTTGATGATTGACCACAAGTTCTCAATGGGATTAAGGTCTGGGGATTATCCTGGCCATGGACCCAAAATATCAATGTTTTGTACCCCGAGCCACTTAGTTATCACTTTTTCCTTATGGCAAGGTGCTCCATCATGCTGGAAAAGGCATTGCTCGTCACCAAACTGTTCCTGGATGGTTGGAAGAAGTTGCTCTCAGAGGATGTGTTGGTACCATTCTTTATTCATGGCTGTGTTCTTAGGCAAAATTGTGAGTGAGCCCACTCCCTTGGCTGAGAAGCAACCCCACACATGAATGGTCTCAGTATGCTTTACTGTTGGCATGACACAGGACTGATGGTAGCGTTCACCTTGTCTTCTCTGGACAAGCTTTTTTCCAGATGCCCCAAACAATCAGAAAGGGGATTCATCAGAGAAAATGACTTTAGCCCAGTCCTCAGCAGTCCAATCCCTGTACCTTTTGCAGAATATCAGTCTGTCCCTGATGTTTTTCCTGGAGAGAAGTGGCTTCTTTGCTGCCCTTCTTGACACCAGGCCATCCTCCAAAAGTCTTCGCCTCACTGTGCGTGCAGATGCACTCACACCTGCCTGCTGCCATTCCTGAGCAAGCTCTGTACTGGTGGTGCCCCGATCCCGCAGCTGAATCAACTTTAGGAGACGGTCCTGGCGCTTGCTGGACTTTCTTGGGCACCCTGAAGCCTTCTTCACAACAATTGAACCGCTCTCCTTGAAGTTCTTGATGATCTGATAAATGGTTGATTTAGGTGCAATCTTACTGGCAGCAATATCCTTGCCTGTGAAGCCCTTTTTGTGCAAAGCAATGATGACGGCACGTGTTTCCTTGCACGTAACCATGGTTGACAGAGGAAGAACAATGATTCCAAGCACCACCCTCCTTTTGAAGCTGCCTGTCTGTTATTCGAACTCAATCAGCATGACAGAGTGATCTCCAGCCTTGTCAACATTCGCACCTGTGTTAACAAGAGAATCACTGACAATGATGTCAGCTGGTCCAAAATGTTTTGGGGGGGATTCAGTTCATTTGCATGGCAAAGAGGCACTTTGCAATGAATTGCAATTCATCTGATCACTCTTCATAACATTCTGGAGTATGTGCAAATTGCCATCATACAAACTGAGGCAGCAGACTTTGTGAAAATTAAGATTAATCTCCCACTTTACTCCATGTCATTCTCAAAACTTTTGGCCAGACTGTACACTACCATTCAAAAGTTTGGGGTCACTTAGAAATGTCCTTGTTTTCCATGAAAACATACATGAAATGAGTTGCAAAATAAATAGGAAATATAAAAAAGATGTTGACAAGGTTATAAATAATGATTTTTTTATTTAAATAACTGTGTCCTTCAAACTTTGCTTTCGTCAAAGAATCCTCCATTTGCAGCAATTACAGCCTTGTAGACCTTTAAGCATTCTAGTTGTCAATTTGTTGAGGTAATCTGAAGATTTCACCCCATGCTTCCTGAAGCACCTACCACGAGTTGGATTGGCTAGATGGGCACTTCTTACGTACCATACGGTCAAGCTGCTCCCACAACAGCTCAATAGGGTTGAGATCCTGTGACTGTGTTGGCCACTCCATTATAGACAGAATACCAGCTGACTGCTTCTTCCCTAAATAGTTATTGCATAGTTTGGAGCTGTGCTTTGGGTCATTGTCCTGTTGTTGGAGGAAATTGGCTCAAATTAAGCGCCGTCCACAGGGTATGGCATGGCGTTGCAAAATGGAGTGATAGCCTTCCTTCTTCAAGATCCCTTTTATTCTGTACAAATCTCCCACTTTACCAGCACCAAAGCACCCTCAGACCATCACATTGCCTCCAACTTGCTTGACAGATGGCGTCAAGCACTCCTCCAGCATCTTTTCATTTTTTCTGCATCTCACAAATGTTTTTCGTTGTGTTCCGAACACCTCAAACTTAGATTTGTCTGTCCACAACACTTTTTTGCAATCTTCCTCAGTCCAGTGTCTTTGTTCTTTTGCCCATCTTAATCTTTTCTTTTTATTAGCCAGTCTGAGATATGGATTTTTCTTTGCAACTCTGCCTACAAGGCCAGCATCCCGGAGTCACCTCTTCACTGTTGACGTTGAGACTGGTGTTTTACGGGTACTATTTAATGAAGCTGCCAGTTGAGGACTTGTTAGGTGTCTGTTTCTCAAACTAGACACTCTAATGTACTTGTCCTTTTGCTCAGTTGTCCCCCGGGGCCTCCCACTCCTCATTCTATTCTGGTTAGGGCCAGTTTGCGCTGTTCTGTGAAGGGAGTAGTACACAGTGTTTTACGAGATCTTCAGTTTCTTGGCAATTTCTCATATGGAATTGCCTTAATTTCTCAAAACAAGAATAGACTGACGAGTTTCAGAAGAAAGTTCTTTGTTTCTGGCCATTTTGAGCCTGTAATAAAACCCACAAATGCTGATGCTCCAGATACTCAACTAGTCTAAAGAAGGCCAGTTTTATTGTTTCTTTAATTAGCACAGTTTTCAGCTGTGCTAACAAAATTGCAAAAGGGTTTTCTAATGATCAATTAGCCTTTCAAAACAATAAACTTAAATTAGCTGACACAACGTGCCATTGGAACACAGGAGTGATGGTTGCTGATAATGGGCCTCTGTAGATATTCCATAAACAATCAGCCCGTTTTCAGCTACAATAGTCATTTACAACATTAACAATGTCTACACTGTATTTCTGATCAATTTGATATTATTTTAATGGACAAATATTTGCTTTTCTTTAAAAAACAAGGACATTTCTTAAGTGACCCCAAACTTTTGAACGGTAGTGTATATTGTCATAGAAATTAGAGCAAAATCTGTTTTCATAAAATGTGGAAAATTCGTCCCACTTCATAAAAAATAACTGGTAGGAAAAAATGACAGCATACCAGCAACCACCTTATCTTGCTTTTGGCACTGTAAAAAAAAGAACTCTTAAAATATATTTTGGTATACTGATCCCTAATATTTCAAATAGAAAGTCTTAGATATGCCAAGACGGCTGAGTAGGAGGTACTAGAGGAGGATGAGTCTGTGGGGCCTTGGATCCTTGTTGTGCTAGCTCAGAAAAATATAGAGGAGTAATTCCCTACACTTTTGTTCCGGATCATAAATCAAACATCTCCATATGAGGGAAATCAAACATCGCCATATGAACAAGCAGACAAGTTAAAAGTCAACCATCCCACTGTGCTTTCCAAAGCTAAATATCAAAGGATTACCCTGTAGGCATGCCAAATACTCCTCCTATCCATATTCATGCTGGAAACGGGGCAATAAGACCCATCCATACTGTTACATACACCACTCTGGCAGCACTTCTGTCACTTTGTTGACAAGGAGATCATCTATGCTTTTTTTTGTGCTAGTGGCAGTTTCCCAGTCTTTCATTCTTCTCTACAAAAAAGTAATACATATATAACTAGTGTTCTGTAAAGATGTTTGGCAGACAGACAGTCTACGCAGTGTGTACTGATGCTTGCTCTCTGTCAGCGATACACTGATGTTCACATAGTAGGAAATATAAGAATTTGACCCAATAGCGGTTAGTAGTCGATGGCCTCTGGACTTTTGCCAGATTGCCTCGATGGACTCGTGCCAAGATTGAGTGTATACAAAGTAGTCGAGGCAGTTAAGACTGAATAAATACAGTCATTAGTCCCTGAGGTTAAGATAACAGTATCTGGGTATCAATGTCAGCATCTATATTACTGTCAGCATCTGGTTTTGTGTAGGATTTCTCAGTTGCATCTTTCAGGGTATTTTTCTGGTAATAATATAAGTAATGGGGATATAAGTAATGGGGAGTTTCTCAATGAAGTATTGCACAACCAGGTCAAAGTCCACAAATTCTGGGCTCTGGTTTCCCTAGGCGTTACCCCATCTAGGCCATTAAACAGCCAGAGACTGGTGTTTCACTGCAGGGCTGCCCTCCAAAAACTTCAGGGGCCTCCTCGTTGTCTCGTTGTGCCACACAGCAACAGCAGACTAGTAAAACAAGCTGTAAAACTTTACCTACGACATAACTGTTAAGTTAATATACTATAGGGGAGCCAGCAGACCTGATGTCCATGATTTTTAACAGCACTCCAACATATTGAAATCTAAATTATAAGATTAAAAAAAACACTGTATTTTTCCTTCAAAATGAATCATTTTATCAGAATGCACATTCACAAAAATGTATTTGCCTTTAAATATGCAGGAGCTGTTCTCATTTCACAATACAATGTATATCATGCTGCTAAGAGATCTGGAGTTGTCATAACCAGCTTTTTCTTCAAAGACCTTTTCAAACGATAGGTCCTTCGGACAACTACTCCAAGAACGAAAAGAAGGATCATCATGCATATTCATATGCCTTTCAGAGAGACAGTTCAACTGCTCTGGTTTTACAATTGGCAGCACAGAAAAGAGTGAAGTGTCAGGTAAATGAAAACAGGATATTTGCAGTCAGCATTTTGCTTATCTGACAAGATGGATGGTTATTCATTTACAATAGTTCATGTACTAAATTACACAATTGTAGAGACTAAAAACACAATGAAAGGTTGTATATAAGGAATGCATGTAATCACTTTGCACTAGCCTTGGCATGACTGGTCAGCTATGTTGATACAATGATGTTACCACTTGCAGACAGCATTCCCTGAAACAGTGGACCAAAACATCTTTCCAACCTCTGTGGGAGAGAAATGCCAAACATTTGAATTCCCACAATTAGTGCTGTATCCAAGCATGACTTACAAACACCAACAGTTACTCCTTTCTTTTCACACAGTGAGTACTCAAGTTCTCTTGAAGTGAAGCTCGGCAAAAGTGTTGAAAAGAGCCATCGCTTTGGCCTCGGCCTCCCAGACACCATGGCCTTTTATCTGGTAGCCGACTAGCTCGTCCCTACAACAGCAGGAAACATCCTTCTGACACTACTCCATGTCAGGGGAACTGAATGAGGCACAGCTACGGCACAAAGGAGCCCATCCTCGTAGCTCCAACTAATCCCAGAGGTGCTGAGACGGGAAAGGAAGGAAAAAGAGAAAACAATTCCTGGTGACTTTACAGTGTTTGTGTGACATTGGCTGGTTTTCTTCACCAAAGATGAAGGCTGTGTCAGCACAGATGGAGAGAAGCGCACCTCTAGGTATCCCTCTCTCCCTCTCTTGACCAATTCATTTCGCACATCTCTAGCACAACACAGAACAGCTATACCATATACCGTCCAACACAGAACAGCTATACCATATACCGTCCAACACAGAACAGCTATACCATATACCGTCCAACACAGAACAGCTATACCATATACCGTCCAACACAGAACAGCTATACCATATACCGTCCAACACAGAACAGCTATACCATATACCGTCCAACACAGAACAGCTATACCATATACCGTCCAACACAGAACAGCTATACCATATACCGTCCAACACAGAACAGCTATACCATATACCGTCCAACACAGAACAGCTATACCATATACCGTCCAACACAGAACAGCTATACCATATACCGTCCAACACAGAACAGCTATACCATATACCGTCCAACACAGAACAGCTTTACCATATACCGTCCAACACAGAACAGCTTTACCATATACCGTCCAACACAGAACAGCTTTACCATATACCGTCCAACACAGAACAGCTTTACCATATACCGTCCAACACAGAACAGCTATACCATATACCGTCCAACACAGAACAGCTTTACCATATACCGTCCAACACAGAACAGCTTTACCATATACCGTCCAACACAGAACAGCTATACCATATACCGTCCAACACAGAACAGCTTTACCATATACCGTCCAACACAGAACAGCTTTACCATATACCGTCCAACACAGAACAGCTATACCATATACCGTCCAACACAGAACAGCTATACCATACCGTCCAACACAGAACAGCTATACCATACCGTCCAACACAGAACAGCTATACCATACCGTCCAACACAGAACAGCTATACCATACCGTCCAACACAGAACAGCTATAGCATACCGTCCAACACAGAACAGCTATAGCATACCGTCCAACACAGAACAGCTATAGCATACCGTCCAACACAGAACAGCTATAGCATACCGTCCAACACAGAACAGCTATAGCATACCGTCCAACACAGAACAGCTATAGCATACCGTCCAACACAGAACAGCTATACCATACCGTCCAACACAGAACAGCTATACCATACCGTCCAACACAGAACAGCTATACCATACCGTCCAACACAGAACAGCTATACCATATACCGTCCAACACGGCACAGCAAAATCCAGTGAAGAGAAGTGCAGCCCTCTGTACATGTCATTGGCCAGACGGTCTTTTACAGACTATTTTATAGTCTCAAATATTACAGTCTATTTTACAGTCTCAAATCAAATGTTATTGGTTGCGCACACCTAATTTTTCAAAAGCTAGCGCGGGTGTATCGAAATGCTTATGTTCCTAGCTTCAACAGTGCTGTGTGGCAGGCAGCAGTGGTTTCATAACCATGCTAACGGGGAGCCTCTCCCTGCCCCTGCCTGCACAGAGCATGTCAGTCAGGAACCCCACTGGGTGCAGATGGCGCTTCGTCTGTGTGCTCCTTCATACTGTACACCCCAAAAAATAGTTCCATGTTGTTGGAGGCCTGTGCTGCTATTGATGCATAATCCTCCATGGTATGTCAAAGTCTACGAAAGGTCTTGAGAGAACTAACGAGAAAGAGGGAGAGAAAGAGAGAAAGAATGCAAGAAAATAGGAAAAACTTGACACATCTGGTTGTGACTGAGTTTGTGTGTGTGTGTGTGTGTGTGTTTGAGTGAGTGAGTGAGAGTGAGAGTGAATGACAGATACATACAGAGACAGAGAGCAGAGAGAATTGTGGAGCAAAAGTTTGCTGCATGAGCTGAAATTCTATTGACCAGAATAACAATGTCTCCCTCACTCCGAGTCTCTGTGCACTCCCACACCGTCTGAACATAATCATTTCATCTCCTTCTATTATAACACTTCCGTTAGTGAGCACTGTCACCCAGCCCTGGCCAAGCCTCTATGCTGTTGAGAGCAATTCATTGCTTGTTTAGATGAAAATGACCTGTCATTAAGGAGAGGAGTGGAAATCTACAGAGCAGTGTTTTTCACTAGAAGGGAGGCCATTACTGGGTCCAGTGGCATGACATGGGCCCAGTAATACAATGAGAAGGCTGTAAAAGCCTCCCACTGCTGTATGAGCTCTATATCTCTCAATGAGGGTGAATCTCAAATATATTTTCCTTGATCCTCACACCCTCTCTCAGGGCTTGACATTAACTTATTTAGCCACTTGTCCTCAGACTGATTTCTTACTTACTTACTTACTAGTCGAAGTCACATGTCCCAACAACAACAACAAATATTTTGGTTATTTGGTTTGCAACGGCAAGGAAGGTGCATATTTTTCTGGCCTCGCATGCATGCGTCATTCCTGTCTTATAATGCCTTGCGCGACTGTAAAGGTTTGTTCAAATTTCTCATTTGGTTTTTCTATCTCTCTCATGATTACCTTAGGCCTCCCATGTTCTGGGGTTATTCAAAAACAACATCAAACTTTCTGAGATAGCCTAGACCTCTGATGAAGTAGCGCAGCAGGAGAAATAGCGCACACATTAAACTGAAAGAGCGGCTTCAAAGGGCCAAGTCATACTCATATCAAATGGGAAGAAAATAGAACATATCGGCTTCTACAACAATAAGTGTCCGCTATAAAAATAGACTTCGGCTATTGGCCCAGGTCATCCGACATTAGAGGGAGAGAAACACAACAACACTTTCTGACCGGATATTTTGCGCTGCTTTGGTGAGACTCTCTCTGTCTACATTGTTTTCTTGCTCTGTGTAAATGTAACAGATGTATTGAAAGAGGCTATAGTAAATAGGAATATCGTCAATTTATTCATTTACTTAGAATGTCAACCACGCACGCCCCAGCTGAGTGCTGCGGCAGCCTGATCCAATTCTGATTGGAGTAATTGTTTGATATCGCAATTTCTTTTTTACTTGTCCAGTGTCGAATGGACAACTGAAATATGTATTCTGGTTCTCCGACTATTTGTTTTACTTGCCCCGGATAAGACTTAATGTCTCTCCTCAATGCCAGAAACCAGACTAACCCCCAAACACACACACAGCACCAGGTCCACTCACCTTGGCAAATAGGTCTTATCAACAGGCATGCAGAACCAGGAATCTGCAGGGTAAAGTCTATGACCTTCAGCAGTTATCCCTCTGTACACAAACAGAATTCTTACGGCCATAGTGGGGAAGTAATTATTTCTGTAGAGAGTATCATCACATTGTGATCCCTACAGGTTTTTGCAGAAATCACTTGCTAATAAAGTTCATCTGTAACCATTGTATAAGCAGGGTCACCATGACAACACCCTGTCAAACATCACTGTAGTTCATTATCGCTCCAGGAATTAGCCTGCTATACCTTTCAGCCTATAGTCTATATCTTAGGACATACTGTGCCATACCACAGTCACATCTCCTGAACATTAAGAGGGTAGATGTTTTACATCTAACTGTAAATCAATCGTTATTTGAGAGAAACAGCCCCTGTATCCCTCGAATGTGGAAAGCTGTGAGTGACATCAGGCTATAAATGTCCTCCCTAGGCAGATGGTATATTGTAATTTCACACCAATTACCTCCTCTCCATAATGCATTGCACAATCGCAGGGTAGTGAAACGGTCTCAGAAGACCTCCTACGGTAACTCGCTAAAGAGGTTTGTGCTTTTGCCTTTGAGAAACCCTTAGTGTATTCCACTAGAGCAATTTCAGGAGTGCCCAAATTAATGTGTTAAATAGAGTATTGGGATGTGAGGATATGATTAATAATTGTAATTGCTTCGCCACTCAATTGTGTGACTTCAAATGCCTGTCTACATAGCATTCTGTTCAAACAGGGCTAGACGTTACATGTGCTTAATGGACAGCAATCTGACAACACATTCAATCATCTGTAAAAAATGAAAAATAAATAAATAAATGACTGAAGTGTGTTTCATGCGTTAACACCTTTGTTATGAAGCTTACATAAATAACACTGTCATACCAGTTACAATACATGTCAAACGATCAGTTATGACATCTGATTACAACATGTGCTGTGAACAAGGTGCCCTCTATTCAGACACCAAGTGTTCTTCAAGGAGATCATTACGTTCAGAACCACCATGTCCAGACATGTTTTGTGTGTCACACACCTATTTTTAGGTGTGTTTTATGTTGATCCACTGGGAATGTCTCTTGCTACGTGTGATTGTTAATATGCATCTACGTGCAACTGTATAATCACCAGTTAGTCAAAATACAGTTATCCAATAAAAACAGCCTTCATATTACATGAAAAGGTAGCACACTGGCACTCACAGGTTTCTACCAATACATCCCTATCCACCATTGACAAGTCATGCGCTAGACCTTCTCTACTTAAGTTTGTGCAATACACATCCACATCCACCTGAGAATCAGTTCCAACACGGCGACTCCCTGGATAACCTTCTTGCACAACTCTGGGTTGCACCGGGATGAAATAATATTAAAGTGCTGGTTTGCATTTTCCTGCCGTCTGGGATAAATCAAACGCCCTGATATGAGCTGCCATGTACATTGTGATTCCGTGTGTGATGAGTCTGCTTGGGGGGGGACACACTCTTTTCATATCTGAATACATAAAGGCCAGGGATACGTGAGGGGAAGTTCAACCCCCAACAGGGAGGATGGATAGAGGTAGGGAGGGGTGAAACAGAGGGTATGGGGGGGAGGAGAGACTATTCTCGGTTAAGCACACAAATAATCCTAGTAGGAATATGTAGGATAGAGAAAGGCAGAAACGTAAATGAACAGGCAAATTTAGCAACCTTGAAATCAAAACATTCCCACTCTAGACCAACCCAGAAAATACTTTAATAGGGCAAGGGAACAGAGGTCTGTTCCTCCCAGTGTTTCCCCTTGAGAGGAGAGGGCAGCGGGGGTATTAAGGCGTTACTGACAGGGCCTTTTCACCACAGGCCAGCACCAACAAACTTCATGACAATGCCCACAGGGGAGAGCAGATGTCCGTTGCCAGCAGCACATCTGCATACAGCCACAGTCCCCGCCCCTTCGATCCCTTCCACGCCCAGACAAAAGAACCCTCTCCCAAGGACCTTCCTTCCACTTGAGCCTCAAATGGGGAAAAAAGGATATCTTTTCATACCAATCCCTGCCAGGTCCTTTAACATGATAATGCCAAATTGTGAAGTAGGGGGAATGGAGAGTCCAATCAGGCTCATGTTGGTTTGCACCTATACCACAGTAATCACTGTATGAGGAGTCTGAATTCCGCACATTATTGGTTTTCAGTAATTATGTGGGATACGTTAGTAAAATCAATGACAAAAGCTGAATCCGGGGGACTTGGCAGAAGTGCTTCCATCTGTGATGTGTGCTGTAGATGCAAGCAATAAAGCTAAGAGTGGAAGGGAGAGACTAGACTTGTAAACCTCAAGTTAATCAAAGTAAAGGGTGGAAGGGAGAGACTACACTTGTAAACCTCAAGTTAATCAAAGTAAAGGGTGGGAGGGAGAGACTACACTTGTAAACCTCAAGTTAATCAAAGTAAAGGGTGGGAGGGAGAGACTACACTTGTAAACCTCAAGTTAATAAAAGTAAAGGGTGGGAGGGAGAGACTACACTTGTAAACCTCAAGTTAATCAAAGTAAAGGGTGGGAGGGAGAGACTACACTTGTAAACCTCAAGTTAATCAAAGTAAAGGGTGGGAGGGAGAGACTACACTTGTAAACCTCAAGTTAATAAAAGTAAAGGGTGGGAGGGAGAGACTACACTTGTAAACCTCAAGTTAATAAAAGTAAAGGGTGGGAGGGAGAGACTACACTTGTAAACCTCAAGTTAATAAAAGTAAAGTGCTGCATGGTGGCATGGTATTATGACACTGATCTGTTTTCATAAATCTCTAACTTTAACTTTTTAAATCTAAATTACTCTTTTCTATCCAATGATATCATGTGAAATGTCAAACATAGACTTTCAACACGTTGAGGAATTAGCACTTCCAGTTCAAATAGAATTATTCTTCTGTCCTCTTATTCATCTATTTTTCTATTCAATCTTTTTGAAGAGTTCCAAAGACGGTTGTTTTGTTGGTATGAGAGACGGAAATGATATCATTATGCCTTCACCACTGTATTGTTTTTTCTTATCACAAAGATGTCCTCGGAACAGCCCACAATTCCCTCCCTCATCCCTCCCGTTCCTGATGGCGCAGAGACACATGGGCACCGACGAGCGTCAAAGATAGCTTTCAAAACTACACCAGTGGCACAACAGAGGTTTTCGAAATCATTAGAAAATTATTTCTTCCTACCTCGATTAGATGTTTATTGAGAGTTCAAACGGTGGCTTTAGGCGTCCGAAAATATCATCATGCGCTTTAAAATATCGCTTCCTATGTTGGATATTAATTAGGCTAATGATCCACCTTTAGATGCAACAAAAACTTAATCCTAGAGCAACGGGACCAATCTCAGTCGCATAAATAATTGATTCCTAATCTTGACTGTTGAGAGAAAGTAGCCTTTTCCTTTAAAATAGCCTATGCTTGAGATTGCGACACCGTTTATATGCGTGCACACTCCTTCCTATTCTTTCCCTCCTGCAAGAACTGAGAGAGGTGTGTATCAGTTTTCTTTTCTTTTTTCTCTCCAATTTTGAATGAGGCGGGGCTTTTGCCCATACAAACCAATGGCGCCCCACATGCGCCCGCCTCGCCTCCCAAACACACACACACACACACAGATCAGATGGGTCACCTGTCATTCAGATAAGGATGGATACATTTCTAACCAATTTGAACATATTTTGTCAAATAGCTATAAAGACAATGCTCTAAATCTGTTTGATGATGTCATCCTCATTGGCCCTAAACCTTGCTTCTATGTAAGGGACTAGTATGGACATGTCTGCATCCCAACATACATTTATTTGGTTTTACACTCGAACCCATGGAAGACTCACTACTCTCTCCTTTCTCTATTTTATGCCACCCCAGCTAACACAGCAATGGTGTTTAATCATCTGCATGTTCTCTCTACTGTGGTGTTTGTATGTGTGTGTGAGAGAGACCCAGCTCGCTGCTCCACTCAATGCCAGCAACTTGTAGGGCATCCACTGCAGCTGCAGTCATGTCCATGTCATGTTTTAAACATGCAATCTGTACAGTTTCCTGTCCATTTCTTTGGACTGACACTTTCTATATTGAAATAGAATTCTAGAACATTTGCAATGAAACCAAGCGGTTAAGAGTGTTGGTTTAGTAACCGAACGGTCACTGGTTTGAATCCCCGAGCCGACTAGGTGAAAAACCTGCCGATGTGCCCTTGAGCAAGGCACTTAACCTTAATTGCTCATGTAAGTCGTTCTGTATAAATGACTGAAATTTAAAATATGGTACGGATGGTGGAGGGCATGATCAGTGAGGGACTTTGATCCACTTACATTTGTGAAATACAGTGAGCTCAAATGAGTTTCCCTCCTTGACAGCAGCACCAAGACATACCCTGACCAACCCCAGAGGCAGCAAGGAATCAGTCCTGCCAAAAATGGAGGGAATGTAAGGGGTTAAAAAGGGAAATAAGAGCAGAGCAAGACCTGTGAACATTTGAACCACTGTGAATTTCAGCAGTGTCGTAACTTCATGACAGAGAGCAGTTGTGCATTAACCAATGGGCCTACATTATGGTGTTCTAGTACATTATTAGCATCACATTTCCCTTTAACATTTAAGGTGAAAAGGAAAGGTGAAACTGATACAAATGAAAACAATCCATGCTTGAACAGCATTTGTCCCTGACATCATCATATACTTTACACATCACTCAGCTACAATGTTTCTGCAGAGAGTGAGAGCGAGTCACAGAGAGAAAGAGGAACAACCCCCACCCCCTTACCACCCTTCCTGCCTTAAAGGTCCAGTGCAGTCAAAAATGTCATTTGCCTTTGTTTTATTTCCACACTATGAGGTTGGATTTATAGAATCCAAGTAACATTCTTTCTTGAGAAATAGCTCTTTGCTAAGAAGCTATTTTTGTTTCTTTTTGACCATTTTAATTGAAAACAATCATAATGAAATACTTAATTGTTACTCAGAAATGATTTGACATTGAGATGAAAAAGGCTACCCGGGGCAGCAGGTAGCCAAGTGGTTAGAGCATTCGGCCAGTAACTGAAAGGTTGCTAGATCAAATCCCTGAGCTGACAAGGTAAGAATCTGTTGTTCTGCCCCTGAACAAGGCAGTTAACCCACTGTTCCTATGCTGTCATTGTAAATAAGAATTGGTTCTAATTAACTGACTTGCCTGATTAAATAAAAATGCTGCACTGGACCTTTAACAGCTGCTGCCTGTCCTGTCTAATTAGTCATGGAGTGTGGTGATGCTGCTAATTGTGTATTTACCCTTTAGGTGTGTAGGCCCTGAGTCTGTCTGTCTGTCTGTCCCTCTGTGCTGCACACCACCGCTGTGCACTTCTGTCTGTCTGGGAACCATCCCAAACATTTAGGTTGACAAAACCAACAGCAGAGCTGTCTCAAGGGGAGACAGAGCCTAATTATGTTTGTATTGAAAGGAGGAGGCACAGGTATGATCTTTTAGGCAAGTCAGTTAAGAACAAATACTTATTTATAGTGATGGCCTACCCTGGCCAAACCCAGACAACGCTGGGCCAATCGTGCACCGCCCTATGGGACTCCCAATCACGGCTGGTGGTGATACAGCCTGGATTTGAACCAGGGTGTCTGTAGTGACACCTCAAGCACTGGGATGCAGTGCCTTAGACCGCTGTGTCATTCAGGAGCCCAAAGAGGGGAGAGAAGATGCTTGGTGCTTTAGTCAAAAGCAAGTTCAACCTATTGATAATTAGTTCCATTGCCACACCTAAATGACACCTAAAATGAGAAAAACTGATGATGAATGTGCAATAATGTAGCACTTTATAAAAGGATGGCATGTGACATACATGATTAAATATGTAATAAATGTGTGCCTAAGTTCATTTACAATGCATGTCACAATGATTCATTATTACCATCTACTTTTAATTAAAGGAGTTGTTAAATAGAAGCATTTTAAGCAGTTTGATTATTTAAATTTGGTGTGGTTAGAATGTGCTAGCATTCAATAGACTGCAATGTAAAAATAGAAAGACTCAAAACGCCATGATTGTATAATGAAACCATGAAAAGTAGTGCATCTAACCTGAGATCTGGTGTTTGGAGGGTGAATGAATGTAAACCCAATGTAAGTGTTCTGATACAGAAAAAGTGTTTCAAAACAGAAGCCCTCTGAAACAACTGAATATTGGTGTTTTTAAAGAGAGTGTTGTGAAAACACTTTTGGGGATTTCAGTGCATGTAAAAGGCTGCATCAAAACAAAATAATGATTTATTTTTGTCAGACTGGTTAAGAAATGCAAATGGTTTGTAGCATAAATATTGATTGATGGTAAGGGCACATGGATAATATTTTTTTGTGGAATTTCAACTTAATTTTCCAATGCTTTATTTTAGACAGATTACAAACAGGAGGAGACAGAGAAGGAGTGAAAGTGGGAGTGAAATTGAACTCCGACTTCTGGGGAAGTAAGATGGTACGTTAAATTGGAATTTCATTGGAATTTTACACGCTCAACCACACAGCCACACTGTAGAAAAGTATTATGTGGTGAATTGAAATTGATTTAAAAAGAATAAAGAATAAGAATAATAAAACATATAGTCAATTAAAAATGAATGCAAGTTGTTTCAGTGATTTGTTCATTTCATTTTACAAAATAAAATAAAAATAAATCCAACTTAATATGCTGCTCAAATTTATATATTTTTTAGGATAACAAAGATAGAGAACATTTTGTGATTGAACACATTGGAAGTCTGGTTTTAATCTCCTTCCTATCTTGACACATGGCTATGTTTTCAGAGGATTATGGGTAATTCAACATTTAGACTAACTTATTATAGGTGTAAGCCTAATGGATGGATATATGATGAACGCATATGAAAACAGTCAGACAAAATAAAGTTTAATGATGAGACAACCCATTCCCACATTTTAAACTTTTATCCTGCAATGCTTCACGTAAAACCTCTAGTCACTACTTGTGGTTTGAGCACTGTGCTCAACCATACCTGACAAAATGGGTTAAACAGACAAATGATCAGATACATAAACCAATGTTAAACATACTCCAGAAGAAGTGATCTAATTCTGCACTAGACAGGATTCAAAACACCATAATAGTATTTTCAACCTTTCCCGGTAGGGCTCCCAGTCCCTGGCAAGTTGTTTCACAACACTTGATTATAAGTGTAACAATACACCATGTCATGTTTCAAAGCATCTCAGGATTATGTGTTTCAATACTGCATCAAAGTTAACGTTTCGTCTCCTTCAGACTGGTAGCAGCTCAGTTGTCACTTGTTTTGGGTGTAACAAAGCACCTAACTTTAACGGTGTGTACTTACCATGATTTCGCACAAGGATGATGCATTAAGAGAAAAAAACACCAGCATTTGACTTAAAAATCACATGAGCTAAAACGAAAGCTAGAATAAATATTCAAAATCAGATCAACTATTGTTTCATATTGTTTCACACCCCATAAACAGCCTTATATGTGGAATATGAGGCTGTTTATCATGTCTCATAACCAGTGTGTGCTTTGTTGTTTACTATATGGCCTACAGTAGGTAATACAGTATTTTGCTGGTGATGTGAGTAGAATAATATAATAAGTGCTCTTTCTCTCTCTCTTTTACACAGACCTCCTTAACTCTAGGAGACCAAGATCGATGCAGGGACAATGTTGTGAAATCAATGAACTAGTCATGATCGTTGCACTAATACACTCACTGAGAAACACAGCAGGGATGTTTAGATTAGTTCCAAGGCACTGAAGCACACACACACACACACACACACACACACACACACACACACACAAACAAATGTGCACACACACAAACACGCGCACACACACACACACACACACACACAAACAAATGTGCACACACACAAACACGCGCACACACACACAAACACGCGCACACACACACACACAAACACGCACACACAAATGCGCACACATGCAAGCACAATGCATGCACAAACACCCAAATAAAAAACAAAATATTTGGTGGTCAAAAGCTCTTTCTCCAATATCTGATATGTTAGCATATCTATTCCTATCTCTATCAGTTAGAGTTGCTTTGGGGAAACAGGTGTTGAGTTGCGAACAGCCACGTGGAAAGAAGAAGAAAAGAAAGATGAATTGTTGTTGACAAAGATTTACACCAACGTGCTGCATCTGTCATCATTTGACAGAGCAAGGTAAACACACCATTCACCAGAACACTAAGCCCTACCCACAGGATCTGTAGTATGCGACTGCATATTTCTACGGATTACAAGGTTGTCTCCTTTTTCTTTCCTCATGGCAGACATCTGAGTGTTTGACCTTTTTAAAATGCAAAACAATTCTCCAACTGGGAGAGCGAATGGGCGGCTCATGATTGTGGTAGTGCATTTGAGGGACTTAACTCACAGAGAGGGAGAGATATTTTATGACTTTCGAAGTCCTGACTTGGTTTTGGGAATACAATAACACCTTCAAGGGTTATATTTAATCTTTAAAGACAGGTTATTCTTATTCTGCTCCACACTTTACGTCATTTGAATGAATATTTTACCTCAAACCAAAGCTCCCTCTCCAGCTTTCATTGTGTTATCCTCTCCTTCTCCCTTTTTTCACACACAAAAAAGTGAAGCCTGCAGTCTATTCATTCTCTCCCCATATAGACTACTGATTTCAGAAGAACATTAAAAGTTCATAAAACGTCCTCTTTCTCAATCTCATTCCTAGTCTCTGCTTTTAAGTATTGTAGCTACATCAACATAATCAGTCATTTCTGAGGGCAGTCAGATCGGGTCTACCCATTTACCCATGTCGCCATGTATCTCTCCCCACTTCTAATTAAATAAGAACGATGAGGGAGTTATCTTTAAGTTTGACTTTAGTTATGAGATGGGTAAATCTCTGCCTTAACCTAACTCCCCTTCAGCAGCACATTACAGCCCCTCACACACAAACACCCACACACGCATGCAATATCACAAGGATTAACTCATGGGGAATCATTTAGATTCAAAAGTTGAACAGTATACAAACTATAAAAGTACCACCTACACACATGCATGTGAATGTGTGCTCATGTGTGTGTGTCTGTGTTTCGGTGTGTGTGTGTGTGTGTGTTTCTGTGTGTGTGTCTGTGTGTTTGTTTCTGTGTGTGTGTGTGTCTGTTTCTGTGTGTGTGTGTGTTTCTGTGTGTGTGTGTTTCTGTGTGCGTGTGTGTGTTTCTGTGTGTGTGTGTGTGTTTCTGTGTGTGTGTGTTTCTGCGTGTGTGTGTGTTTCTGTGTGTGTGTGTGTGTTTCTGTGTGTGTGTGTGTTTCTGTGTGTGTGTGTGTTTCTTTGTGTGTGTGTGTTTCTGTGTGTGTGTGTGTTTCTGTGTGTGTGTGTGTGTCTGTGTGCGCGTGTGTGTGTCTGTGTGTGTGTGTGTGTGTCTGTGTGCGCGTGTGTGTTTCTGTGTGTGTCTGTGCGTCCGTCTGGTATGTACGTGTGAGTGCATCACATTTATATCTTGCTTTGAAGGTGCTCATTAGAGTCTAAACCCTACAGTCTGATATTAATACTCAATCCACATCTCTCAACATTCTCATTTAGACTGCACAATCTGGTGAGAAATGCACGCTTACGACACTCCTTGTTTTCTTGATTGGTTTCATGTCATGGTGTCTACTGCGTGAAAACTACTCTGACACTTTGAAAGAGCCTTCTAAGAGAATACCGACACATCCTCCTCCTTCCCACATGTTTCTCTCTTTTGTTTTCTTGCCAAATGTGCTGTGTTCCATAGCCCCTCTCCCAAAACAGCAACATGTTCATGCTCCGAAACTCTGACTGGGTTTCAATATTTAAGCTTTTGGCAGGAGTGTGAGAGTTCAGTTTACCCCTTAATGAGAGATCCAGTCTCTTTACGACTGTATTCCAGTAGATAAATATGTGTTGGAACAGGACAAGTGCTGTTTAAAGTGAGGGTATCCTATTACTTCACGATGATTTCCCACAATGCTGACTTCTAAAGAGCAGAGGTTCTGTGAATGGAGAACCAGATGAGAGAGGATATAATAACAATGTAGAAAATTGCAGTCCAATTGTTTTTGAAAGCAAGTTACATTTCATTTGAAACAAGATAATTGTCTCTCTGAGTTTTTCAAAGGAAGCCAGCCAGCTTAAAAGCTTGACTAATCAAAAAACATATTTGTTCAGGTTAATTGAACTGGTGCTGCTCAAATGAGGTAAACAACTCCAAGGACAAACACTCTCAAACTCCATTTGTCACATACAGCACAGGATGTTGGCGGCACCTTAATTGGGGAGGACGGGCTTGTGGTAATGGCTGGAGCAGAATCAGTGGAATGGTATCAAATACGTCAAACACATGTTTACAAAGTGTTTGATGCCATTCCATTTGCTCCGTTCCATCTATTATTATGAGCTGTCCTCCCCTCAGCAGCCTCCACTGCTCACAGGCAATATCAAGTAGGCCACTGAAGAAAACAATGTTGGAAACGGCTAAATGAAGAAGCTTTGTGCTACAAGCTGCCAACAGCACCTGACTTCTAATTAACCTGCCTACACCGGAGCTTGTTGGACATTTTGATCTGAATGTTTGAGACACCTTTGCTTTGACATACATGCAAGCAAACATCAGAGTAGGGAGCAGAGTTGTGCTGCATTCCTAATCTGTAAAACTGGATAGGTTTAACAGGCTTTGGTAATGGGATTAAATTGTTGTGAGGCAGGGGTTTACTGAGGAGGGAGAGTGGTTCGAGGGAAGTAGAAATGTGGAAATCTTGAGGGGTCCTCTGTTGAATGAACACACGGAAATGGCAGGAAGCTATTGGCTGAAATAAGAAAAGCACAGTGAGGGAGAGGGTTTACCTACAATGCTGTCAGGTCAATATGTGGGAAGACCATTGGCTAAGTTTTGTAGTGTGTGGGGGGATAGTTTTTTTTGTCAAGAATTGTTTTAGAAATATGATTTTGGATTAACATTGATGCATTTTTTTAAAAGAATTTGTCAAAATGACTATAATAATAATAATAATAAAAAACAAGCAATATCATTAGAAAGGATTCATTCAATAATTTGCAAATGATAATATACAGAAGTGAACACTAATGCATAGTTAATACGGATGTAATTACACATGCAATGCCATTTAGACATTCTCTATAACAAATCCTCTCAATCTTTGTCTAGCTGGACTGAGAATGGTCTGAGAATTACAGAGATTTCCCTGGTGTTGTGCAGGAAATCTCCATATTACAACGTTTTCCCATGTAGCGTTTGAATATCTTAATTAGTGTGGCATTGAGAATCTGTCTGATAATTACAGGCTGATTAAAGGCATAGGCCAAGCACTCAACGTGATGTACACACTCAAATGAACCGTCCCCATTCACCCTGATAAAAAGGATGCTGTTATTTGATTACAGCTAATTAAATGATTCACTGACTGACACAGTCTTCACGCCTTTTGACATGTTTTCCATGTGCTGTGTGTTCGTGATGGATCAACCCATCCTTGTAATGTTTTTCTTTGTATATTCCCTCCTCAGGTTGTATATTAATCTAGCTATTTCACTAAACATAAGGTCATATTATCCTACACACAACCCACAGGTGATTTTGCATACACAACTACTTATTCGTCACCTAAAAATGAAAGCGTGGACTTGTGAAAAACAAGTGTGTGTGATGTGGAGTAGGAGCCAGTGTTTTATCCTGCCTGGAGACAACACGCCAGACCAAATTGGCTCTCCAATTGGGACATGAGTCAGCAGCTTGGACAAGACTACAGCTAACAAGCCCCACCACTACTCTGTGCAGTACATACACATGCACACACGGACACACACACTTCCGTGAGAGGCTAGCAATGTTACTGCCATATAGAGGTTAACTAGGGAGTTCTTATCTCGACTTGGCAAACTCCCTCCATGATCAGGACATTTGCAGGACATCTTATCCTCTGGTCCTCTGTAGGAATGAGATAGCTGGTACCTTTATCACCACAGCCTCTGGAAAGCTTAGGCACACGGTAACAAGGATCTTTGGGTTGGCAGGGAATGCAGACTGACTGCCATGTCCTACAGAAAGTAGAGAGATAGACAGATCAGTTGGACCACGTAGCACTGCTATTAAATTACATTTCTCTCTCTGCCTCGGAGTGGAGTGGGCTCTTTCTCATTTCAGCCTAAGATGAGAACTGTTTTTGTCTGGAGGTTGAGACTGTAATGAACCAGCCTGAGCAGAAATAAACACACATCTTAATGTGAGCTCATTGCATCAGTTCAAATTTGTTTCATTAGAGGCTGAGGGTGGCAGAGAAAGAGAGAGAGCAATAGAGAGAATGTATGAAAAGGGCAGGGAAGGACACAAAAAGAGGGCGAGGCTGCAAAAGAGGTGGGGGAGAGGAGGAGGGGGTATTTTGCCATTTGTTATCTTGGAACCAGAGTAAATAGAAAACATTCGTAGGATGTTGTGTGAATTTGCCGAGCCATCTCCATGACAACTCTATTTTCCAGTCACATCTTTAATGAATAGGTAATGGAAGAAATGCAAAGCGCAAAACTTCATTACTGCAACGGTCATCTGCAATAAAAGGGAATTACAGAGGCTGTCATTTGCCGAAATTGGCTTGCTGAATATTCGTCCGGTACAACACGAGGGTAAACTTGTGTTTAGGGGGACTGGGAGAAGGGCAGTATTGGAGCTCTTTGTTAATAATGTAGATGAGGGTACCTCTGAATAGGCAGCTAGTCCAGGTGGTGGTGGAGATAGTAGTATGAGGAAACAGTGTAGCTTTTTCCAAACAGCCATTCACTAAGACTACGCAAATTGAATCCTTGACGAAACAGACTCCAGACAATATCAGCTGTTATTGAAATGTTTGACCAAGAATACTTTTTGTTGCGACATGTCTCTCTTTTTTCTATCCACATGGGCATATTTGTTTTTATGGAAAAAACTTGACAATTTTATGCTTTGTGTTCCAAGGACATCATCCAATCATATTATTACTAAAAGGACCTTTGTTATGCTTAACTGTTGTCCCAAACATGCATGTTTCATTTTGTTGCCACCTTGCACTTTGCTCCCTCGAGGTTGACCTATGTTATCATGCTAATGTTACTTAGGGAGGATCACAAAAATTATTGTATATTCACAGATCAAAATCGGAGGGAGGTATAGGATGAGGGAGTGCTTTACAATAACATGAAGGCCACCTTCGCTTGCTTTAGCACCTTCATGCAGGGAGGGATGCAGGAACTTTGGTTGTCTGGCAATCTTCCGGTCCTTATCAAAGCCTTTTCTTTCCAGCAGGTGCAGAACCTCTCAACTCGTCACATCAAAGAGACACACCTGCAAATCAATAACAGCAAACAGACACGGTGGATCGGGGCTAGGGCCTCCAGTAACAAAGAGGTACGATTCATTTCAAAGTGTCTAATTTAATATTCATCAAGGTACGCTTTGGTGGTTGAAAGCTTGTTTACTGAATTGCGTCTTTTGTCTGTGAGAGACAGTGATTGGAAGTCTGATACGCCAGCTGGCATCTGTTTGCACTTGTTGGTCCATATTTACACATCACAGTGTGAACACAAACATGCACACACAGAAACGCACAAATACTCAGTAACACACGCACATACAAACATGGTATGGATGGACCACATAGGGCTCGTTCGACATTGCAGCCGACAGACTGCCTGATCTGCAGATCACCTTACATCATAAATAACTGCTCATTATTATTAGTAAATCAGTAAGTCAGTCACCATTTACCCACAATGCATAATGGATTTGATCCTCTCGAACAGGTCCTTTGAGTATGGGTTCTTTCACTTATCATGGTTATGATGGGGGAATGGGTTTTGCAGTGTTTTGTAGAATTAGGGTGGGGGGGGTTGTTCTTGACCTCTCTGCGAACTGAATAAATTAGGACGCTGTTGCCACAGAGATTTAAAATACGTCACTACGTCGGGACAGAGGGTGGGTGGAGTGAGCAGAGGAAACAAAAACAAATCTACCTACAAAGATACAGACAGAGAAAGGGGTCAAGTCATCTATAATTGAGTTCATGGTTCTCAATGTGTTCCCCTGTGAGTTCTTCCTCCTCTATGAAGAGTGTGTGTGTGTGGAGGGGGGGGTTATTGCTTTTCTATTATTTCTCTATTTTCTTTCTCTCTGATTGGTTGGGAAGGGCCTGTTGTTTACAAATACAATTTGATTTGATTTGATGTTGAGCTGCTTGAGGCTGGGGCGTGGTGCACAGTCAATGAATGGAACAGGCATGTTGTGGTGAAGCCAAGACCAGCACTATAGCCTCACTATCCAGCAGGTGCAGGCAGAAAATACAGTCCAAAGTAACTCACAGACAGATGGACAGACTGACCGCCAGACAGAGAGGTGCAGGTGTTACTTTGTAAGCAGCACCTGCTTCTCAATATGGCTAAAGGCTCCTCTTCATGAATACTGTACAATTATCTCGCCAAGCATTAATACAGTCACACAATCTACCGGTTCATAACTTTCATCAATCAAAAAAAGGCCACAGAAACCCTGATACCACCTCCACTCTTCTTCCCTTATACAAATTCAGTTCAACTGCCTCTGTAAGATAAGATATGTGATGGTGATTTGATGGTGCCTATGAATTGCGATTCCAGGTGGATACATCTTTGCCTTTCCTTACATTACTGTATTGTTGAGTAATATTTTTAGCAAGTCTCCCATAGGGTGGAAGATAAAAGATAAGAGGACGATCTTAGACAGATGACTATCTAACTCTTTCTCTGCTCCTGTGGTTACTGAACACATGTTCTGTCAATCCACCGTCTCCAGCCGCAAACCTACTAACTGTGAGAGAATGGATGGTTCAAAAGGTCAGCTCATTGTCTAATTCATCTCTTCTATAAATACTGCATGATCTAACAGTGAAGTAAAGGTCAGGCAAGATAGAGACCCCAGAGAGAAAGAAAAAAATGAACAACAATCTCCCTGTAGAGTGCTCATTGAAAGAGAGCAGCTGCTCCCCAGCCCACCTCTCTCTCTCTCTCTCTCTCTTTGCCCGCATAGAGAATATAGACATCCCAAGCAGGTGTTCTCCTTGCCTTACACCCGACCCTCCCTCCTCTCCCTAGTACAGTCGGCCATGTCCTCTTTAAGTGGTTACAGTGAAACAGATTGCTGCTGAGGGGTATCTGCCAGCCTTTGGGACGTTGTAGCATGTCTAATAGACATCATCAAGCTCCCTTCCATGCAGATGCTCTAATTTGCCCGTCTCTGACAAAGTACAAACCCGATTTCTTTCCCAAGACTGGGCCCCGACAGGTGACGTCTTTCTTGATGAGGTCATGCACAACATAACAGATAACTACTGTACTCGTCAGACCATAACCATTACTCATACAGAGCTGCCATCTGCTGGAGATATTGTGAATTTAGCCACGAATTCTAATTAAATGAAATCATACTCTACCTTAACCACAATGTATTTAAAAATGCATTGGTTTGTTGTGAAAAAGAATGCTATTAAACATTTGCATATAAAGTATAACCTTTGAATGCATACAAACAAAGTGCATATAAATGTAACAATTCAAAACGAATACAATCTGAACAACATAATAATAGAATATTGCACCATCAAAGAAAAATAAATAACAATGTGCAAAACTGCAGCACCCCACTTAAAACATTAAACAGGTCCCTCTTTTCTATCTCTTCTTTATTGCCATGTTATAACCAGAAGCACACAGCAATGCTGGCCATATTTTGCTTTTATGAGAGATTTGCATTCAGAAGTGCAAGCTGCCTCACTTTGGAGGGGCTGATGCAGTTTCTTTTCTCAGTAATTATTTGTCCTGTTTTCGAGAAGACCCTCTCAGAGGGAATGGATGTGGCCACTATGCAGAGTATTCCTGTCATGACTTTAGTAAGCCGTGGGTAGACAGAGGCCTTGTTCTTCCACCAGCTCAGAGGATCTGCAGATCTTTGAAGGAGGGGCTCCTCCAAATCGAATCGGAGCTCCATTATGGCACATGCTGAGGGATTTCCATCGTTCTGCATCCCCAGTTGCTCTCTCATCAAACAGCATCCTAACAGCAGACGTTTGTGGCACTACTGCTGGTGCTTCTAATCCATCTGATCCCTCTTCTTCCTGTTGCCCTGGTGCCTGAGCCAGCTGACTGCTGGGGCTGTCCCTCCCTGCTGCTGAGGTTATTCTTTGAAGAGCCTCATCAATCGCTCTGGCATCACTGAAGGCTAACTTCTTAAACCTGGGGTCAAGTGCAGCGGTTTCTGATAGCACGTGATTATATTCCATTCTGTGGATTCTGTCCATTGATGAACATAGGGTGTCCATCAACTCTGTCACATGTCCTGTGGTTACATTTGCTTCTCTCTGGCGGCTGGCTGTGATTCACTGCAGACCCTTACACAGAGTATCATTTTTGAGGCTGTCACATAGCTGAAAAGAGATAGCAGTAACTTATTACTTCAGGTTCATGTTTTGTCTACTGATACTACATTCTCATGTACTGCTCATATACATATATACTACTGGATTAAATAATAATGTTGTAATAACTGCTTACTGTACCTCTCCACTGATCTCCACAGTGACCTGCTCAAAGGGTTCCAGGACTCTGCACACCTCCTCCATCACCTCCCATTCCTCTTGGGTCAGAGCATCAACAGGTGCATTGACAATGGCCAAGGTAGAGATGATGGCATCCTATGACTCAAAAAACCACTTCAACATATAAAATGTTGAATTCCACCTTGTAGTGCAGTCTTGTTATGGCCTCAGCTCAGGCATCCCCATCTGGCGTTGTGTAGACTTTAGTTTTTCACCACCTACTGTGCTCCTGTGGATGTATTCCAACGCTGCTTTCACTTTGTCCACAGTGGGCTTCATCACCTTCAGAGCATCTCTTACAATCAGGTTGATTGTGTGGGCAAGACATGGATGATGGGTCCATTGTAACATTTTTATGGCTTTGGTTGTTAGCTGCATTGTCGCTTTTCCATCTACTTGCCATTCTCTGGCCACTCTCAACAGTTCCTCTGCCAAATTCTCTGAGGTGTGTCTGTCGCTGAACTCAAAGCAGTCCAGAAGACAGCGAGACATAAAAAATCTTCAATGAAGTGACATGTAACCGACATGTAAGAAGTGGTTACCCTTGATGTCCAGCAGTCAGTGGTAAGGCAAACTGCAGTAGCTTTTTGGACTCTTTCCCGCACTGAAGCCTGTGTGCTCTCGTACAGTTGTGGAATAAGTGATTTTGAAAGGGTTTTCCTGCTTGGAGTTGTGTACATTGGATTTAGACTATTGCTATAATTTCTAAAACCTGTCCTCCACGATCGAAAATGTATGTAAATCGGTGGCAATCATTTTAGCCAATGCGATATCAACTTGGCCTTGTTTTGCTACAGACATAGACTTTGGCATAAACTGGTCCATAGAAGACTGCGTTGCTGTGGGTCGCGGAGTAGGCCTACTTGACTTGAAGTGTGGAGATGTTGGCTCCACCACTATCACTAGCAGGGCCGCTAGTTTCTCGAAGCTCCGCTACAGCTAGCTTCACAGTTGGGTGCACAGTTCGCATATGCCGGTGTAGGTTGTGCGTAGAACCGGCTTTATATGAGAATTTATTTTGGAAAATTCTACACTGTGCTCTAACATTGCCTACATTATTAAAATGCACCCAAATGCTACTGTGCTTCCGACTCATTTTCCAGCTGTTGTTTTCACAGCTGTCCTTCCTCTCTCCTCGGCTGTTAGGTGTGTGACTGTGAGTGAGTTGGCTCCGCCCTCCCTCACGCATCTTTGGTTCATTGGTTGACACTACGTGTCTGTTTGACAGGAACAACAGGTGAGGTTGTTAGTCTGAATGTTAGAATGTGTGTGCTTGAGCATTTAGGCCTATATTATTTTATTTATTTTAATTTAATTTGTTAATTCTATTCATTTAAATCTTTTGATTATTCATATATATTTTTTTACATTTATAGATTCGGCTCTTGTGATATGCGAGCCGGCTCCCAACGTTCACCTACGAACGACCCATCACTACTCTGTAGGCGCAGTACGGAAGACAGCAAAACACCTGCAGGCACGCAATCACACACACACACATTGCACCTCAATCATGTTTGCTATTCAGCTGGTGTAAGTGCCTCAGATGGATTGTGGCAGTATCAATTCGACAAAGTTCTAAATTAAAAGCTTGCATTTTATTGGTGAATCTTTTATCAGTAGAGGAATATAATGCCATAATGTCTACTCAGTGTATTCTTTTGTCTTTTATACATCACATCTAATAGTCTTTTTCATTTATGACGTGATTGATTTACACGTTTTTTTAATCTACTTCATTAAATCCTATGATGAATGGTGTACTTTAGACGGCCCTTCATCACGTAATTAATCTGGACTTGATGAATTACTGAAGAACAAAAGGGATGGATGGTAGTCTGATCTGTATTCCAGTAAGAACCCAGTTCTTAAGAGAAATGTATTATACAATTCAACATCTCCGTATCTCAATGTTTACATTTTTCATTTGCACTTCTAAGACTATCAAGATGTGTTGCTTTCAGATTTCCTAAAGAAGAGTATCTGGATAATATGGTTTATTTATCTAATGCCTGCTATGGTAGGAGTATCTGGAAGGCTTGGACGAGGAGGAACAGTTGGAAGCTGCCAGCACTCCAAGGGACACAGGACGGTCCTCATCATGCCTCCCGAACCACAAAGTGCTCTCCTGCCTGGGCAACAGCTGCCACAGTGGACCTCTCCAGATGGTTCCTGGGAAACGCCTGCTGGTGGTGCCCTCTGTGTCCTGGCTGTCCTGTTAGTGTGTCTGATAGGCTGAGAAGTCTTCCCTTGTCTTCCCCACGCCACGCACACTTCCAAAGATGATGTCTTTGTTTTCTTTGTAGTGGCTGCTTTATCCCAATTTACTTCAATTCATTTTAAACTAGTTAGGTACAGTTTAATATAAAGGTCTAGTGCAATCAAAGAGAGTTTTTGTTTTATATATATTTCCACACTATGAGGGAGGAATAATACTGTGAAATTGTGACATTACCAGGAAATGTGTTAATAAATCAACAACATAGGGAGTTCCAAACCTCTCTGCCAATAACATTGATGTTTTCCCCTCCACTCAGACTACTTCCAGACAGTCCTAGTATTTTAATTGAAAACAACCACAGTAAGGTAGGCTACATAATTGTTACCCAGAAATGATTTGATATTAAGATAAAAACGTCTGCATTGGCCCTTCCAATTGTTTAACTGGGGGAAGGGAATATGAAAATAAAGGAATAATTAGTGTTGCTAAAGATAAGTCAGGGTAAAGAATAGACAAATAAAATAATAGAACATAAGATAATGAATAGAAAGTAATTCAATTTGTCTAGCCTTTTCTGGAAATTCACTGGAAGTAAACTTCTAGAAGGAAATGGCATATCCGGGTCAAAAGTAAACAAATATGAAGGTAGCAGCAACTAACAAGACCCAGGGTACATTGGTTACAACATCACAACCGACATGTTCTATCATTATAAAAGTCCAACCCAAACCAGTATTCTGGTATATGTGTTTGTCTAAATCCAATTATATCAAATACTGTATTATATCATGTTGTATTAGAAGCTACTTATCCTTCATAGCTTAATTTGGAGTTTGGCTCAATTCATAATCCTGCAAATGCAGTATTTTATTTTATTTTTTCACCCGGAAGTTGTGAGCTCTCTCGCTACTTTGAACGGAGACATTATAAAAGCAAGATACAAAAATCACAGCATGAAATAAATGGGGGAACGTGTAACGCTCCGCCCAGCAGACTTTCGACCAATCGCGTTTACGTTGTTATGCTGCTAATCATCAATCTGGGTATGATTCGAGAAACCTATTTTCCTCGAAAGCACGTAATGACACGAGTTTAACGATATACGATATTACAAAGGACAAGTTAATCTCAAATCCTGGAAAATATTTGTAATTCTGAGCTTCTTGTTCACGTAATTCATGCTCATGTTGGGTTTTTGTGCTAGCACTCAATTAACTCCTTGAAGATGAGTCTTCTCGGAGTGTACCCAGAATGCGCCGCGCGGCCTATTGACGACGTACGGGAAACGTGCACAGTGTCCTGAAATATGATCCTAATAGTTTCCAATCTCCTCAAAAGTATCCCTGCTCTGACGTCTAGCATTACCAGAGAGGAAGAGGCGAAACTGGGGACAAAATATAAATACTTATTTTCCACCATAATTTGCAAATAAATTAATTAAAAATCCTACAATGTGATTGTGGATTTTTTTTTCTTCTCAGTTTGTCTGTCATAGTTGAAGTGTACCTATGATGAAAATTACAGGCCTCATCTTTTTAAGTGGGAGAATTTGCACAATTGGTGGCTGACTAAATACTTTTTTGCCCCACTGTGTGTGTGTGTGTGTGTGTGTGTGTGTGTGTGTGTGTGTGTGTGTGTGTGTGTGTGTGTGTGTGTGTGTGTATATATATATATATATATATACACACACACCTGTTCAGAAAGGCCCCAGAGTATTCTCTCTACCTTGACAGTGCCATTAATTACCATAGCCATAAAGGCCACAAAGTCCACCTTCTTAACCTTTCAAATGTCAGGATCCTGATGGTGAAAGGCAACCCCTGCAGCCTAGGCCTATCCACCACCATGGACTCTTCTGGTGCACCATTCAAACCCTCAACCCTTTTCACAGCTGCTGTATATGAAATGCTCTGTGCAACCCTGATTTTGGCCACCTCATTCTATTTCACACGTGTGGGGTATTCGAAAGACGTGGCTGCATGGTTTCCACCGTAATTGCAACATGTCACATATGCATCACTTTTATAACACATAATGATATTTTCCACAACTTGGGCATCTCGGCTTCTCCCTTCTGCAAACACTTGATACATGACCAAAAGCTTTACAATGATCACACTGCATTGGTCTTGGGATAAATGCTCTGACTCTGTAGTTAATATACTGTAACTGCACTTGAGTGGGGAGAGACTCCATATGAACCTGTCGTTCTCCTTTATCTTTTCTCCGAGACAGTGTACAACATCTACCGCGATGTTCAGGGTAGCAGGGGGATATGGAACAAACTTCCCAATAATGTCAATCACAATCTATTTGATATTCTCACCATCAGTTTCAAGTAGCCTGTTCAGTCTCAGCTCCCCATCGGTGCTTGTATCCGTCTGGTTCAGCACTGTCTGTGCGCAGCTCCTCGTTTTCTTTTGCCAGGGCATCAACTTTATTTTTCAACAGTTTCACATCATTAGTGGTATCCTTAATGCCTGCTGCATTATACTCTGTAGTTTTGTAAACGTTTGCAATCGATAGTTAAAAAATAATTTTAAAAATCCTCTCATCAAAGCCATTCAGCCGAGTAGCTTGTTCGTCAAATGTAACGTTATTGTTTAAACCTTGGATTGCCTTGAAGATGGCTTTATTTGCTGGGGTGGTTGAGTCTGCCCCGCGTCACTTTCTCGTAGTCTCTTCGGGTTGGGGGTTGGGTTCAAATTGGTTATTTGGACACCTGTACCGAAGAATTTCTGCAACCTTGGTACCGTTACTTCTGGGGGTGTCAAAATCGTCCATATAGTTGACAGTACTCACCTCGGTTACGACAGCTCCCTCTACACTGTTAGCGTCTATCTCAGCTAAGGTTAATAGCTAGCTAACGCTGATGTATTGCTAGCTTCTATTGGCTGAATTTAAGTATAACAAAGTGTAAAAGAGATGTTCGATGAACCACCAAACTAATTGAAAGAAGAAGAAAAAATACAGTAAGAAACGCAACTTTAACTCTGTGTTCGTCGTCAAACTCAATTTAGGACTTGAATTCAATTTAAAGTTTAGGAGCTCAGTTTAATGCGACCACTCACTCCGCCATCTTGTCCCACCCCTCATGTATTTTTATTGTTGGAGCGGCAGCTAGAATATCTGGTCAATATAATGGCTAATCTGTGTCTTTACGCAAATGTGTGTTCTGTCAACAGCAGCAAACAGAATAACGCAGCAAGTGGTGTTGATACAGTCTGGATGACTGCAGAACGGAGATAGTGTTAGCCATCTTGCCAATTTTATCGTTTGGCTCAGATGAACCAATATGTCGCTTGGTGTGTGAAGCTATAACGTTAGGTAGCTAGCTAGGTATCTAATCAGCTGGTGGTAGATTTAGCAACTACAGTGGCTAGCTAGCCAGCAATTTATTTAGGTTATCACTGTGTTTTTGTTGTTGACATTTTCAGGAAGCTAGTTAGTTAGCTAAGGACGGCTACCCCTTGGGCAGCATTCGTTTTTGTGACAAGTAGCTAGCTTGAATTGCAGACAGAAAATGAGTTCAGCACCAGGGAACCGAGAGGATTGCGTCCCTCCAGACCGTGGAAGTGAAGACGTAACGTTAGATGACAGTGGGGGTGATATTGCCAGTACTACTGGCAGACAGGTAAGCTGTACTGTAGCTAGCTAGCTAGCTAGCTTTGAACTGCAGTTATGTCTATGCATGTTATCTCTGTAGCTAGCTAGCTGCACATACATGGGACATTTACATGTATTAAATTAGTTGCATCTAACTTCACAATAATCGAGCTATCTACTTGTTATATTGAATCAAGTTGCCTGAGTTTACCATCAATGCTACCATTGTTTACGTGTATCAAAGGAGTTGGAGATGTGCCTTGGCAACAACGAAATAAAGAGCCGTGCGGTGGTGAAGTATTCTGCTGCCCCTCCACCCACCACCTATGCACTACTGCAGGAGAAGACAGACCTGAAGCTGCCTCCTGCCAACTGGCTCCGGGAGAGTCCCCAACTTGGGCCTGCAGGGTCCACTGTACTAGGGTCCAGCAGCAAGAGCAAGCCTTTCTCCAGGTGAAGTGCTGGTTATTTAGTCCTCAAAACAAGATGTGGTATCTGGTGGTATGCATCATCACTGAATTGTTGCAAGGTGCTCATGTACTTGTATGTTCTTCTATCTACAGTTTTGGGATGGCCTATGACTTCATTGATTCTATTGGGGATGATGTTGATGTGGTGTCAGACTCTGAGGTAGGACTATCTAAGAATTTGTTTTGCTACTGTGTTATGTATTTGACATGTTTGGTAATCAAAATGGTTTGTTGAAGCTAACGGTCTCATTCTCTTCTCTACTCAGAACATCAAGAAGCTGTTGAAGATCCCCTACAGTAAGTCCCATGTCAGTATGGCCGTCCACCGCGTGGGAAGGACTCTCCTCCTTGATGAACTGGACATTCAGGAGCTCTTCATGAGGTCCTCTCAGGTACAATTAGACAGCCAGTGGAGAATAAGCCTGTTTTAATGTCACTGTGGAAGTGAGAAAGCCTGAAAATGTCTGAATGATTGACAATGGTTGTGGAAATACATTTGATTGTGTTTTTCTTTGATTGTGGCCAGTATTGTAGTAAGATCCATATGTATGCTCTGTCACAGACAGGAGATTGGACATGGCTGAAGGAGTTTTACCAGAGACTAATAGATCAAAAGTGGCAGAGAAAAAAGAAGAGCAAGGAACACTGGTACCAAAAAGCAATCCTGTCCAAATTCCTCTACTACAGGTGAGTTATTTGAGGTTGGACTTAGGGCTGTTGGACTTAGGGCTACAGTTACCGCATTACCACCACACCGGCAGTCACGAGTCATGACCGCAGTCAAATTCCCTCTGACCGTTGGTCACAGTAATCTCATCCAAAACTGCGCAAATTAATGGCGCTGATGGGTAGCCTATCCAATTTGCTTAAGGCCCTCACTAATGGCTTGGTACTCAGCACTCTATAGTCCCTCTCTAATCACTCTCTAAACACCTTATTATTGAATCTAAATATTCTATGTGATGAGGAATGGTGATGGGAGTTAGAGCTCCTGTTCCGAAATGGATATGGGAAAGCCCTGGACCCAATATGGAAAAACCCATTCCGAATGGACATAAGGACAACCAGATTCATCCCCGTATGGAGCCAGTCGGGTCCACACCCGGTCCAATCCAAGTGAGGGAAGCAGCAGAAAAGCCAATTGTTTTGCTACTTTATTAACTGGAGGGAGGGAGAGGGGCACAAAGCGAGCAGCTGTAGCTACTATGGAGTGGTCGAGGGGCTGTGCGGTGTGTGTGAATTAGACGCGGGAGGCTCGGAGCAGGCGGAGGTGAAGAGAGAGAGAGACAGCAACCACTTAACTCATGCTAGTATACTGCTAGTTATTTATCATCCCATTCCGGTTTTGACTGCATCAAACTGAGAGAAACTAGGTAACTAGGCTAATTGTGCTTCTCACCATCCTACAGTTAGCCTACAAATAACAACTCCATTCAGATTATAAATAGCAGCTTGTCTGTTGGTGTTTTGGTCATTGTAGCCTTTCCTTCTGATTTCACTTTTAATTCTGTCATTTTAATTCCATATTCCATTGACTAGATATCTCCTAACTTGCTTGCCACACATCATCAATACAGTCGTACCATGCAACCCAAATGTTTTGATTTCTAAGACATTCTGAGGTTTCTAGGCCTATCACAACAAAAATTAATAATTCACTTTAAATTAAGTGTAGCCTATTGGACCTGTCTCAAATGGTCACTTTTACGCTCAACACAGTAGCCGCTCCATTCAACTTATTAAAATGTAGGCCTAGATGTTCCAAAGGTGCACATCAGCAGCTTTTATGTGTGGAAGCCTGGAGATGCTAAACATGTTTATGTTAATTAAGTCAATAACCATGAGAACAACAGTCCTTTGCATGACAGTTACCGGCTGACAACATTTCATGACCGCCACAGCCGTAGTTGGACTACTAGCTTACTTGTTAATGTGAAAAAATACTTGCAATAGAAACAATAACCTTATTTTAGCCAGAGTAAATCCTAATGGTTAACTCCTCCATCTATTCTCCAGTATTAATGGTGATGGAGCCGCAGAGCCTGTCCCTGACTCAGACAACACTGATGAGGGGTGTGGGGCGGAGGAGTTTGGTCCCTCCTGGCCCGCTACCTTCACTAGTACCGCTTCAGACTCTGAGGAGTCTGCAGCACACAAAGAGGTAGGTCTCCCTTTATGAAAATGAGCAGTAATTGCAGTACCTTAAGTCTGTTGATGTGCTCTTGTTGAGTTTGTGTCTTCCTTGGTGACTGTATGTCCAGTCTTTACAGGAAGGGGTTCCCATGGACAGCAAGTATGCATTGGGACAAGTGGCTTCCAAAGAGCAGAACCTTACCACACTGTTCAACGAGGGGGAGAACAGTCAGGTAGGCTACTGCTAAGAAAAATAATCAACAGGATGATTAAAGATGTGCATTTTCTGTCTTTTGTTTAGTTGGCATTAGTTTAATCTATTCAATTCAATTTTTCCCTCAACTTATTTTACAGGGGTTGAGGAATGACTTTGTGAGGAACATCTTGTGGACATTTGAGGACATCCACATGCTGGTGGGGTCCAACATGCCTATCTTTGGAGGAGGGCGCTACCCAGCTGTCAGCCTGCGGCTCAGGTCAGAATTATGTAAAGCGGGGAACAATGGCCCCAGGAGCATCATTCATGGCAGTCAATATAAAACATTTTAATTGGTTTACTACTGTTCCACAGCAATGTTCTCCTGCAAAATACCTAGAAGGTTCCTTCCTTCCTTTTCAGGGATAACAACAAGCCAATCAACATTCTCACAGGTATTGACTACTGGCTGGACAATCTGATGTGCAATGTTCCAGAGCTCGTCATGTGCTTTCATGTCAATGGCATCGTCCAGGTAAATAAGCCCTGTCTTTAATGCCCAAATTTGTCATTTTAACCCTATATATAGTATCAGTCAAACATTTGGAGATACCTACTGATTCCAGGGTTTTTCTTTATTTGTACTTTTTTATACATTGTAGAATAAATCGAAGACATCAACACTATGAAATAATACACATGGAATCATGTAGTAACCAAAAAAGTGTTAAACAAATCAAAATATATTTGAGATTCTTCAAAGTAGCCACCCTTTGCCTTGATGACAGCTTTGCACACTCTTGGCATTCTCTCAACCAGCTTCACCTGGAATGCTTTTCCAACAGTCTTGAATGAATTCCCACATATGCTGAGCACGCATTGGCTGCTTTTCCTTCACTCTGCTGTCCAACTCATCCCAAACCATCTCATTTGGGTTGAGGTCAAGTGATTGTGGAGAAGATCATCTGATGCAGCACTCCATCACTCTCCTTCTTGGTAAAATAGCCCTTACACAGCCTGGAGGTGTGTTTTGGGTCATTGTCTTGTTGAAAAACAAATGGTAGTCCCACTAAGTGCAAACCAGATGGGATGGCGTATCGTTGCAGAATGCTGTGGTAACCATGCTGGTTAAGTGTGCCTTGAATTCTAAATAATTCACAGTGTCACCAGCAAAGCACCATCACACCTCCTCCTCCATACTTCACGGTGGGAACCACACATGTAGAAATCATCCATTCACATAATCTGCGTCTCTCTAAGACACGGCGGTTGGAAACAAAAATATCAAATTTGGACCAAAGGACAGATTTCCGCTGGTCTAATGTCCACTGCTTGTGTTTCTTGGCCCAGCAAGTCTCTTCTTATTATTGGTGTCCTTTTGTAGTGGTTTCTTTGCAGAAATTCGACCATGATTGCCTGATTCACACACTCTCCTCTGAACAGTTGATGTTGAGATGTGTCTGTTACTTGAACTCTGAAGCATTTATTTGGGCTGCAGTCTGAGGTGCAGATAACTCTAATGAACTTATCCTCTGCAGCAGAGGTAACTCAGGATCTTCCTTTCCTGTGGCGGTCCTCATGAGAGCCAGTTTCATAGTGGTTTTTGAAACTGCACTTGAAAAATCTTTCAAAGTTCTTGATATTTTTTGGATTGACTGACCTTCATGTCTTAAAGTAATGATAGACTGTTGTTTCTCTTTGCTTATTTGAGCTGTTCTTGCCACAATGTGGACTTGGTATTTTACCAAATAGGGCTATATTCTGTATACCACACCTACCTTGTCACAACACAACTGATTGGATCAAACGCATTAAGAAGGAAAGAAATTCCACAAATGAACTTTTATCAAGGCACACTTGTTAATTGAAATGCATTCCAAGTGACTACCTCATGAAGCTGTTTGAGAGAATGCCAAGAGTGTGCAAAGCTGTCATCAAGGCAAAGGTGGCTACTTTGAAGAATCTCTATAAAAGTTTTTGATGTAACACTTTTTTGGTTACTACATGATTCCGTATGTGTTATTTCATAGTTTTGATGTGTTCACTATTATTCTACAATGTAGAAAATAGTCAAAATAAAGAAACCCTGGAAATAGTAGGTGTGTCCTAACTTTTGACTGGTACTGTACATATTCACAATTTAACACTGGGCAGGTAGCCAGTAACCGAATGGTCACTGGTTCGAATCCGTGAGCCGACTTGGTGAAAAATCTGTCTGTGCCCTTGAGCAAGGAACTTAACCTGTATTGCTCCTGTTAGTCATTCTAGATGAGAGTCTGCTAAATGATTAAAATGTAAACATAGTTATAAAGTTAGCGCTGATTTTGTTATTTGGTCAGAAATATGAGATGATCAAAACGGAAGACATCCCTGATCTGGAGAACTCCACCTTCTCAACCAGGGTTGTGAAAGACATCGCTCAGAACATTCTGTCCTTCCTCAAGTCTAACTGCACCAAAGAGGGCCATACCTACTGGCTCTTCAAAGGTGGGAGATAACACAACACACTCGCTAATTCCTGTAGGACTTACAAAATAAACGTGATAATTACCTGGTAATTAAACAGTATTATGTGGCAGTAGCCCTACTTAATCTTACTGTTCTGTTTCTGTGCTTCCTCAGCTAGTGGAAGTGACATCGTAAAGCTGTATGACCTCACCACTCTCTGTGAGGAAGCAGCAGAGGAGAAATGCCAGAACCCTTTCACTCTGCCAGTGGCTGTGCTCCTTTACAAGTAGGCACCTGCAACCTGGAACATTATCTACACATCCCTGAAACCAGTACACAAAACATAGGGTTATCAGTCAGTGCAGTAATTGCAAATACAGTAAGTCCAACAGGTGGCAGTAGACTATACATTCTGTTTTGTAGAATGTGCGTTGTTGTTCTTGCAGAGTGGCTAGCAACATGATGCTGAAGAAGAGCCAGAACAGGAAGCACTATGGAACAATCAGAACGTTGCTCCTCAACTGTGTGAAGCTCCTGGACCAGGACAGGCACCCACAGGTAATGGACTGGACTGGTACTCTTACTTACTCCACAAGACCAAAAGCCTTTGATTGTTTCTAAAATGTTTGTGCAAGTCATTGATATCAAAAGATGAGAAATTTGCAGAAAAATAAATTACACGTTTGTTGAACAACACGGCTAGCCTGTTCTTTCTCTGTTGTTGGCCTGTTCCATCTCTCTAACTGTCCTCTCCCTTTTCTGATTGGCTCAGATCATAGCATCGGCCCACTATATGCTGGCAGAGCTGTTCCAGTTGGACGAGCCTCCAGAGGAGGGAGCTGGGGGGGAGTCGCTGCGGGCCGGGGGCTCAGAGGACAGCTACAGTGACGAGGATGATGAAGAGGATCCAGAAGACCTACCAGAGGACAGTGATGAGAACGGCTCCTTTAGTACCACGTTGGACTCACAGGATGATAGCAAAGCTGTAGCTATTATCAAATCAGTGGGGGAGCTGTCTGTTCCAGAGAAGTACAAGTCCACTCACCAGATCAGGGTGAGTGTCACACGTTTATCACTAGTTACTCTGCTTGGGTGACATTATGGATATGTTGACATATCTTGACCTAACTAGAAACTAGCCACTACACAGAGTGAGTCTTAGAACATCTATAGAGACAATGAAGTAATATTTCCCCCCCGCTACAGCCAATCTACGCATTTCCCGTCTCTCAAGACAAGGAGGAAAGATGTCGGCATGTCCTCAGCTACGTCTTAAAGGTGAGCCTCTACTGCAATGTAGTGATAGTTATGGGAATGTAAATGTACTTTTAATACGTCTATCTGCTTATTTCAAGACATGGCATATGAGGGTGTGGTGAGATAGCCAATGGGTTGGACCATATTTTTCTCGTCAATCATCATCAACAAAAAAAGACCCTTGAAATCAACTGATCCTCCATCGTTAAGACTGTGGAAGAATCAAAGGCATTATTAGTTCAATATTGAAAAGGTATGGGCGACAGAGAGAGACAGAATAGTGCAATTTGAGGCCATGTGGCATAGTCTTCCAAGCACTGGAGATGGATGCAGTGGGAACATGTGGGTCTGGGCAGGTGTGACGTCGTTGATGTTTGTGTGCATCTCTATATGTTTTATATATTGTTTGGATGTGATTGGCAGGGCCTAAAAGCAGTGGACGGCAGCATTAAGAAGGAGAGTGACCTCCCAGCTGCTGACCCAAACACCCCCATCCCCCTGAAGTACGAGGATGGGAGTAAGGCCGTGGAGAAAGGGATCGCACTCCTCCTGGACAGAGGTTGGCCATCACTGACCCCATCAAGAAGCATTGATATACTACAATATTGATAATGAAGGATGTTGTACCATAATGAGCATATTCCTCGTTATATGTGAAGAGCCCCTAATAAATGCCTCTATATTGTTTACCCTATTTATCTCTCTCTGCCCCTATATCTCTTTTCCCTATCTATCTCTCTTATCCCCCCTCTCTGTCCCTATATCTCTTGGGTACAGCTGGTCCCTTCCAGGAGGACCGGAAGCATCCGACCCGGTCAGGGATGATCCCAGGGTCCTGGCAGCACCGTATGAAGCTGCAGCTCTTCTTCAAGGCGTCCAAGGCCTACTACGTACTGTCAGACGCTGCCACTAATCTGCTCAAGTATGGCCGGGCCCTGCGCTACATCAAACTGGCCCTGCAGTGCCACGGTCAGTGTGTCCTCTCTGGTTCAGTTAGGCATTCTGGGACATGTAGTTAACCGTGATCAGATTGGCTGTGTGAGATTGGACTGATGGATAATGAGGGAACTGTTGAAATAGGGTTGAACCTTCCTTGCTAGCTCCCTTCCTTCATCCATCTTTCTCTTGCTCTCTCCCTCCCTCTGCAGATGCCTACTGTTCGGTGAGCAGTACCCTGCACTCGCGGGTGCTGCTGTTCCACAGCCAGTGTCTGTCTCTGTGTGGGGACATCCAGCTGATGCTTGCCCAGAATGCCAGTAACCGTGCTGCCTACCTGGAGGAGTACAGCTACCAGACCAGGGAGGACCAGGAGGTGCTGCACAGCCTGCACAGAGAGAGCAGCTGCCAGGGTGAGGAGACACTCACACTTTTCATCAAACGCATCCCTCCACATCCCTTCACAATTGACACAAAAGGTTTCAGTATTCTGTAGATTTGCTGTTTAATGTTGCAGGATTCTCCAATTGGCGGGCCACGGGTGGTTTTGAGTATTTTTCATTGTTGGACATAAGACTGGAAAAACACCAGGAAATCAGCTCCAAATGATTTTAATATAAGAAAACTGTTTCCAAGTATTCCCATGCACAATAGTGATACGTGATTGTATACAAATGAAAGCAAGGTTTGAAGGCCCGCGGCTGAATCTTGTTGATAATCCCTGCTGTAATGCTTTTCAGAAGCAAGAACCTGTAATAACAAACGCTAACATTACAATACTTAAAAGATTGAACAATCCTATATATAAATGCAGTGCATCATTGTTGTTACAAATTAGATCAGTCTGGCCTGTGTGACTGTCCCCCAGCCTTTAACATGGCCAGTGACCTGGCCACGGACCCAGAGTACCAGCTGTTTGTGAGCAGTAAGTGTTATGAGGCGGCCTACGAGCTGCTGACCTCTGGGGTGGTGAAAGAGCATGGTCCTGAACAGCTAGCCCAGGTACTGAAGAGACTGGGCAACATTCGCAACGAGATAGGAGTCTTCTACATGAACCAGGCTGCTGCCATGCAGACCGAGAAGGAAGGTAGGGAGTCTGGCCCATCAGTTATGGAGGATGATTTTGTGTAAATGATTGATTTGTTGACTAATGATTTAATTTATGACTGCTGTAAGCAATATAAGAAATATTTGTGAAACACGTTATCTTACTTCAGGAAACAGACCTAAAATAAACAAATATGAATGAACCTCTTCCTCACTCTAACACCCCCCCTCCTTTTCAGTGAAGAAGTCTGTATCTATAGCTGAACAGGAGATATGGAAGAAGAGTTTCTCGTGCTTTGAGAAGGGCATGAAGGACTTTGAGGCCATTGAGGACAGCACCAACACCTCCCTGCTGCTGTGCAACACAGGCAGGCTGATGAGGATCTGTGCCCAGGCCCACTGTGCTACATCTGCAGACCTGAGCAGAGGAGAGTTCTCCCCAGAGGAGTCTCTCTATTACAATAAGGTACCGCTACCACACTAATAGAACTATCATTATGTAATAGACATATCATGATTTCTATGACTACACCAACCCCGTATTGCTTTCCACAATAAATAGAAAGGCATGAAGGCTAAACGATCTGCTTATCTTTGTGCCAGTCACTTTCCTGTCATGTTGGCAACTGCTGCTTAAATGCTCTGAGGTTTTTAAGTAGGGCAATTCAACTTAAAATCACTACGCTTTCAGTAAGAGTTGGTGCTAATGAAAATGGAGCAGGGACCTTTACACTCGCTCTCTCCCCCTCCAGGCTATAGACTACTACCTCAGGGCTATGCGTTCCCTGGCCACCAGAGGGAACCACCCTGCAGTGTGGGACTCAGTCAACTGGGAGCTGTCCACTACCTACTTCACCCTGGCCACTCTGCTGCAAGACTACGCCCCTCTGTCCAGGAAGGCTCAGGAACAGGTAACACTTGGATAGATTCATACTAGGTGAATGAACAGAATGGGAAATGTCTAGCAAGTTAACTAACCATACGGACTCTATATGCTGCCTTAGGTGAAATGGTTAGCGCCGGTGTGAAAATTGTAGGAGCACAGTAATCCATAACTAAGTTTTCATTGATGTGGGTTGCCAGATTGAGCGGGAGGTGACGGAGGCCATGCTGAAGTCTCTGAAGTACTGTGACCTGCAGACCGAGTCGGCACGCCAGCCCCTCTACCAGTACAGAGCTGCCACCATCCACCACCGCCTGGCCTCCATGTACCACAGCTGCTTCCGCAACCAGGTAAGGACCTGACATAGGATAAACACTGTATCTAGATAAAGATATCTACCAGTCGTCCTCTTTTAAACCATTTAAATCATGTTGCATCTGTAGAAAAGCATTAAGATGTTCAGTCTGTGTAGTACATTCTGGATGTTTCCTCCTCTGTGTCAGGTGGGGGATGAGCACCTGAGGAAGCAGCACAGGAGCCTGGCAGAGCTGCACTACAGCAAGGCTGTCCTCCTGTTCCTCAGCCTGAAGGACGCACCCTGCGAGCTGCTCCGCACCCTCCTGGAGAGGGTGGCCTTCGCCGAGTTCACCATGGCAGGTCAGCCAGGCTCACTCACCCAGGCCAGGGCCAGGCACACTCCCAGCCAGGTCAAAACTGTCATAGTCTCCTGAAAGGTGGTGTCATTGAGTAACAATGTGTGTTTACAGGTCAGAGCAGCAGTGGGGCCAAGCTGAAGACCCTGACAGGAGCCCTGGATATACTGACAGACACTCGCCATGCCTTCCTGCTTATCCACAAAGAGCTGCTAGAGGACTACACAGAGGTACAGACACAAACAGAAATAGAACCTACTGCTGTAGCAGAGGCACTCCCCTTCTGTTTGACAATCATCGCTTACATTTAACCACCAACTACTTCCACACCTCCTCCCACTTGTTGTACTATGCAGAAAGCCCTCTGCCATTTCCTGGTTGCTAAAACTAATAGTTTGCCTAATTTCAGTCTGTGACAAAATAAGCAAGTATAGCGTAGAGCAGGTATTCCCCAACTGGGATACACACAATGCCGTCGGGGGTAGGCCAAATAAAAATGTCATTTACATTTTTTTTAAAGAAGGGGGGGGAACCATATTTTGTGTATATATTTTTTTTCTTCAGTTGAAGTCGGAAGATTACATACACTTAGGTGGGAGTCATCAAAACTCGTTTTTCAACCACTCCACAAATTTCTTGTTAACAAACTATAGTTTTGGCAAGTCGGTTAGGACATCTACTTTGTGCATGACACAAGTCAATTTTCCAACAATTGTTTACAGACAGATTATTTAACTTCTAATTCACTGTATCACAATTCCATTGGGTCAGAAGTTTACATACACTAAATTGACTGCCTTTTAAACAGCTTGGAAAATTCCAGAAAATTATGTCATGGCTTTAGAAGCTTCTGATAGGCTAATTGACATCATTTGAGTCAATTGGAGGTGTGCCTGTGGATATATTTCAAGGCCTACCTTCAAACTCAGTGCCTCTTTGCTTGACATCATGGGAAAATCAAAAGAAACCAGCCAAGACCTCAGGAAAGAAATTGTAGACCTCCACAAGTCTGGTTCATCCTTGGGAGTAATTTCCAAACGCCTGAAGGTACCACGTTCATCTGTACAAACAATAGTACGCAAGTATAAACACCATGGGACCACGCAGCTGTCATACTGCTCAGGAAGGAGATGTGTTCTGTCTCCTAGAGATTAACGTAATTAGGTGTGAATTGCAAATCAATCCCAGAACAACAGAAAAAGACCTTGTGAAGATGCTGAAGAAGCAGGTACAAAATGATCTATATCCACAGTAAAACGAGTCCTATACCGACACAACCTGAAAGGCCGCTCAGCAAGGAAGAAGCCACTGCTCCAAAACCGCCATAAAAAAGCCAGACTGATTTGCAACTGCACATGGGGACAAAGATCATACTTTTTCGAGAAATGTCCTCTGGTCTGATGAAGCAAAAATAAAACATATGGACAATGACCCCCAGGCATACTTCCAAAGTTGTGGCAAAATGGCTTAAGGACAACAAAGTCAAGGTATTGGAGTGGCCATCACAAAGCCCTGACCTCAATCCTATAGAAAATTTGTGGGCAGAACTGAAAAAGTATGTGTGAGCAAGGAGACCTACAAACCTGACTCAGTAACACCAGCTCTGTCAGGAGGAATGGGCCAAAATTCACCCAACTTACTGAGGGAAGCTTGTGGAAGGCTACCCAAAACATTTGACCCAAGTTAAACAATTTAAAGGCAATGCTGCTAAATACTAATTGAGTGTATGTAAACTTCTGACCCACTGGGAATGTGATGAAAGAAATAAAAGCTCAAATAAATCATTTTCTCTACTATTATTCTGACATTTCACATTCTTAAAATAAAATGGTGATCCTAACTGACCTAAAACAGGGAATTGTTACTTGGATTAAATATCAGGAATTGTGAAAAACTGAGTTTAAATATATTTGGCTATGTTGTATGTAAACTTCTGACTGCAACTGTAGCTGCTGCTCATGTTGATATCTGTACTGATGCCGCAAAAGCCATGACAGGGAGACCTAGTGGAGTGGCAACGCTCGTGCAAACAGTTGCACCCGACGCCACTTGGGTACACTGCTGTAGCATTCACCGAGAGGCTCTTGCTGCCAAGGGAATGCCTGACCGCTTGAAAGAAGTTTTGGACACTACAGTGAAAATGGTTAACTTTGTTAAAGCAAGGCCCCTGAACTCTTGTGTATTTTCTGCACTATGCAATGATTTGGGCAGCGACCATGTAATGCTTTTACAACATACAGAAAGAAATGCGCTGGTTATCAAGGGACAAAGTATTGACATGTTTTTTTAAAATTGAGAGATGAGCTTAAAGTTTTCTTTACTGACCATAGTTTTCACTTGTGTGAATGCTTGCATGATGAAAAGTTTCTCACACAACTGGCCTATCTGGGTGATGTTATTTCTCGCCTGAATGATCTGAATCTAGGATTACAGGGACTCTGCAACTATATTCAATGTGCCGGACAAAATTTAGGTTATGATTAAGACGTTTGTGCTCTTCTCTGTCTGCATTAACAAGGAAACACACAGGTATTTCCATCATTGTACGATTTTCTTTGTGCAAATTAACTCAAGCTTACGGACAATGTAAAATGTGATTATACCGAAGCACATGAGTGAGTTGGGTGTGCAATTACGCATGTACTTTTCCCGAAATGGACAACACAAACAACTGGATTCGTTATCCCTTTCATGCCCTGCCTCCAGTCCACTTACTGATATCTGAACAAGAGAGCCTCATTGAAATTGCAACAAGTCGTTCTGTGAAAATTGAATTTAATCAGAAGCCACTGCCAGATTTCTGGATTGGGCTGCGCTCAGAGTATCCTGCCTTGGCAAATTGCGCTGTTAAGACACTGATGCCCTTTGCAACCACGTACCTGTGTGAGAGTGGATTCTCAGCCCTCACTAGCATGAACTAAATACTGGCACACTGTGTGGAAAATGATTTAAGACTGGGACTCCAACCCAACATTGCAGAGTTATGTGCATCCTTTCAAGCACACCCTTCTTATTAACCTATGGTGAGTTATTCACAATTTTTGATGAACAAATAAGGTTTTATATGTAAGATGGTTAAATAAAGAGCAAAATTATTGATTATTATTTGTGCTCTGTTCCTATAAGAGCTCTTTGTCACAACCCGGCTCGTGGGAAGTGACAAACTTACTCTTTTATGTTTAATAAATGTATTGTTTGTTTGTGTGACAGGCTTACGATGATGGCAAAAAATAACATTTGAGAGTGTGCTGACCCTGGTGCTAGAGGGGGCATGCAACTGGAGGTTGAATGTTTGAAGGGGTACGGGACTATAAAAAGTTTGGGAACCACCGGTGTAGAGAGTCATTGTACCATGTAAACCGCTCCATAACCAAAAATATTGTTTCTGCTGTTTTGAAGCTGTTCTTATGAAACCGAAAGTAAAAGACGCAAAACACAACTTAAGAACAGGAAGCATAGAAATAGTGCACATAAAACATATCAGTCGCTTCTTAGACTTGCATTCAAGTAGAATGGTAGATCTATAACTCACATTTCTATGTGTATTTCCACATGAATGTAATTTTTTTAATTTTGTAGACAGACTGCCCAGAGTTGACAAGACACCTTGACAGTGGTGCAGATGGCACCACCTCCTCAGGGCTGAACACCATAGAAGTGATGAAGTTGATTGGCGTCTTTGAGCCCAGTTTCTCCTTCCTGCTGCTGCAGCTGGTCAAACTGATGACGGCTATGAAGCGCAAACCAAGGTGAGGAAAGGACTGGTTGTACCCAGCCTGGTTAACCTTGTCCTGCAGAGGGCTAAACCAGGACTAAACATGAGATATAGTAGAGGCATAATATTGAAACTTCCGAAATCTTTTCATCTTAAGACTGTTCAGTCAGTCAGTAGTAGCTTGGTCTTTATAGGACAGCTCAGAGCATCTGATATTTTATATCCATTTCTTCTTGGATGGATTGGTCACTGTTTTGGAGGTGTAGTGAAATGGGAAGATAAGAGATGCATAAAAGGTAATTGTGTAAGACTGGTCGTTATGTAGGCTTTCTAATAGCACTACTGGTTCACTGAATGCCATAAACACCTTGAGTTCCACTCGATACACTGTACTATGGCCAGCAGATAACTTGAGTATCTAAACAACCCTTAGCATTTTAATCCCAGTGTGTTGGTCCTGCCCTGCCACAGCTCTCCCAGTGACAATATCCCTCCACACAGCTGTTCCTCTAGCCCCTCTTTAACAAGTGTCAATCATTTGTTATGCTTCTTTAGCAGGAAGCTTTGTCTCTGTAAGACAGTGCACAGTGGCGATAGGGGTCAGGGTATCATAATCTCAGTATCCCTACACCATTAATAAGGAATGTTAATACATGTAAGCATAGCTTTGATTAAAATCAAATCATTCAGAATGTTCCTTTTTTTTTTTACAATAGCAATAAGGACGAGGAGCTCCTGAAGACCTATAAGAATGTTTACTCCAAGATACTGCGTGCTGAAAAGACTGCTCCACTCCTCAGCCGCATTGAGCTCTTCCTCGACCTCCTGCAACAGCTGACCCCAAAGACAGGAAGTGGTGACCTTGGGGCATCGTCATGATGACAACCAAAATAACACCCGTACCAAGGTGTTCACTGCTCTACACCCTCTACACACCTACAATGTGAAAGCATCACCAGCTGTGCCTTACTTCCAGACTGCGCAATCCACAGTTTAGTCTCTAGTAGATAATTTATTTTACAATTGCAGTGCTTCACCTTTTAAATTGGCCTAGTTTTGTAAAGAGGATTGGAAAATTACCTTTTTAAAATTTATATTTTCTTTGTTCTCGCTAAATGCGAGATGCATGCGCATGACTCAAACTTTGGAGTACCAGTATCTCAACGGGATTTGGTCTTATAAACCTGGAAAAAAATTTACAATGTAAGAACATTTCAAACTGATAATGTGCAATAACCTGCAGGTAATGTTGACTGCGAACTATCCATTCAGAGGATGATTTGTACTCGTTGCTATATGTTTGAATGTGTGTGCCTGCATGTTTGCCCTGACTTGAAATAAAGGTTTGAATGATATTTCTCATCACCTTGTCCTTGATGCATGTTGGTCTTGACAGTGTACGAACACAACTACACAACACCAACCTTGGTGCCAAGCAGTTCAACCTATTTCTGTCTGTGGATCTTGGCTTGAGCCTGTAAGTGTGTCTGCAGGACTAAAGAGGTCACATGGTGCTGTAATGCCTCATGTAGCTACAATAATGTAATGCTCTGTCACTGAATTGGGTCAACCACACCCATTCTCTCTACACTCTCTACAGCAAATGGCTCAACAACTCATTGTCTCCCTGTGATGCTCTGTACCTCTAATCTGTGACTGACTAGAGGAATTTAAGAAAAAGGGACAGGTGGTTAAAAAGCAGTGGCGAGTAAGGGAAAAGTATGAAGAATGCACCCTTGTTTTAAGCTGTGTTTTATATTTAAGCAATAAGGCCCGAGGGGGTGTGGTGTATATGGCCAATGTACCATGGCTTAGCCGAGGTATATTGGTCATATAGCACAAACCCCTGAGGTGTCTTGTTTACCAATGTAAATAGAGCAGTAAAATAACTTTTGTCATACCTGTGGTATACATTCCACGGTTGTCAGCTAATCAGCATTCATGGCTCGAACCATCCAGCTTTTGGACTGCCCAAAATAGGCTTTTTGTTTTACTAGTTGTGCATTCAGGTTGAGCACTCCACAAACATCAATTTTTAGAGGTGTATTTATTATTAAAGTGCAGGTTCCAAAAAATAACACATATACAGGTACATGGACTGTCTATATAAATATCACTAAAACAAACATTGGAAATCTGGACAGTCACTTTTTTCCTATATATAAATGCAAGTGATTAACAAATGGAATTATATTAATTTTTATAGCCTGACATTTTGACATGATTCTAAGTTTCAATGACGCAAAGGTAACACTGGTGAGCATGATCATATAATGTACCAGGGAATGAGTAGGGCGTTTCTGCCTCTAAAGAGATCCCCATCCAAGGCATTCACAATCACTGTATGACACAACTAGCTGTGACTTCTGGTATGCTGTCTAGGCTGGGGCTCTTTTTAATCTTCTTTGCTTTGTAGTGTTCAGCTCCCTTGTCTAAGATGTTCTGGAGGATGTCCTTGCTTTCACTGGGAGGCAGGTTAAAGAAGAAGTACTGTGGAGCCATCTGAATGAACCTGGAGGGAGGGAGTGGGAATCATTGGTGAATTGGATTTCCATTCTGATTTCACACAGTTATCTTATTCACTTGCACTTGAAGTGCACATTTAACATAGCACAGGAACATTGGGTCACCTGCAATTACGGAGAGCAACCTAAGTGGGAATTGAATGAGTTTGAGATTATCATAGACAACCGTACTGTAGCTGTGCTATCCATAATCCCTTTTTAAGGACAGGATTAAGAAGACCCTTTCCAATTCCAATCTGACTATAATGTGCCTGGGCCAAAATGGAAAGTAGTGTCTGGGAACTCTTGTCTCTCCCTGAAGTGAATATCTGTAGTTATATCTATTTGAATCTACACATGATTATAGCATATTATTTTTGGGGATATTATCTTTGATATACTATATTTTTTATATATTATGTTTGTTTTGTTGATGTTTATCTTTCACAAATGGTTACTTCAGATCTGCAGACCTAGTCTACTTACTCCTCTGGTGATATGTGGGACACGGTGCGAATGCAGTTGTCCTCTGAGAAGGTGTACTCATGGAAGAGGACCCACTCCGGCAGGCCCAGTTTGGGCGTATTGGTGCCGTAGGCAGAGAGAGGGTGAATCTGGGCCACGTGTTTGTGCGTCAACATGAAATAATTCCCAGATGAGTCCACATCCCTCGCCACCTGAAAGTCATAACAGTACAGTATCTGTCTTTTATAATCACTCCAAGTAAATGGTAGAGTGTACCTTTTCAAGTGTCATAGTATTAGCAGTTTTCAATAGATATCTAATGCTAGAAGGTAGAAGCCATATTACCTGCATGAAGAAGCCAGCTAAAAGCGCTCTCTTGATGTTGATTATGTTTCCCTTGGAACCAAAGGAAGGCATGGAGACAGGCAGCTCTATCCTCCTCAGGATGTCATTCAGCTCAGAGCGGATAGCATCAGCCGTCTGCAGGGCAGACAGACTCAGGAAGTAGTCCTGACACCACTTCTCCACACTGACAACTGGAACACGCCAAACCAGAGAGGAATTTAAGGGTTGAATAATGTACATTACAAGCATCAATCAATGACAAGTCTATGGACAATTTTAACCTAGTTTTCTTCAAGCTGTTTGTGGCTAAAGGTAGGCCTATGTGAACTCACAGGGCTCCTGCTGGTTCTGTTTGAAAGCCTTGTAGATGTTGATTAGGGTGAAGTGATCTCCTTCTGGGTGCTGGAACTTAAGGTGACACTGAGAGGCCTCTAGCCTCAACTCCATTGAGGGGACCAGGTAGCAGCTTGGTGCTAAGAGAGGGACAGCATGATAGAAAGGGTTATAGTGCATCAATATTGTACACTGAAGTATATGTGAGGTTTGACATGACTTCACTTTGTATGAGGTCAGCAAGTGCGCCAGTATGACGACAGCGTGGTGGTGTGTATGGTAACATGAATATTTAATGTGGTATACAGAACACAGAGCACAAGTTGAAGTCCCACATACCTGTCAGCATGGCGGCGATGGTGGTCACCTCGCTGACACAGTCAAACTCGCAGGAGGCAAGTAGTGTCTTGGCCATCTGGGGCTCCAGGGGAAATTCAGACATGATGATGCCGATCTCTGACAGGTTCCCATCGTCATCAAGGGCTGCTAGGTAGTCCAGTTCCTCTAAAGCCTGCATCAGACCTTCAGGATCTGGTGGAAATAACACAACCGTGGATATGAATCTAAACTGTGCATGACAGAACTGTGTATCTGACTTCATAAAGATAATCATCTGAAAACTGTTTGTTTACAATCTTGTAAAACAGATTATTTGGTAAGGTTGTACAACAGCAGGCTAAATTGATTGTAATCTTAATCCTCAATATCCTTATATCAGATGTGAATCACTGTGCAAAATAAATGTTCTGAGAAGCTTTGCTTTACACTGCCACTTCTGGACGTGACAATGTTTTCAACAATAAAACTAGAGTATACAGGGCAATAAGCATCTCAAATATACGGTCACGTTATGGTCATTATGGTAATAGTCTAATCCTGCGAAACAGCATCACAACAGCAACAACATTATAATAATAACATCACACACCAATTTAGCACACACTTTCAATCTAAATGTCATCCAATCATGGGGCTTATAGTGGAATGCCCACATTGCCCTGCTGCACACCATTAAGCTGTAGTGCTTGGCAGGGCTTAGAGACACACACACACACACACAGAGAGAGCTTGGCTAAGCTCTTATCTCTAATGAGTGTTAGCACTCCATGGCCTCTGCTGCATCACTAGGCCCCGGGAGCCAGATCTCACAGAAGCAGGTCAACTCTGAAAACAATGCCGGTAGAACAAGGCTTGTCAGTTTAGCTTACGCACGGCTCACCGCCCTCCAATGGAACACAATACCACACAGGCCAAACTAACTAACTGATCTCAACCCAAAATGTCTCTCTACAGGATGCATGGCGCTCAAAACCCTACATACAAAACAACACTGGTGTTATGCCAACCCAACCAATCAAGGGACATTATTGCATTATGGATGTAATTTCATTGTACTGATGTATCACTCCATTCTGTATGTATACATTTAGCTGTCCTGTCACATTGGTACTGTAGATACATTAAATGTAATGCTGAAGAAAGACCCTGTACTTGTTCAGCCTGTTTCGCCATACCTGGCCTGTCGATGAAGTCACAGCGGCCCAGGCCACCGATGTCCATCCTCTTCAGGAAGAGCACGGTGGACGTGATGTCAGACTCCAGGATGTGGGGGCGTGTCTCGCTGGGCAGGGGTGTGTCCTCTGGGTACAGACAGAAACTCTTCCCTGCGGGAAGTGATGCGCTCAGCTTAGCAAGAACACAACTCTCCAGACTGTAATACTGATACTGATTTCAGTCTTCGTCATACCTGTTGTTCCTACAAGCTGTTTGCGGCTCTCTGCTTGACTCCTACTGATAGGTTGAATGGCGACTGAGTTCGCCCTGATCCTAGGGTTATAAACCTAGAAAATTAGGAAAGACAGACATTCATTCATTTAAATAAACCACCACTAACTATAATTTATTACATTGTAGTTACTAAAAAGCTTCTCTTAAAATAACTATTCGTCAATATGTTACTCACATTTCTTTTCTGGACACCGGCATCGATGACAAAGTTCAGCTTGTGCACAGCCCAAAAGAGGTCTTCGTTTGGACTGGAGGTGAGGAAGACTCTTCTGCACCGGCCGTCCTCTTCACTTGGCATGGGCAGAGTCCCACCCAGCCCAGGGTGCACCGAGATAGGAAGAAGTTCCCCTAGATGTGGAGATGTATTGACCTCCTCACGATGGAGGATATCGCGGGCAAGATCTATCTCCTGAGATAGGGAAAACACAAGAGGAGAGAAGGTTGGAAAAGCTTTTCTCCAAGCAACAGTTGTCATGGTATGGCTTCTCCCACATTCCCAGACTGTAGACTAGGATATTACATTTTAAGCAGATCTTACTTGAGTTGTGGCCAAAAACACGACTATGTCCCCTTCCTCTTGGGAGTGGTGTATCTCCAGAACCAGTCGTAGGGCAGAGCAGAAGTAGTCCTTGTGGCTGGTACCAATATACACCGCCTCCGCTGAACACACGCCCTCCAGCTGGATCAGTGGGACATTCCTGTAGTGGCCCAGTAGTTTGGGTCCTGGGTGTGTAGCTGTGAGGAGCACCACACGGAGCTCGGGCCTCTGCAGGGCGATGTCTGTGAGCAGGCCCAGCAGAACGTCTGTACTGACCGTCCTCTCATGGGCCTGGTCAATGACGATGACACCGTAGTGCTCCAGCATGGGGTCTGACATCATCTCTCTGAGCAGCATGTCGCTAGTGCAGTACCTGGAGTGGTGAAGAAGGGATATGTTCAGAGTTAGAGCTGGGAAGCTGCAATGGAGCCTCTGAAAAGAGGCCCCTCAACTCTTATGTTCACTTCTTTAAAAATAAAAACTGGAAAGAGGGGGGTGATGTGTGTTTGAGAAAGAGTGTGTGTGTGTCTGTGTGTGTGAAATAGTGTGTGAGCAGTGTGTTAAATAGTGTTTACAGACCTGAGAACAGTGTCACTAGAGCAGCATGTCTCTAGAGGGATGCTGTAGCCCACTTCATGGCCGATGTTGACGTCCATCTCATCAGCTACACGCAGGGCCAGATCCACTGTGTGTTGCCTGTGGTCCTGGGTGCACACCACCATGCCATTCTGGTACTGGACAGACAGGCAGAACTCTGCACACCACTGGGGGATCTGAGCATGCCACAGGAAGAAAGATAAGAACATGAAACACTGTCAAAACAGATTCTTCTTTCTCTACTCACATCCTTCAGTCATAATGAGAGCATTCATTAAACCCCTCATTTCACTTACCAGTTGGACAATCTTTCTTTTTTCCTGAAGTGTGCATTGGTTCAGTACTTCTCACACATGTAAAAACATTGGATTAGTATAGACATGGGCTAGACAAGAGGGAGATTCCACAATACACCTATCCCTTATACTAGTCATTTTCTTTCAAATCCATGAAGGGAATTCAACAAGTGCACAATTTGTGAGAAAGGAGCGATTTTTGGGATGCAACCAATAGTCATTATGTATTACAAATATACACTGCGTCTACCAAATATTAGATACACCCCCACTCTTTTGGCCTCAGATCAGCCAATTCGTTGGAGGATGGACTCTACAAGGTGTCGAAAGCATTCCACTGGGATGCTAACTGGCCCGTGTCGACTCCAATGCTTCCCACAGTTGGATGTTCTTTGGCTGGTGGACTATTCTTGATACACAAGAAAAAATGTTGAGTGTGAAAAAGCCAGCAGCGTTGCAGTTCTTTATACAAACCAGTGCGCCTGGCACCTACTACCATACCCCTTTCAAATACACATTTTTTGAATTGCCCGTTCACCCTCTGAATGGCACACATAGCCAATCCATATCTCAACTGTCTCAAGGCTTAAAAATCGTTCTTTAACTTGTCTCCACCCCTTCATCTACACTAATTGAAGAGGATTTAACAGTGATATCAATAAGGGATCATAGCTTTCAACAGGATTCACCTGGTCAGTTTATATCATGGAAAGAGCAGGTGTTCTTAATGTTTTCTATACTCAGTGTATCGTTAGATAAAACCTAGTTATTGTCAGAAGAGAGAGTAATCAACTCACCTGACAGCTTCTGCCAGTTTTTGCAGTGCCAGAGACAATAACAAACTGCTTGTTGGCCAGTTTGTCCATGAAATCACACTTGGCTTTCCAAACTGGTAGAGCCATCCTTTCCTTCAGTAATGTGTAATATCGAGAGGAGTAGGGTAGTCCGTCAAATGTATTAAACTCCAAAACATCATCATATTCCACATGTTCTTGACCTGCTCCTTCTGTTTCGAAGGCTACTCTATCCTCCCAATACTTCTCTCCGGTTGTTATGCCCTGCGCCATGGTTGAGAAACAGCCTCAAAAATTAATTTGAAGAATGTTTAGTGATTTGATATAATTTAAAAGTAGGTTGTTCAAGCTAAATAAAATGGCTTCGAATGCCTCTGCCCTGCTCAAAGCGGGGGAGCCTGAATAATTAAACGTGCTCCGGCAACACAGTGAAGGATGGATTGGTCATGTGGCCACTTAATCCCGAAGAGTCCCAACAGATGAGGCCATGATGGGACAGGCCAAAGCATAGTAGAATAGAGAACAATAGTTTGAAAGAACAAAAATAGAGAACATGGTCTGTGTGGAGGAGTGTGCGCAGCTGAACCGTTATGAATTTGCAATAATGTTGCAAACATATAGAATGAGATGAATACTTTCAACTAGGTTGAAAATATGACGTTAAATATTTTCAACCTAGATTAAAAACACCGGGTTCTCCAACAGTTCTAAGGATTTTCGTCAGGTTTTTCCGCACATGCCACATTTATTTATTATTTATTTATTTTCCCGCACATGCCACATTTATGTATTATTTATTTATTTTCCCGCACATGCCACATGTGGTTCCCATAGCAACCACAAAATGCCATCAACAAGATAACTGCTTTCTGTGACAATGACAAATCCAGGTATGTCAATTTTAGGTTTACTTTGATTTCCGTCTTGAATCAAAGACTGTTTTCAGAAATTCAGGATTGCAAACTACAGCAGGTTTAGCTAGCTAACGTGAAGTTATATAGAGCTGGCTTTAGTTAGCTAAATAATTTAGTAGCTATACTATACTGTAACGCGTTAGTAGTTTAGCTAACTTTACTGTACAGCTTAAAGTTGCAGCAAGCTGGACCTAACCTTCACTAATTCGGCAAATCATTCACTGGTTCACAGTCTGCTAAAACGGGTAAAACAAAGTCCCAGAACGTGTTCTGTTTTGTGTAATTTACAGCTAGTAGTGCCATCATGTGTCCATGGCCAGAAATGCAACCCTCTGTACTGTAATATATAGCTCGCCTGTAAAATGTGTTAAGATTAAGGCCAACTCTCCCAGACCCCCACCGTATCCCTTTCAATGTCTGTGCTGTTCTTTAGGCAGCCATAAACCATTCAAGGCACCGACTCCTCCTGTCATTGGTAAAGTCAGTCACCATAGCATTGACCTGAGCTGGGAGACAGAGGAGAATGAACCACGGACAGGCTCACCAGAGAAATGGACCCGCTTCTCTGTAGAAGAGATGGACCCCAAATCACACACATATGGGACTATCTATGTGTGAGTATAAGCTATTCATAGATTACATCCTATGGGCCTAGAATAATATCTAATTCTAATTGACATAATCTAAGAGTAGGCTTAACTGTGCTTTTTGCTCACCACCAGTGGGTACAGCAGTCACCACACTGTAGAAAGTTTGGAGCCCAGCACGTCCTATAAGTACAGACTGAGAATCACAAGACCAACTGGGGAGTCCCTCTACAGCCCGGCTGTGTCTGTCTCTACCACACGTGAGTACACAACACTCTTTCAGTTGACATATCTGCTTTATCAAAATGATATGCGTTTATGTTCTTTGACACCTATATAATGTCATCCAGGTGAGCCTATGAGTGGGAAGAACCTCCACCGTGCTGTCAACATGAATGATGAGGAGGACATGACCAGAGTGTTGGAGTCTGGGTGAGCAATGAGCAGATGGACTATAGGATAGAATTTTGAGATACTCTTATGGTTAATGTCATGCTTTATTTTTCTCCAGGACAGTCAGTGTGAACGTCAATGACAAACACGGTTTCACTCCTCTCATGGTGGCTGCACAGAAAGGCTTTGCCAGGTAAAACCTTACAGGGCGAGTCTTGCTCACCAAGCTCTCCTAGTAATGGAATAATGACACCATTATGCTTGAAACCTTTTCTATGAACTTGGATCTTTTTCAGACTAGTTCACAAATTGGTAGAACACGGTGCAGACGTGAATATGAAGAACGGTAGTGGGAAAGACAGGTGTGCAAACACATACAGTATTATGTACCTTGCCTTTGCATATAGACTTCTACTGTATTTGCTCACATTTACAGTACAACCGTTATGGGTAAATGAACAATAGGTTTGTGATTGACCATTTACTGTGTCTATGTCAGTCTGATGCTGGCATGTTTCTTTGGCCACCTGGACATAGTGAAGTACCTGAGGAGATTTGGGGCCACGTGGCAGTCCCAGGACATGGGGGGCTGTACCCCCCTCCACTGGGCAGCTGACGGAGGACACCTTGCTGTCATAGCCTACATGATCCAGGATGGCTGTGAGGTAAGACTGGTGTCAGCATTTATGAGCTTTATAAGCTGGCCATGTCTGAAATTGCACTTTATTCCCTACTGTACATGTAAAGTGCACTACTAAAAAAAAGAGAAAACTTTTTACCCATTTCGTGATATCCAATTGGTAGTTACAGTCTTGTAAGAGAGGCATGCGTCCTCAGAAACACGACACTGCCAAGCCGCACTGCTTCTTGCGAGGCCAGCCGCACCAATGTGTCGGAGGAATCACCGTACAACTGGCTACCGTGTCAGCGTGCATGTGCCCGACTCCCCACAGGAGGCACTAGAGCGCGATGGGACAAGGACATCCCAGGCGGCCAAACCCACTCCCTAACCCGGATGATGCTGGGCCAATTGTGCGCCGCCTCAAGAGTCTCCCGGTCGCGGCCGGGCTGCAACACAGCCCGGAGTTCTAATTTTGAGGCTAAAATGCATGTTGATTGTTGTCTCAGTTGGACATTAGGGACACCGTGTCCCACTGGACTCCTCTGATGAGGGTGTCAGCGGTCAGTGGGAACCCAGCGGTGGCCTCTCTCCTCATCAGAGCCGGGGCTGATGTCAACACCAGGGACAAGGATGGCAAGACACCACTTATGGTACACTTCACACTCTTCACAAACCTTTGTTGTGCCACTCATGGTGCAAACTCAGCGAGACCCCTTAGGAAATAGGACATGGGACAGGAAAGTTGATAGAGGACAAGGCAAGCAGTCAGTATAACGAGTGTGTCTGCTAGGTGGCAGTGTTGAACAACCATGAGGAGCTGGTGCAGCTGTTGTTGGACAGTGGGGCCGACCACGATGTGAAGAACGAGGTAATGACAACTTACAGCATGGGCTCTGTTGCAATTAGAGCAATTTAAATTATTCTGGAATTGACTGATATTTTTGTGTTTGTAGTTTGGGTCAGGTGCAGCTGAAATGGCAAAGGCCTTTGGAAGAGAGGTAATGTATTTCTCCATATCCATTACTGTTGTGTTGTATGCTACTGTTATAGTGAATATATGAACAAATTCTGATTACCATTTTTCCCCCCTCCAGAATATCATCAGTTTATTAGAAGGACGGAAGAGTATAGTCAGAGATGGTATAGTCCATTATTAAAGAGTATAGTCAGATGGTATAGTCCATTATTAAAGGGCTTAGGTGGACAGCATTATTATTCTAATAGCTTTATTACTGTTGTTTATTTATTAACATATTGTATGTATATGCTGTATCTTAAACCTGTATTTTTTTCTGGATATTTGTTTTGTATAACAAAACATGTATACATATACTGTATACCGATTTTTAAGGATGAATGAAATAATAAACCATTAAGAATTCCCTCAAGACCCAAAGGATTGACTTGGTTGCGCTATACCGTACAGATACAGTGAGCACCAAACATATTGGGACAGTGAATTTGTTGTTGTTTTGGCTCTGTACTCCAGCACCTAGGGAAAATTCACTTACAGTACCAGTCAAAAGTTTGTACATACATACTCATTCAAGTTTTTTTTTTTTCAAAGGCATTTTTACTATTTCCTATATTGTATAATAGTCGTGAAGACAACACTATGAAATAACACATATGGAATCATGTTGTAACCAAAAAAGTGTCAAACAAATCAAAATATATTTTATATTTGAAATTCTTCAAAGTAGACACCCTTTGACTTGATGACAGCTTTGCACACTCTTGGCATTCTCTCAACCAGCTTCACCTGGAATGCTTTTCCAACAGTCTTGAAAGAGTTCCCATATATGCTGAGCACTTATGGCTGCTTTCCTTCACTCTGCGGTCCAACTCATCCCAAACCATCTCAATTGGGTTGAGGTCGGCTAATTGTGGAGGCCAGGTCATTTGATGCAGCACAATCACTCTCCTACTTGGTCAAATAGCCCTTACACAGCCAAAACAAACTACAAACTTGTTGGATGCATTTGCTGAGTCACAAGCCTGATTAAGTCATTGTGTGTTATGAATATTTCCCCAACCACTAAACTTTTGACGACTTTAATACACATATACTGTAAGTGAATATGTCCCAATACTTTTGGTCTCCTAAAATGGGGGGACTATGTAGAAAAAGTGCCGTAATTTCTAAACGGTTTACACAATATGGATGAAAATACCCTCAAATGAAATCTTACTGTCTGCACTGAAACCTCATATTCATTGTATCATTTAAAATCCAAAGTGCTGGAGTACAGAGCCAAGACAACAAAACATGTGCCACTGTCCCAATACTTTTGGAGCTCACTGTGTCTGATTAAACATCATCCTGCAAGAGGGAGTCAGAGATTTCACATTGCTGTGCAAATTAGTCATGTATTATTATTTGTAATAAAATGTTTAGTGTTAAGTCGTCTGCCTACATTCACCTGTACAGTCAGCAAATAAGTGCAAATATATCAAATGAACAGCATAAGAGAAACCTCATTTGACTCTGCAATCTCAATGTTCAAGTACTCCAACTGTCCCAGAATCACAGTTTTTTTACCATAATCCGCATTCCTTGAGGAGTTTAATAAAACACACATGTTTTATTGAACAGGAGAAACCATCACTTTATTGAACAGGAGAAACCATCACTTTATTTAGGCTCTAACTGCTCTTGTAAAAAATCAAGCATAAAAGAAAAGAAACATGATTGCTGAAAGATACTATATTTACACTAACTGTACAATGGCTAGTAATTTGAAAATGTAATAGTTATACCCCCAAAAATACAGTACGTTTGTAAAAAGCAACTTTTACACAGATGAACAGACCTGAAGATCTTCCAAAACGGACAAATGCTGACATCAGATAGCAGTATATCTACATCTGTAAAACTGTAACACAGAGTGCTTACTAAAAGTGTAAATGCAACTATGCAATGAACTTCTGATGCAAGTCCAATGTAAGTAGTGCATTCCACAATATTGAGCGACAAGACGTACATTGCATATGCATACACACACATATGCATCCATTTAACTAAAGCACACCAGTACTTTGGTGATGACCCACTACATTGCAGACCAGGTTTGATATTTTGTTTTACACCTACAATAATGCAACCACAAGTGTCCCTGTTTTACTGCTGTACTGACTGCTTTTAGTTCCCTCCTGTTGAAACAATCTTATGAGTAGTTATGAGAGTGAGGTCATAACTGCATATGGAAAGCGTGCTCTCACACGCGCGCCCCCCTCCCCCCGTGCCATGCCAGAGGACTGAGCAGTATGAGGAAACATTGTGACCAAAACATTATGCAAGCAGTCTCTACTTTCATTTGGACATTTTAATGTACTGGAAATCTAAAAGTCCAAAAATTGTTGGTCAAGTTTAAAGGGACAAAAACTCAACACTCAATACAGGTATTGGGAGTATGTTCTGTAATAGACTGTAATATTTCAATGGACAAATTAAACTTAAAGGGAGTCTTGAAAACTTCAAAGGAGAGTTGCATGCCAATGTGTGACACCAAGCTCCAATATCAAATGAATAGTGATAAATATGTCAAGTACTGGGAATTACCTCATAAACCAAACCACTTGGCCATACTTTTGTCTGAGTGAACTTTGAAAACACAGAAATGAATAAAACATCAGACACCATCTAGGTTGGGTTTGGACTGTTCACAACACTGAAGTCATCCTGACACTACAGCATCAAGTGAGTTAAGATAGTTCATGTAGCACACTCCTCCACAAGCCCTGTTATATTGCATTATTTGGTGTTGCTGTAATTCTCTGAAACCCGGCAGGGTCAGGTCATATCACACTCTTTGCTCCGCTGGGAGCATTACGTATTGCACAACTGCCAGCAAATACTCCAAGCTGTGTGTAAGAGAGTTGATTATTTAGTGAAGTGGTGAATACAGCATATCCTTCAAGTTTGTGGTCCTAACATGAACTAATAAGGGAATGTAAGAGCCCAACACGATTTGTCAAATAGTAAACGTGTTCAAGTTTGCCAGTGGAGAAACATTACAAGGTTAGATATACTGTTCTTTGGGGTAGTTCTGTAATTGGGTCCAATACCCTGCCAATTAAAATATTAGGGTATACAGTTGAAGTCAGAAGTTTACATACACTTATGTTGGGAGTCATTAAAACTCGTTTTTCAACTACTCCACAAATTTCTTGTTAACAAACTATAGTTTTGGCAAGTCGGTTAGGACATCTACTTTGTGCATGACACAAGTCGTTTTTCCAACAATTGTTTACAGACAGATTATTTCACTTATAATTCACTGTATCACAATTCCAGTGGGTCAGAAGTTTACATACACTCCAGAAAAAATTAAATTAAATTAAATTAAAAATACTTATTTTCCACCATAATTTGCAAATAAATTCATTCAGAAAAAATCCTACAATGTGATTTTCTGGACGTTCATCTTTTTTCTCATTTTGTCTGTCATAGTTGCAAAGTGTACCTATGATGAAAATCACAGGCCTCTCTCATCTTTTTAAGTGGGAGAACTTGCACAATTGGTGGCTGACTAAATACTTCACAAGGTTTTTTTGCCCCACTGTATATCCACAGTAAAACAAGTCCTATATCGACATAACCTGAAAGGCCGCTCAGCAAGGAAGAAGCCACTGCTCTGATAGAAGGAGGATTCAGTCTTTTTTCTTGGCCATAGTGGAGTTTGGAGTGTGACACTAAAGAAGAAGTTACCCCATCTTGCTTGTTTTGACCAACTGCCATAAAAAAGCCAGACTACGGTTTGCAACTGCACATGGGGACAAAGATCATACATTTTTAGAGAAATGTCCTCTGGTCTGATGAAGCAAAAATAGAACTGTTTGGACATAATGACCATCGCCGAAGAACACCATCCCAACCGTGAAGCACAGCCTGGTGCAGGTCTACAATTTTGGGTGTCCTTTGCAGCATCATGAGGTTGTGGACAGGTGTCTTTTATACTGGGGTGCTTTGCTGCAGGAGGGACTGGTGCACTTCACAAAATAGATGGAATCATGAGGAAAGAAAATTATGTGGACATATTGAAGCAACATCTCAAGACATCAGTCAGGAAGTTAAAGCATGTTCGCAAATGGGTCTTCCAAATGGAAAATGACGCCAATCATACTTCCAAAGTTGTGGCAAAATGGCTTAAGGACAACAAAGTCAAGGTATTGGAGTGGTCATCACAAAGCCTTGACTTCAACCCTATAGAACATTTGTGGGCAGAACTGAAAAAGCATGTGTGAGCAAGGGGCCTACAATCCTGACTCAGTAACACCAGCTCTGTCAGGAGGAATGGGCCAAAATTAATCCAAATTATTGTGGGAAGCTTGTGGAAGGCTACCTGAAACATTTGACCCGCGTTAAACAATTTAAAGGCAATGCTACCAAATACTAATTGACTGTATGTAAACTTCTGACCCACTGGGAATGTGATGAAAAAAATAAAAGCTGAACTAAATCATTCTCTCTACTATTATTCTGATATTTCACATTCTTAAAATAAAGTGGTGAGCCTAACTGACCCAAGACAGCGATTTTTTTTACCAGGATTAAATGTCAATAATTGTGAAAAACTGAGTTTAAATGTATTTTGGCTAAGGTGTATGTAAACTTCCGACTTCAACTGTATATGAATAAAGATCATGTATGAATACAAAGATCACGTAACAGTCAATTCTCAAGTACGTGTCCATTCTGAACAATTCCCTTGCTTTTGCACTGAATTGGATTAGTCGAAACACACCTCAATTGATACGTCCAACATGTCAGTCAACACCGTTTCTGATTATGAAGTGAGTGGACGCCTTTGATTGTAAAAGCACTTCTTATTAATGATAAACTGAACAAAAATTCCCAGTCCCTAACACTGCTGCTTAGTGAGTTACAAGTTACTCTCAAAGTGTTCCATGCAGTGCTCTGTTTCCCTTTAACTTGAACCCAATCTGTGTTTCTCTCCAATTATTCTAGGAACTTCACAGGATAAAAATAAAATACCTTTTTCATTATGTCTCTCCTTAACTGTATATATAAAAACATACCCTCCATTATATGGCAAACTGGTCTTCTGATTTTGCTGGGGGTAAAAAAATAAAAATCACCAACAGCGATCCAAGTGTCAATATGCTACTGTCAATAGGGTCTACCAGAGTGCACTGTGCACACAGTAATAATAAATATAGACATTAAATAGTTCATTTGTACCTGAGCGAGGACAACAAAAGCAGAGGTACAGCACCAAGGTTTGAAGTCAGTCTCCTTTCCCTAAAACTCTGAGACACTTTCAAAGTTGCAAAGGTCTGGTATTCTTGTAGTGCAAATATGGGTCTCCATCCATAGAGCGCTCCACTTTTCCATTCCATCAGATCTTCTTTGAGATCAGGGGTCAAAATGATGAGTCTTTGGCAGTCTCAGGGGTTGTATGGGTGCAGGTCTGAAAAGTGAAAAAAGCACAAGTGAATGAAATGCAGAGCAAAGATTACTTAAAAAAAAAGAAATAACCACTCCTCATAAACCTATAAACTTTGTGCCAGCCAGGCCACCGTAGCACAGACCTGTTCAGTTGTGGATTGGTGAGCAGGGGTCTGGGTACGGTGGGGATGGGGATAGGGATGGGTCCAGGGAGGCGAACCCCCACCACCGAGGTGCTGCGTCCCACCCGAGCCCTCCTTCCCAGAGGGTCTGCAGGTAGGGGCTTCTGGGGTGGACTGGGTTTCTCGCAGTCCTAGGAACAATAAACCAGAAGTTGAAGAGTAGTGTTGGTACTGAAACCTCACTAGAGGGCACTGTGTTATAGTGTGTCACCAACATAAGGTAGGCTCTGTACAATGCAGGTCTGTAGCCACCACTGTAGCAGTTCTCTCTGGAAGTTTAACTAAACGATGTGTCATCATGTGTTACTAATCTAAAACGGGGAGGGGAGGGCGAGGTAATGGCAAACATCTGCTAGCAGCATCCCAGCTGCTCTGTACAGTTTGTAGGGAGGAAAGGGAGAAACCTTGAGCAATACTCAGAAATAAGTGCCAAGTTTCAGCAAACACCAAATGCAAAGCATTTAGAGAACTGAATGAAGTGTAAAAACATCCATGTTGTTGTGAAATCCCAGAAATCACTGTCACATATTAAGAGTGGAAATTGTGTCCTAAACTAAATGAGTTTCAGCTCTGTAATGATTTATGTGTCAGTGTCAGCAACTGCTTGAAGGTGATTTATACCGACAATGTTTGAAATGTTTTGTTCCACTGATGTAAAATAATATTGTTCCATTATGTGAGTGGTTTAAACATGGCTGCGGTAGGCAAAGTAGTGGGGTTATAGTTGCACCTGAAGACATGACAGCAGTGTTGTGTTCGAGACTACCTAAAGCGAACAGATTCAAAACCAAGACCGGAGAAAATCGAGTCAAGACCAAGACCGGAGGGAGGCGAGACTGAGTCAAAGCCGAGACCGGAAGGGGGACAAGGGGTCCAACACCAAGTCAAGACCGAGACCAGAAAAAGTCCAATTCAAGACCATGATTGTAATTTTGTCAAATCGTCACAGTAATAAGAGTTCACAATGCCCAGTATATCTGTGTTCATATTTCAGAAGAACATATGGATTCTTAAGACATTCAGAATGGTGAAGAAATGCATACTGAGGGCAAATAGAGCCACTCTACAAATTATTACTAACCCCAACACAGTGGGGAACAATGAGGGCCTTCTACGCCTTCAGAGAAGGGCTAAGGAATTATAAAATTATAATTGTAATTATATTATTATTTTCAAATATGTTCTGATTTAATCTCTTCAATTTTTATTGGAAAGGAAAGGGTTAACACTGAAGAGAGAAAAAAATATCCAATCAGGATTTTGTCTTTGGTTGTCTCTGGGGAGATAATATCTAGCTAGCTAAATCAGCCATTGGCTAGGTCATCAGAAACTAGATAGAAGGCATCTGCCATTCAACCAAAGATTTTTACAACTGAAACAAGATAGACAACAAATGAGTCATAGCGGGCAGAACGAGCAAGGAGTTGGGCAGAGCCAAGCACGAGCTATTTGGCCCAACATTTCCCAGCGATGGGGGGAATAAAGTGCCTATATTGTATATACCTGGGTAGCATCCTGTTCAGGTATTAATGTATCAAGAAAGGAGTGTATATATTTGACCTGGTGAAGGGGTTTTATGGGCTGACTAAATGGAAGCTGATAATTTTGTTTTTTACTCCGCTGGTCTCGGAAAAAAGTCCTCACTGTCCGAGACCGAGTCAAGAACGAGTAAAAATGTATCCAATGAGACAAGACCGAGACTCAAAATGTGATATTAAGTACTACAACACTGCATGACAGGGGCTGCGCTTCAAACTCAAAGTAACGGCCCTATGCCCTGGGGGAATCCCCGCGGCCATATGGTCGTCGGTCCAAATGAATAGCTAAGCAAGGGAACATAAGCCCCTCTGCCCTCGTTTTTAATGAAGTTTGTGAGTGTACAATTATGATCACTTCGCGCCTTAAACACCCCATAATTCAATTCGCAATGATTGTACATCCGCTAAGAAAGGTCCGACAAAACTTAAAACTTCAACGTCAATATGAAGTCAACATACAAGTGTAAGTAAAAACGAATGTAAATACTTTTGAAATTGTGCCACTAATGCACAAAGACGTATCATAAAAGTAATGATGTTTTTCTTTGGTTAGCTTTTGGAAATTGTAGAAATAAAACATTTTCCTTCTTCAGAATTTCCAGCTAGGCAGGCTAACGTTAGTTAGCTAATTAATTTGCTAGCTATCATACAGTAGGCATATATTAATAATTATATAGTTAATATAAGTAGACATGAAATCATAATTTACTGTAGTGCATATAAAGCACCCACAAGCTACCGGTGGCTGAAAACACAATCATCAGGGGATGAACAAGTGATGAATTTCCGGGCAAGGGCGGTCCATTTAAAAATAATTCCTTCCTCCCTCGCCCTGCAAGTGTATACTCGTCAGACGTCATGATACATCATCAGAAGTGTCCATTTCATTTGAGGGCTGAGGTGTAAGGGTGTGTCTTTTGAATGCAGCCAGGGGTTATTTAATTAATTGTTTATGAATGACCATCCCCAGCTCTTAGACCGGATATGACTGCCTTCACAAAAACACATTAGACTGAGTCTACAGTACTAGTGTTAATGTATTGTACCTTAAACCACATCTAAAGACTCTTGTAATAGGACAAACAGCAGAAACCACTTATTGTGAAACAGTGGTCTTTTTGCTTCAATTTGCCTTTTGAATCTCTAAACTCAGAGAATAAGATCACCTCTTGTAGATGGCAGCTGAATCATCTTCTGATGCAGATAAAACCAGAGAGGACCTACAGAGGTTGAAATAAAGACCTAATCAGATTTAAGACTTCTTTCCAGACTGGAGTTGCTCCCAGTAAGTAGAAGTTGCCTCTACTGACCCTGCATCAGATGCGTTTTAATCTCTCTGATAGTTAAGGGGTAGGGTAATCGGATCCTAGATCTGTTGTTAAATGCATCTTATACATTGAGTGTTGTGTGTCTGCATCTCTGTGGTGGATATATGGAGAATGAATCCTACACAGCAGGGGTAGTTCTGGATCAGATACTCCACTACAGGAGTCGTGTAGAAAAGAGGTCACCATATGACATGATATGGACACACACATTCAACACCAACTGTGCCCCTCAGCAGACCTAAGTCAAGATGTATCTTTTTTTGCCTGAACTGTGAAACCTTATTTATACCATGAGGAAGACCCTTGGGTAGTCAGACATCATAGCGGACATTTGGGTTGAGTGTACAAAACATTATGTTCTTTCCATGACATAGACTGACCAGGTGAGTCCAGTTGAAAGCTATGATCCCTTATTGATGTCACTTCTATTAGTGTAAATGAAGGTGAGGAGACAGGTTAAAGAAGGATTTTTAAGACTTGAGACAATTGAGACAGATTGTCTATGTGTGCCACTCAGAGGGTGAATGGGCAAGACAAAAGATTTAAGTGCCTTTGAACGGGGTATGGTAGATGCCAGGCACACTGGTTTGAGTGTGTCAAGAACTGCAACGGTGCTGGGTTTTTCATGCTCAACAGATTCCTGTGTGTATCAAGAATGGTCCACCACCCAAAGGACATCCAGTCAACTTGACACAACTGTGGGAAGCATTGGAGCCAATATGGGCCAGCATCACTTTCAACACCCTGTAGAGTCCATTCCCAGACAAAATGAGGCTGTTCTGAGAGAAAATGGGGGATGGGGGTACAACTCAATATTTGGAAGGTGTTCCTAATGTTTTGTACACAGTGTATACAGCTCATGAGTTTTAATTTCATCATTATTTCATGTTTTGTTTATAAAATAAAAAGTACAAAAGAATCTGAGCGCCTTGGATGTACAGAAACCATATTTGTTTGTTTTTTCTCAATGGGGAACTGAACTGAGTTGGGTTGCTATGGAAACCAAAATACACACACACTCCATTCCCACATATGTGATCCATCAGTTGCCCCACCTCAACAGAGAGTACCTCAGGAGAAGGATGCATTACATGTATATCCGTCTCTCTCCATCTCTTGCATGGTCTTTCCTTACTTCTGGGAGCAGTTATGTGGTTTATATACCAGAGAGAAAAGTAACATCTTAAAGTTAATGTCTGTTTTTACGTGCATCTGCTAGTGTACACTGTGCCTCATAAACCTGCGGACAACTGACACTGTGCTCCAAGCATACAGATCAGCTGCCTGCGTGAGCCCTGAGCAGACAGATGGACTTACATCCTCTATACACAGCCCCGCTAGCTCAGCACAAACCATGATGTGTGGAGAACATGGAGAACTGTAAGGCTGTTCCAATGGTTATAGCAACACACTATTTAGTATGCAATGTCCATAACTTATGCATTGTGTAGTAGTATGGGTATTGGGACCTAAGGCAGGTGTTATGAATAAGTGAGTGAGGAATATGTTTGGAATATGTTCTTAGAATTTTATAGATTGTGGAAATTCGTCAATCAACTTTTTACTATGTCGATCCGAGCTCGATCAATTTCCAAAGAAATCCCCAATAAGGAAAATCCATCTGTATTTGTATTCATGGTGTATAGCTGAACAGTTAGTACTAACCTGGTCCATTCTGTAGGGCTGCTGACGGGGCAGGCTGTGGAAGGGCGGTGCCCGTGGTGGGGAGAGGGCGGTGTGGGCCGGCAGAGCCTTGTGGTGGGGCGGGACCGGTGGCAGGGGCTGCTGACCCACACTCAGGGAGACAGGCATGGGGTGGCTGATGTGGAGGGGCTGGTAGTGGGGCAGCCGCCGCAAGCTGTGGGAGTGGAAACTGTGTGGAGGGAGAAGAGGCTCCGAACTCAGGTGTGATGGCTGGGGATATGGAGGTAGAGAAGAGAGAGCTGTTAGTTTGGGCTTCAGCTATTATGTTCTCCGCAGTCTGCTCCTCCTTGTCTTACCTCATTCAGAAATAAGAATGAATTGAACAAGCTTGGAAGCTCTAACCCTGGCAATTGACTGGTAAACTCATGGGTACACTCGCAATGGCTGCCTGGTATTTCTATGGTCATTTGGAACGTTCTATCAACTAATGCTGGATTGCCATGGTCCTGTAGAATGTTGTCGTGTCTTTGGCTATGCTGGATTAAGTGATATGACATGCTATTCTATAAAATAATGTCTCCGTAATTAATATTACCTGATTGAGCTAATCATGTAAATGTAATTAACTAGAGAGTCGGGGCACCACAAAATAATATTTATAGAGCTGTTATCTTCCGAATAAACTCTTAAAGACCTAGTAATATTTTACATCAATAGCAGTCAATATTAATCCTCACCTTAATTCAGTCTCATCTGAAAGTTGTAAATTCTTGGTTATCTGCATGAACCCTGGCTAACAAGTTGAATCAGCAATACAAAATTGGGTTTAATTATTTATTTGCTAAATACCTAACTAATCACACAGAATTACACATACACATAATTAATCATAACTTGATTACAAATTAAGTCATAAAGGAAAATGTCCCTAGCGGGCGGAACAGATATGACAGCTGGTTACACAAAAGAAAAGGGGCTGGGTTTGAGTGAAAGAGTGGGAAGACTGAGGGACACAGGGAGAAGCTGTGCTATCGTAAATCCAGTATCTTATGCATTCTAAATTACCGCCCATTTGGAAAAGGAAAATGCAATAAATATTTACTCTGAGCTGCGCTTCAGTAGGTTGGTGGTAGATGGAAGGCCGTGTTGCCCAACCGAGTCCTTTGAAGAATGTCTCTGCCGGTAAATTGAATACGTTGTAGTAACGTCGTTGTGTGGTAGACGGGATACTCTGTCTGTTCCTTCCTAACCTGTGTTTGCAGCTGCTGTTGCTAACTCAACGGCTAGGAGGTATCACTTCTGTAGTGAATAAGAGGTCAAAAGTTGATACCATTCGCAACCAGAGCTCACGCTGATGTTGGCTTCATTCTGTAGTTATTATCTGAACCATTCTGACATCGGACCGTCGTCCTCACATCCTCGGAACAGGAGGTTATATTGTCGTCAAGGCTTTATATAGGAAGGGAGAGGAGGGCGTGTTTGAAAGGTTTTATAGCCCATGTCCCTTCACAGGGGCGGACCACTGATTGAGCAGAGCCCTTACCTTATTAAAACCCAAATCTCACATTTTAGAAGCTAAAATCACGTTTCATCCCATCACGAATAATTTCATATTCAAACATTTAAATTTAACAACAATTCCATGTGAATCCGATAACTCTGGTGTGTAGACTTTCCACTGTAGAGTTTATGTCATCTTATCATTGATGAGAATGTCTCAGATGACAACCGAACTGACATCCTATTCATTAAGTACCACCGCATATGTTCAATTGGTCAGATTACCAGAATATAGTTAATTTCCCCCCATCTTCTGATGTTCCCAGAATCTCTATGTTAACCAAAGGGTTTGCAAATGTAACATCAGTTGGGTAGAGAGAGGAAAAAGGGGGAAAGAGGTATTTATGACTGTCATAAACCTCCCCCAAGCCAACGTCATGACAATGTTCATTCAAATGAATCTAACTAGAGGTCGACCGATTGTGATTTTTCAACGCCGATACGGATTATTGGAGGACAAAAAAAAGCAGATTACGATTTAATCGGCCGATTATTAAAATGTATTTGTAATAATGACAATTACAACAATACTGAATGAACACTTATTTTAACTTAATATAATACATCAATTCAATCAATTTAGCCTGAAATAAATAATGAAACATGTTCAATTTGGTTTAAATAATGCAAAAACAAAGTATTGGAGAAGAAAGTAAAAGTGCAATATGTGCCATGTAAGAAAGCTAACGTTTAAGTTCCTTGCTCTGAACATGAGAACATATGAGAGCTTGTGGTTCCTTTTAACATGAGTCTTCAATATTCCCAGGTAAGAAGTTTTAGGTTGTAGTTATTATAGGAATTATAGGACTATTTCTCTCTATACCATTTGTATTTCATATACCTTTGACTATTGGATGTTCTTATAGGCACTTTAGTATTGCCAGTGTAACAGTATAGCTTCCGTACCTCTCCTCGCTCCTACCTGGGCTCGAACCAGGAACACAACGACAACAGCCACCCTCGAAGCAGCTATACCCATGCAGAGCAAGGGGAACAACTACTCCAAGTCTCCGAGCGAGTGACGTTTGAAACGCTATTAGCGCGCACCCCGCTAACTAGCTAGCCATTTCACATCACATCGTTACACCAGCCTAGTCTCGGGAGTTGATAGGCTTGAAGTCATAAACAGCAGAGCTGCTGGCAAAACTCACGAAAGTGCTGTTTGAATGAATGCTTATGAGCCTGCTGGTGCCTACCATCGCTCAGTCAGACTGCTCTATCAAATCATAGACTTAATTATAACATAATAACACACAGAAATGCGAGCCTTAGGTCATTAATATGGTCGAATCCGGAAACTATCATCTCGAAAACAAGACATTTATTCCTTCAATAAAATACGGAACCGTTCCATATTTGATCTAAAGGTTGGCATCCATCAGTCGAAATATTCCTGTTACATTGCACAACCTTCAATGTTATGTCATAATTACGTAAAATTCTGGCAAATTAGTTTGCAATGAGCCAGGCGGCCCAAACTGGTGCATATACCCCGACTCTGCGTGCAATGAAAGCAAGAGAAGTGACACAATTTCACCTGGTTAATATTGCCTACTAACCTGGGTTTATTTTAGCTAAATATGCAGGTTTAAAAATATATACTTTTGTGTATTGATTTTAAGAAAGGCATTGGTGTTTATGGTTAGGTACACGTTCGAGCAACGACAGTCCTTTATCGCGAATGCGCACTGCATCGATTATATGCAACGCAAGACACGCAAGATAAACTAGTAATATCAACCATGTGTAGTTATAACTAGTGATTATGATTGATTAAGTTTAATGCTAGCTAGCAACTTACCTTGGCTTCTTACTGCATTCGCGTAACAGGCGGGTTCCTCGTGAGGCAGGTGGTTAGCGCGTTGGACTAGATAACCATAAGGTTGCAAGATTGAATCATTGAGCTGACAAGGTAAAAATCTGTCGTTCTGCCCCTGAACAAGGCAGTTATCCGACCATTCCTAGGCCGTCATTGAAAATAAGAATGTGTTCTTAACTGACTTGCATAGTTAAATAAAGATTAAATAAAGGTGTAAAAAATATATATAATTAAATCGCCATCCAAAATGACCGATTTCCGATTGTTATGAAAACTTGAAATCGTCCCTAATTAATCGGTCAACCTCTAATTGTAACGGTTTTCTAGTGGTGATGAAGGAGAGTCGGACCAAACTGCAGCGTGTCCATATTTATTAAACAAAACGAAACAGCTAAACCTAAACACTACAAAACAATGATTGAAAAGAACCATCTAGTGCAAACTAACAGTACAAGTAAGCTAAGGACAATAGACCTTGCTATGGTTCCCAACAACCCACTAGCACCTGCTGAGAACAATCCCAATACCATAGACCACCAAAACCCCAAGACAAACAAAACAGACCACAATTACAAAAACCCCATGCCACACCCTGGCCTGACCAAATACATAAAGATAAACACAAAATACTTTGACCAGGGCGTGACAGAACCCCCCTAAGGTGCGGACTCCCGAACGCACCTCAAAACAATAGGGAGGGTCCGGGTGGGCGTCTGTCCATGGTGGCGGCTCCGGCGCGGGGACGTGGACCCCACTCCTTTAATGTCTTAGTCCCCTCTCCCTTCGTCCCTGGATAGTCCACCCTCGCCGCCGACCATGGCCTAGTAGTCCCCACCCAGAACCCCACTGGACTGAGGAGCAGATCGGGACTGAAGGACAGCTCGGGACCGAGGCAGCTCGGGAGTCGGGAGCTCAGGAGGGAAGCTCGGGAGTGAGAGAAAGCTCAGGAGTGAGAGGAAGCTCAGGAGTGAGAGGAAGCTCAGGAGTGAGAGGAAGCTCAGGAGTGAGAGGAAGCTCAGGCAGGTAGATAGATCTACCAGCTCCTGGCTGGCTGGTGGTTTCAGCAGATCCTGGCTGACTGGCAGATCCTGGCTGACTGGCAGATCCTGGCTGACTGGCAGATCTGGAAGAGTCTGGTTGACTGGCAGATCTGGAAGAGTCTGGTTGACTGGCAGATCTGGAAGAGTCTGGCTGACTGGCAGATCTGGAAGAGTCTGGCTGACTGGCAGATCTGGAAGAGTCTGGCTGACTGGCAGATCTGGAAGAGTCTGGCTGACTGGCAGATCTGGAAGAGTCTGGCTGACTGGCAGATCTGGAAGGCGCTGGCAGACTGGCGGCGCTGGGCAGACTGGCGGCGCTGGGCAGACTGGCGGCGCTGGGCAGACTGGCGGCGCTGGGCAGACTGGCGGCGCTGGGCAGACTGGCGGTGCTGGGCAGACTGGCGGTGCTGGGCAGACTGGCGGTGCTGGGCAGACTGGCGGTGCTGGGCAGACTGGCGATGCTGGGCAGACTGGCGGTGCTGGGCAGACTGGCGATGCTGGGCAGACTGGCGATGCTGGGCAGACTGACGGCGCTGGGCAGACTGGCGACGCTGGGCAGACTGGGGGCACTGGCGGCGCTGGGCAGACTGGCGGCACTAGCTGCTCCATATAGGCTGACAGTTCTGGCGGCTTCTTACAGACTGACCGCTCTGGCGGCTCCGTGCTGACTGGCAGCTCCTTGCAGACTGGCAGCTCCTTACAGACTGACAGCTCCGTGCAGACTGACAGCTCCGTGCAGACTGACAGCTCCTTGCAGACTGGCAGCTCCATGCAGACTGGCAGCTCCATGCAGACTGGCAGCTCCATGCAGACTGGCTGCTCTATGCAGACTGACAGCTCTGGCTGCTTCATGCAGACTGACATCTCTGGCTGCTCCATGTAGACTGGCTGCTTCATGCAGACTGGCAGCTCGGGCTGCTTCATGCAGACTGACATCTCTGGCTGCTCCATGCAGACTGACAGCTCTGACTGTTCCATGCAGACTGGCAGCTCTGGCTGCTTCATGCAGACTGGCAGCTCTGGCTGCTCCATGCGGACTGGCTGCTTCCATGCAGACTGGCAGCTCTGGCTGCTCCATGTAGACTGACACTGACTGCTCCATGCGGACTGGCAGCTCTGGCTGCTCCATGTAGACTGACAGCTCTGGCTGCTTCATGCAGACTGGCAGCTCTGGCTGCTTCATGTAGACTGACAGCTCTGACTGCTCCATGCAGACTGACAGCTCTGGCTGCTTCATGCAGACTGGCAGCTCTGGCTGCTCCATGCAGACTGGCAGCTCCATGCAGACTGACAGCTCTGGCTGCTCCATGCAGACTGGCTGCTTCATGCAGACTGGCAGCTCTGGCTGCTCCATGCAGACTGACAGCTCTGGCTGCTCCTTGCAGACTGGCAGCTCTGGCTGCGCTGAACAGGCGGGAGACTCCGGCAGCGTAGGAGAGGAGAAAGGCTCTGGCTGCGCTAAACAGGCGGGAGACTCTGGCAGCGCTGGAGATGAGGAAGGCTCTGGCTGCGCTAAACAGGCGGGAGACTCCGGCAGCGTAGGAGAGGAGAAAGGCTCTGGCTGCGCTAAACAGGCGGGAGGCTCCGGCAGCGCTGTAGAGGAGGAAGGCTCTGGCTGCGCTGAACAGGCGAGGCACACTGAAGGCCTGGTGCGTGGTGCTGGAACTGGTGGTACTGGATCGAGGACACGCACAGGAAGCCTGGTGCGGGGAGCTGCTACCGGAGGGCTGGGGTGTGGAGGTGGTACTGGATAGACCGGACCGTGCAGGCGCACTGGAGCTCTTGAGCACCGGGCCTGCCCAACCTTACCTGGCTCGATGCCCACTCTAGCCCGGCCGATACGAGGAGCTGGAATATACCGAACCGGGCTGTGCACCCGCACTGGAGACACCGTGCGCTCCATAGCATAACACGGTGCCTGCCCGGTCTCTCCAGCCCCCCGGTAAGCACAGGGAGTTTGCGCAGGTCTCCTACCTGGCATAGCCATACTCCCTGTGAGCCCCCAATAAATTTTGGGGCTGACTCTCGGGCTTCCATCCGCTCTGCCGTGCTAGCTCCTCATAATGCCGCCTCTCTGCTTTTGCTGCCTCCAGCTCGGCTTTGGGGCGACAATAATCTCCAGGCTCATTCCAGGGTCCTTTACCGTCCAATTCCTCCTCCCATGTCCATATCTCCAGGTGGTGCAACCTCTCCCACTGTAGCTGCTGCTGCTCCTGCTGCTGCTGCCTCTGTTGCCTCTTCTCCTGTTGCTCCTTTGGGCGGCTACACTCCCCTGGTTTAGCCCAGGGTCCTCTCCCGTCGAGGATTTCATCCCATGTCCAGAAATCCTTATTTAGCATCTCCTTTTTCGGCTTCTCCTGCCTGTTGACACGCCGCTTGGTCCGTTGGTGGTGGGTGATTCTGTAACGGTTTTCTAGTGGTGATGAAGGAGAGTCGGACCCAAACTGTAGCGTGTCGATTGCGATCCATATTTATTAAACAAAACGTAAACACGACTAAACACTAAACACTACAAAACAATAAACGTAATGAAAACCGAAAACAGCCTATCTAGTGCAAACTAACAGAGAGTACAAGTAAGACACTAAGGACAATCACCCACGACAAACTCAAAGAATATGGCTGCCTAAATATGGTTCCCAATCAGAGACAACGATAAGCACCTGCCTCTGATTGAGAACCACTCCAGACAGCCATAGACCTTGCTAGACAACCCACTAAGCTACAATCCCAATACCACCACCAAAACCCCAAGACAAACACACCACAATTACAAAAACCCCATGCCACACCCTGGCCTGACCAAATACATAAAGATAAACACAAAATACTTTGACCAGGGCGTGACACTAATTCTAACTGATGTGGCTCATGCTATGGAATTTATTTTTTGGGAATGTGAGTTGACTCAACAAATCACAGCACAGATTGAAGGATACACTTCCTGTTTTTACTTCCGGGCATGGGTACACTCCAAATGGCTGCCAGTCCACCCATTATGCCATCATTGACTATTCATTATTATTTCTATGGGTAAAACTATACCTAAGTTCTCTGTCATGGAGATGATATTACTATGAATTAACAGGTGTCATAGGCAGTAAATAACAGAAAACATAGTTCATGAATTTAACACATTGAAATGGTCAACGACAGCACCAAATTGCCTGTCCAGAACAGCTGTTAGCCCTCCAGAATAATCCTAATTGCACCTGAGATAGCTAGACTGACTGAACTGGCCTGGACTGCAGCTATGCCAGGTAACTTGCAGAAAGTCTGCTGGACATCTGGACAGAGGCAACCGTGACTGCCAGAACAAACAGCTGGAGTGGGACTACAGCAAACTGTCAGTTAGACACAGGTGAAGCAAACTATTTGACTGTTCAGATACAGTAGACAGATGGACTGAATACTGCTGAGGAGCCAGCCATGTTCACTACAAGATAAGATACTGGTATTGGAGATGGAACTGGGTTAAGCATCTTCCTTCCTGCCTAAGCCAGCTAACCTTTACCCTGAACTCAGACCGCAATGATACACTCCAGCTGTTCTCCATGGGAATCGACTGGCTGCTTGAATGCACGCACACATGCACATACATCCCTCAATGCTTATCAATTCAAACACAAGTCCACCCCAATTTGCCTCCTACGCTTGAATCAATCAACCCTGTTCTCCTGTGTCCCTGTACACAAACACTTTTCATTTCAGGCAGAACCCTATAATGATACTGCATCATGATTACCATTTCATTGAAATGGACCGCAGCATCTCAATTAAAGTTCCTCCAGCCTTCTGCCAGCAATATGGCCCTCATGAATATTTCTTCAAGGGAGAGCCGCTGAGACTAAATCAATTATCCGCTTAGCCGTCAACTTGTTTTGACAATAAGTCTGGAATTAATAGGTTCAGATAAGCATGGCAGGTCTCAGTCCAAGTTGATTCCCTGTTGTGGTGCTGCGGTTCTGATACAGTATCATTACATTAGAAATCCAAAGGTGTGTCAGTCTGTCAGCAATTCGTTTGTAATACTTCTTTGCTAACACACGTTTTAGTTCTCCCTATATCCCAATATTTTATACAATGCAAAGTGTACTTGTTACATCATCCATTGTGTAGGCCTGTGAGTGAACCATACTAATCAATTGATCATAAGGGAAGGTTGGGGGAACAAACCTGAGTGCGGACTCCAGCTCCCTTATTGGTCACGTACACAGTTTAGCAGATGTTTATTTATTTACCTTTATTTAACTAGGCAAGTCAGTTAAGAACAAATTCTTATTTTCAATGATGGCTTAGCAACAGTGGGTTAACTGCCTGTTCAGGGGCAGAAAGACAGATTTGTACCTTGTCAGCTCGAGGGTTTGAACTTGCAACCTTTCGGTTACTAGTCCAACGCTCTAACCACTAGGCTACCCTGCCGCCCCGGGGGTTTAAATCATTACTGCGAGATTCCCAAAGGCTGGAGCGGCGGCCTTCTCCAGCAGTGCTCACTTCAAGAGCTCAGGGTATGCCCGCCCCAGCATGCATCTGTAGTCTACTTGTGTGCTGCTATAGCTCCTTGCTTAAGCTACTCTCATGGAGTTCGCAAAATATTTTCATAAAGAAACTGATAAATCACACAGGTGCTTAATCAAGGTGACTTACAAAGATGAGGACCAAGAGTAAGAGAGGGAGTGTGGTGATGTTGTGTCTACAACTAAAGAATCATTGTGGAATCTGAAAATACATTTATCCCAAAAGCATGATAGTGTAGTTACTATGTGCACATGCTAAAAGAAAGGTACCATCGCATGAGCCTGAAGTCACAGACTGGCCAAACTCATGTTTCTAAAAATGAATTCTAAAAGCACTAATAAATTATTTTTAGTTTAATTTGTATTTAATTCAAAGTCAGTCACAGCCTATATGCAATTTATAGACTTTAATACAATGAAATGTTGTTTAATAAATGCTGAGCGCTTTATGTCACTACCAGCCTATTGTGTCACGCTCGCAAATGCTTCAATGTATTTCTTTGCAGGCTATAGCCTTGAAATAATTCAAATAATATAGCCCAAATAATTCATTTCCGTTCCTTCTTAGGCTCCCTGTCTGGCTCCTGACCTAAACTCAGCAAAAAAATATCCACTTTTCATTCAAATCGATATGGTTTGGTTTCAATACTTAAAAAATTATTGGTAGGCCCAGGTAGTCACAAAAATAGATGGCTGTTTGTTAAATTCTGATTTTATTGAATGAATCGAATTCTGCCTGTGAGCGCGGACTGAATTTAGCAGAGCGGTAGGAAAGACATGGAAAGATTTCCAACTGCTCAACTCCGCTCTCATGTTCTGTAGCAGGTGTAACGAATGCAGTGTTTTCTGAAAGTATTCAGACCCCTTGACTTATTCCACATGTTGTTATGTTACAGCCTGAATTCAAAATGTATGAAATTACTATTTTTTTCTCACCCATCTACATGTACACACAATACCCCATGATGACATAAACATGTTTGCTAATGTATTGAAATGAAATAAAGAAATATCTTATTGAAAAGTATTCACACCCCTGAGTCAATACTTTGTACCTTTGGCTGCGATTGAAAGTTTTTAAGAGCTTTCCACACCTGGATTGTGTAACATTTGCACATTATTATTTTCAAAATTCTTCAAGCTCTGTCAAATTGGTTGATGATAATTGCTAGATAACCATTTTCAGGTCTTGCCATTGATTTTAAAGTAGATTTAAGTCAAAACTGTAACTGGGCCACTAAAGAACATTAACTGTCTTCTTGGTAAGCAACTCCAGTGTAGATTTGGCCTTGTGTTTTACGTTATTGTCCTGATGAAAGGAGAAATTATCTCCCAGTGTCTGGTAGAAAGCAGAGTGAAGCAGGGTTTTCTCTAGGATTTTGCCTGAGCTTAGCTCCATCCTGTTTCTTTTTTAAATACTACCAAGTCCTTAACGATTACAAGCATACCATAACATGATGCAGCCACCGCTATGCTTGAAAATATGGAGAGTGGTACTCAGTAATTTGTTTTATTGGACTTGCTCCAAACATACTATGACCTTGTATTCAGGTCAAAAAGTTAATCGCACTGCCACATTTGTAGCAGTATCACTTTAGTAACCTGTTCCAAACAGGATGCATGTTTTGTAATATTTGTATTCTGTACAAGCTTCCTTCTTTTCACTCTGTCAATTAGGTTGGTATTGTGGAGTAACTACAATGTTGTAGATCTATCCTCAGTTTTCTCCTATCACAGGCATTCAATTCTGTTTTAAAGTCACCATTGGCCTCATGGTGAAATTCCTGAGCGGTTTCCTTCCTCTACGGCAACTGAGTTAGGAAGGACGTCTGTATCTATGTAGTGACTGGGCGTACTGACATACCATGCAAAGTGTAATTAATAACTTCAACATTCTCAAAGGCATATTCAATGTCTGCTTCTTTTTATTTGTACCCATCTACCAATAGATGCCCTTTTTTGTGAGGCATTGGAAAACCTCCCTGGTCTTTGTGGATGGATCTGTGTTTGAAATTCACTGCTCGACTGAGGGAACTTACAGATCATTGTATGTGTGGGGTACAGAGATGAGGTAGTTATTTAAACATCATGTTAAACACTATTATTGCACACAGAGTCCATGCAACTTATTATGTGACTTGTTAAGCACATTTTTACTCCTGAACTTATTTAGGCTTGACATAAGGATGTTTAATCATTACTGGCTCAAGACATATAAACTTTACACTTCTAATTAATTTGTAAAATAAATCCTAAAAACATGATTCAGCTTGGACATCATAGGGTATTGTGTGTAGGACAGTGACACAAAATCTAAATTTAATCTGTTTCAAATTCAGGCTGTAACACAACAACATTTTGAAAAGTCAAGGGGTGTGAATACTTTCTGAAGGAATATGACATTTGAATAGAAAAGGTGGGTACAGCAGTAGTTATACAGGATGAGCCATGACTAGAATACAGAAGCCTCACAAGTCCTCAACTGGCAGCTGTATTAAATAGTACCCGCAAAACACCAGTCTCAATGTCAACAGTGAAGAGGCGACTCCTGGATGCTGGCCTTCTAGGCAGGGTTCCTCTGTCCAGTGCCTGTGTTCTTTTGCCCATCTTAATCTTTTATTTTTATTGGCCAGTCTGAGATATGGCTTTTCCTTTGCAATGCTGCCTAGAAGGCCAGCATCCCGGAGTCACCTCTAAACTGTTGACGTTGAGACTGGTGTATTGCGGGTACTATTTGATGAAGCTACCAGTTGAGGACTTGTGGCGTCTGTTTCTCAAACTAGACCCGCAAATGTACTTGTCCTCTTGCTCAGTTGTGCACCGGGGCCTCCCACTCCAATTTCTATTCTGGTTAGAGCCCGTTTGCGCTGTTCTGTGAAGGGAGTAGTACACAGCGTTGTAGTAGCACACAGCGTCTTCAGTTTCTTGGCAATTTCTCGCATGGAATAGCATTCATTTCTCAGAACATGAATAGACTGACGAGTTTCAGAAGAAAGTTATTTGTTTCTGGCCATTTTGAGCCTGTAATCGAACTCACAAATGGTGATGCTTCAGATAATCAACTCGTCTAAAGAATGACAGTTTTATTGCTTTTTTAATCAGAACAACAGTTTTCAGCTGTGCTAATATAATTGCAAAAGGTTTTTCTAATGCTCAATTAGCCTTTTAAAATGATAAACTTGGATTAGCTAACACAACCTGCCATTGGAACACAGGAGTGATGGTTGCTGATCATGGGCCTCTGTACGCCTATGTAGATATTCCATTCAAAATCAGCTGTTTCCAGCTACAATAGTCATTTAAAACATGAATGTCTACACAGTATTTCTGATCAATTTGATGTTATTATAATGGACAAAAAATGTGCTTTACTATAAAAAACAAGGACATTTCTAAGTGACCCCAACATTTTGAATGGTAATATACCTATAAAATGAATGCATTTCAGTCTTTTGACTTTAATACAATGAAATCGATGCAGCCTACTCAATCACTTTTTATAGCTACTGTCTACAGGCCTCCTGGGCTGTATACAGCGTTCCTCACTGAGTTCCCTGAATTCCTATCGGACCTTGAAGTCATGGCAGAAAATATTCACATTTTTGGTGACTTTAATATTCACATGGAGAAGTCCACAGAACCACTCCAAAAGGCTTTCGGAGCCATCATCGACTCAGTGGGTTTTGTCCAACATGTCTCCGGACCTATTCACTGCCACAGTCATACTCTGGACCTAGTTTGATCCCATGGAATAAATATTGTCGATCTTAATGTTTTTCCTCATAATCCTGGACTATCGGACCACCATTTTATTACATTTGCAATCACAACAAATAATCTGCTCAGACCCCAACCAAGGAACATCAAAAGCCGTGCTATAAATTCTCAGACAACCCAAAGATACCTTGATGCCCTTCGACTCCCTCCACCTACCCAAGGACGTCAGAGTACAAAAATCAGTTCACCACCTAACTGAGGAACTCAATTTAACCTTGCGTAATAACCTAGATGCAGTTGCACCCCTAAAAACTAAAAACATTTGTCGTAAGAAACTAGCTCCCTGGTATACAGAAAATATCCAAGCCCTGAAGCAAGCTTCCAGAAAATTGGAACGGAAATGGCGCCACACCAAACTGGAAGTCTTCTGAAAAGCTTGGAAAGACAGTACCGTGCAGTATCGAAGAGTCCTCACTGCTGCTCCATCATCCTATTTTTCCAAATTAATTGAGGAAAATAAGAACAATCCAAAATGTATTTTTGATTCTGTTGCAAAACTAACTAAAAAGCAGCATTCCCCAAGGGAGGATGGCTTTCACTTCAGCAGTGATAAATTCATGAACTTCACTGGCGAAAAGATCATGGTCATTAGAAAGCAAATCATGGACTCCTCTTTAAATCTGTGTATTTCTCCAAAGCTCAGTTGTCCTGAGTCTGCACAACACTGCCAGGACCTAGGATCAGAGACACTCAAGTTTTTTTAATACTATGTCACTTGACACATTGATGAAAATAGTCATGGCCTCTAAAACTTCAAGCTGCAAGCCCTATTCCAACTAAACTACTGAAAGAGCTGCTTCCTGTGCTTGGCTCTCCTATGTTGAACATAATAAACACCTCCCTATCCACCGGATGTGTACCAAACTCACTAAAAGTGGCAGTAATAAAGCCTCTCTTGAAAAAGCCAAACCTTGACCCAGAAAATATGAAAACAACTATTGGCGTATATCGAATCTCCCATCCCTCACAAAATTTTGGGAAAAAGCTGTTGCACAGCAACTCACTGATTTCCTGAAGACAAACAATGTATACAAAAGGCTTCCGTTTGGTTTTAAACCCCAACATAGCACTGAGACTGCACTTGTGAAGGTGGTAAATGACCTTTTAATGGAGTTAGACCAAGGCTCTGCATCTGTCCTCGTGCTCCTAGACTTTAGTGCTGCTTTTGATACCATCGATCACCACATTCTTTTGGAGAGATTGGAAACCCAAATTGGTCTACACGGACAAGTTCTGGCCTGGTTTAGATCTTATCTGTCAGAAAGATATCAGTTTGTCTCTGTGGATGGTTTGTCCTCTGACAAATCAACTGTAAATTTCGGTGTTCCTCAAGGTTCTATTTTAGGACCACTATTGTTTTCACTTTTTATTTTACCTCTTGGTGATGTCATTCGGAAACAAAATGTTAACTTTCACTGTTATGCGGACGATACAAAGCTGTACGATGAAACATGGTGAAGCCCCAAAATTGCCACCCCTAGAAGCCTGTGTTTCAGACATAAGGAAGTGGATGGTGGCAAATGTTTTACTTTTAGACTTGGACAAAACAGGGATGCTAGTTCTAGGTCTCAAGAAACAGAGATCTTCTGTTGGATCTGACATTTAATCTTGATGGTTGTACAGTTGTCTTAAATAAAACTGTGAAGGACCTTGCATTACTCTGGACCCTGATCTCTCTTTTGACGAACATATCAAGACTGTTTCAAGGACAACTTTTTTCCATCTTGCAGAAATCAGAAACTTTCTGTCCAAACATGATGCAGAAAAATGTATCCAAGACTACTGCAATGCTCTACTTTCCGACTCCCTGGATAAAGCACTAAATAAACTTCAGTTGGTGCTAAACACGGCTGCTAGAATCTTGACTAGAACCAAAAAATTTGATCATATCACTCCAACTGGCTTCCTGTTAAGGCTATGGCTCATTTCAAGGTTTTACTGCTAACCTACAAAGCATTACATGGGCTTGCTCCTACCCATCTTTCCGATTTGGTCTTGCCGTACATACCTACATGTACACTACGGTCACAAGAAGCAGGCCTCCTTATTGTCCCTAGAATTTCTAAGTAAACAGCTGGAGGCAGGGCTTTCTCCTATAGAGCAACATTTTTATGGAATGGTCTGCCTATCCATGTGAGAGATGCAGAATCGGTCTCGACCTTTAAGTCTTTTTGAAGACTCATCTCTTCAGTAGGTCCTATGATTGAGTGTAGTCTGACCCAGCGGTGTGAAGGTGAACAGAAAGGCACTGGAGTGACGAACCGCCCTTGCTGTCTCTGTCTGGCCGGTTCCCATCTCTCCACTGGGATTCTCTGCCTCTAACCCTATTACGGTGGCTGAGTCACTGGCTTAGTGGTGCTCTTCCATGCTGTCCCTAGGATGGGTGCGTCACTGAGTGGGTTGAGTCACTGACGTGATCTTCCTGTCTGGGTTGGTGCCCCCTTGGGTTCGTGCAGTGGTGGAGATCTTCGTGGGCTATACTCGGTCTTGTCTCAGGGTAGTAAGTTGGTGGTTTGAAGATATCCCTCGAGTGGTGTGGGGGCTGTGCTTTGGCAAAGTGAGTGGGGTTATATCCTGCCTGGTTGGCCTTGTCTGGGGGTATCGTCGGACGGGGCCACAGTGTCTCCCGACCCCTCCTGTCTCAGCCTCCAGTATTTATGCTGCAATAGTTTATGTGTTGGGGGCAAGGGTCAGTCTGTTATATCTGGAGTATTTCTCCTGTCTCATCCAATGTCCTGTGTGAATTTCTCTTTTCTCCTCTCGGAGGACCTGAGCCCTAGGACCATGTCTCAGGACTACCTGGCCTGATGACTCCTTGCTTTCCCAAGTCCACCTGGTCGTGCTGCTGCTCCAGTTTCAACTGTTCTGCCTGCAGCTATGGAACCCTGACCTGTTCACCGGATTTACTTACTTGTCCCGGACCTGCTATTTTAGACTCTATTATTTGACCCTGCTGGTCATCTATGAACGTTTGAACATCTTTGCCATGTACTGTTATAATGTCAACCCGGCACAGCCAGAAGAAGACTGGCCACCCCTCAGAGCCTGGTTTCTTCCTAGGTTCCTGCTTTTCTAGGGAGTTTTTCCTAGCCACTGTGCTTCTACATCTGCATTGATTGTTGTTTGGGGTTTTAGGCTGGGTTTCTGTACAGCACTTTTTGACATCAGCTGATGCTTTATAAATACATTTGATTGATATACAGTCATGTGTAACAGTCAGTTCTAATAAAGTGACTATTGGGGAAAATCAGTTGCTTATTACCTCCAGCAGAAAGAGACCCACCTTGTATATGCTGGTACCTGGAGGCTTGGCTGGGGGCTTGCGTCGTGGACTGTACATGGACTGAGTCTGGTTGGGGCTGGCTGGTCTAGTCGACCCAACTGATCTATAAGGACAGAAAGCTAACATTTCAACTACTATACAAGTCTTCTACTAACTGATAACTACTATTATACAGCTCTCCTACTATTCTACAGGAGCTGTAGCTTTGAGACACACAGTAACAGGCCTTCTTCATTGTGAGGACTATGTGAAGGACTACTGGTATGTGTTTTTCTCTCACATGGTTAGTGGAGTCACAAGGATACCGTTGTTGTGAACACATCAAATCACCAGAGAGAGACCATGGGACCATGATGTCATTTCTACAAGAACATCATCTCCAAGAAAGTCTACTTTTCTAGAGATGTTCTGTATGTCAAGATAGCATAAGAGTAAACACAGGTGTGGGAGGAGGTGTCCTACTGTACCTCAGTTTCTCCATTGTGGTTTTCTTGTTTGTGAAGAGCAGACGGACCAGAGTCTTCCTCTTAAGGAATACCAGGAACCCAGCACCCATAAGGCTGAGAAGGGTGGCCAGGATTGCCACAGCAACCACCCTGCTGTCGGCTGATGTCACATACGACAACACGCACATTAATACACACACACGCACATCTACGGCACGGCACAAACAGGACACACACAGAGAGTGTTAATAGAAGCCACAGCAGTGGTTTAGTACATTTGACATTATTTCCAAAATTATTTCCTTTTGCTCTTGAATGACCAGGCATGGAAAAGTTGTACCAGGCAGGGAAAGTTAACTTGTTCACTCTTGTTGCTGAGAATTTTCCTGCATAGCAGGAAATGCAAATTTAAAAAGTCTTCTAATGCTAGTAATTTATTTTCCTGCTTATTTTACTGCTGTAGCAAACTGGCTCAAATTAAGTTCCTGCATCTGTAGTTGTAATGAGTTTTATGTAGCTAGGATGAATACAGATGTAGAATCTTAATTTGACCTATATTGCCACAACATAATACTGCAGCAACAGGATTTGATTTTTCAGTCCATAATGTTGCTTGATTTCTGGTTAGGCTGGCCAAAAGTAGGCTACATGAAAAGTGCAATGCTATTAATATATCTGTGTGTTAGTGCAGGTTTTCAGTGAATTTATGTAAATCACAAAGCTCATCTGCATTTCCTGTGGTGCAGCAAAATTCTCAGCAACAAAAGAGTGGTCAAATTAAGATCCTACATTTGTCGGTGACTGAGGTAGATCTGTCAAAATAAATTAACTTGCTGTAAGCAGGTTATGAAATCACAGCTAAAGGTGTTAAATTACCCCCAAACTAACTGTCTTAGTGTCTGCACTGGCTAGTGAGAAAGAGGGTGAAGTTAGTGAAGTAAAAAGAGGAAAGAGCGTACTGTACCTGCCAATCTCATTGGTCCACTGTCTAGGCTGCCCCCAAACCCCGCCCTCTCACAGAAGGGAGGGGCCCAGTGCGCCTCACAATGGCAGTTCTCCAAGTTGTTACACACCTAGAATCACAATGCATGCTGCTTAGTATTAACACATATTTACCTGTACAATACAATACTGTCCATAGCTTGTGTTTTACCAATAGACACCGGTCAGAGCACAGGGAGTTGTGTGCCAGAACTCTAGGCTCTTGTGATCATCAAACACAGGTCAGTGAAAGACTACAGTGCAAGGATTCATGGGATATGGCAAGTATGCATGACTTATTTTACTTACTTCATAAGCTACCAGTATGCATCGTACTTGAGCCTGCATTTCTTCAGAGAAGAGAGAGATGAAAATAGGATCCCAGCCCACAATGTTTGGATTACCTCTACAAATAAACCACACACTCGTTCCATCAGACACATCGGTTTTGATGTGGCAGGCGCCATAGACTGTGCAGTATCAAACATGATTGAGAAAACATGTGCAGAGGACAGCCCATCCCAAAAAAGTTTTCTGAGCGGGAAAGGGATCCAACAGGATTCCCTAGCGGGATATTGGAGTCCAGCTGTCAGCTGCAGGGAGGCCTGTGGTTGGGATAATTCCAGATCAGATCTGGCCCCGAACTGGGAAGACCTTTCCCTGCCTCCCTCGTAGTGACTGGCACTCCCTTATGTGTCTGGAGTGTTTGGGGCTAGGGGTGGTGTAGGTCAAGATTGGACACTTAAGGACACTTAAGAACCCATGAGGGGAGATCTATGGATGTGATAGGATTTTACCACATAGTACTGTACAGTACACTTGTAAACACACTCACGCACATACACACATCATGTTATGTAGACTTACATCTACACAGAGCCACATATGGAGATGCATACTGGCTCTGGATCTACAGTTTAGGGTCGGTTATATTTGAGGACATCGTGTGGGTCTGACTATAGTCAATATAAGGTTACATTTAGAGAAATAAAGGCACTAATGTGTAGTTAGTACAGAGTGGTGTGGCAATTAGTTTTTCTTTTCTGGGGCCCGTACTTTTCCCTGATCTGGTAACCTAACCAGTTAAAACTCCAGACTTTATACGGTATGATGGGATTCATCTGTTGTAAAAAAATATATGAGCTGTGATGGGACCAGACTATTTCTAATCAGTTCACATGGTTTAAAAAAACTCCTGAACTTGGGGAGGATGAAAAACCTGTCAAACTGCAGCAACCTTGTACTTGTTCATATGAATTATATTTGAATAAAGAAGGATTAGGGGGTTTCCTATACACAGACACAGAGAAAGCAACATGATTGGACAATAAAACTCACTGGTCTGAGCTTGCTTCAAACTGAAAAATAGTCAAGTTTCAATGCAATACAGCATGTCAGATCTCTAATGTTTAGATGTATAGGCTGCTACATTTATGGAAGAGTTTTTGCTTGTGTCTTTTGGGAGTGATGTGTTATCCCGCTTGCTAAATAAATACTGGAGGTAAGTGGAGAGCGGGGGCCCGGCCTGCATGATCTGTGATTTCCGTTAATCTGATTGGTCAAGACATGCAAAGAGCCTGCAGCAGCACTCCGATGTGAAGCATAGAGAAAGTGTGTGTGAGTTGACAAATCATGAGGCAAATTGGTCTAAAAAACAGCACATCCTTTTTAAAGCTTTGTCTCTATATATTTTATTAAACTAAATCAAAAGTGTGGTGTGGTTAAAAAGTGCTGGGGCAAATGACATCACCTGGTTCAACCTGTTCTTACATCCAATAACAGATGACATCACCTGGTTCAACCTGTTCTTACATCCAATAACAGATGACATCACCTGGTTCAACCTGTTCTTACATCCAATAACAGGTCAAATGAAACCTCAAAGAAGCACCCAAACAAAAGTTAAGGTAAATGAAGGCAATTTCTTAATCCAGCTTTGATTCTGTGTTTTAAATTCACCTCTGATGAAGGTGATTCAACAATGTAGTGGTTCAAAAGCCAGTCATTGTAAGCAAATCTGGCCCAGTGTTCTACTTTTCATTCATTCATGATACTGATTTAACAAGAGGCGGAAGAGGAACTGTGACACCCCACTCGCAGTCTCCCCCCTTCAGTTGCTTTCTCTGGGTCAATGAAAGTCAAACTAAGTAGACCAGACCCAGCTGCTATTGCATTGGTGTCTATGGGAGACACACCCAGTTAGGTCACACACCCAGTGACCGCAACTGACAATATTTTCAACGGTAAACGGCCTGAGTGAACTATCTTCATTCATCCGCCATCTTTGATTTATCCTCTCTGGGTCGATGAAGATTGATTGTATAGCATGGAAGTAGCTGCCGTAATTCATGGGAAAAGCAGTAACTAAATTGGTACTCAGTGTAGCAGAGTAAAGGGCTTAGTGTACTAGCTAGAGGGCTCTACGATGACGTGTGCTCCAAGGTTGAAAAATATATGCGCACACAAAGAAATTTAGGAGCACAATGAAAAATATTAAAGGCTAGAATCATACATTTTTCTAGACGCACTGGTTCTCCTAAATTTAAATTCCAGGTCGCACAGCAACATTTGCGAGTAAATGGTTGCTCAGTAAAGCCCTGTACTGCTCTATTTTATGCTATGTTGAGGTCAATAAAATGCTGTGGTAAGTTAATAACGTTGACATGACACCGGTGTTTAGCTAAGAGACTGAAATAAGTCACTGCCTTCTAGATACTCAGCATAAGATGATACCCTCCAACTCGGAGTACTCACCCCTCGTCCGCTGCACTTCCCTGAACACTGGTGCACACCAAACACACTGACATTCTGGCACTGACGATTCAGACACATCTATGGAATAGAGAAAGAGTCATATTGAAAACATAGTACTCCGCATGTGATGTTAATTATTGAATGGAAAGCATATCTTCCGAGATCTGCTATCTATTCTACTTAATGTACTTCGTAAGAGGCCCAATTCAACTGATCCCAGAAATGAAAGTAAGTGATTGGTTTGGAATTGGGCCAAAGACAAGTGTGGGCATTAGCATCTCCACCACTGGTGACTGTAATCTCTCTCTAGCTCTGCTTGATAACAGCTGCAGTGCCCTACAGAGTACCCTCACCATGCCCCCTCCACACTTGGTGCCAGCCAGAACCAGTCCAGGGTCGGGCATGTCATCACCCAGGTAGACGTGGGTTCCCCGACACAGGATCCTCCCTCCTTCCTGAAGAGGGATGTTGGTTTCTATGGAGACGGCATTGGTGCCAATCACAGGCCGGTTGGCCCCTCCTTGACACTGAATTTTGCCACACTTTGCGTCTCTGTGTAAAAAAACAACAACACACACATAGACACATAAATACACATGCAACATAAATGACAAGGCATAAAGTTTAACATTGACATTTTTCGACGTGTGACATCGTGTGCAATTATAACCAAAGATGAAAGACTAGACAGCCTTCGTCTCACCCTAATAATGACTCCCTCAGTGCTCCAGTCATTAAAGCAATTACATCAATTAACAAATGCTTGATTAGAGATTTCACCCATGGGAGATCTAAGAACAATAGGATAAAGTGCTTCATGAATACTTCAAACTGTAATTAGCCTTCATTATCTCCAAATTGTGTTTTTCTCTCTATTAATGATTCCTATACTATTTGTCCCATTTAATGTGCCATGCTGATTGTCGATGGCACTCTTGATAATACCAATTCAGATAAACAATGTTGCTTTATTCATTTGTCTTTCTAGCTAGCTCTTTTTGCTTCGAAGACATGACATGCATAACAACAGCTGCTCAGTCTTACCGGGCTTCACATTTGGCAAACGATCCTTTGGAGTCCTTCCCACAGTTCCCGTAAGGATCTCCTGCTGAGTTGACCCTCTCAAAGCAGATCCCTGGGGCAGGTTTGGCTCCTGCAGGAGAAAGTGAGAGAGAGGAATATAGAGTGATAGAAATGGGGGGAGAGCGAGAGAGAGAGAGTGAGAGAGAAAGGGTGATTTATGAGCTAGGATTAGTTTTTCCTTAGCTACTTCAATAAACATGTTAAGGAAAGTTACGGATGTACTCATCTTAGATCTCCAAACATGGAAGACTTTCATCAAGTGGTCCTGATCATTTGTGGCGCTCTACTGACCTGGTCCCCATAGCGTGATGCACTGCTGCTCATGAGTCTGGCAGATGCCGTTGTAGCAGTATCCATCCACGTTGTGGCAGGAGTGACCGTCGTGCAGGTACACGTTGGCAGGGCAGTGGGGATTGGCACCAGTACAGAACTCTGGCAAATCACAGGAGTTACTGGACTCTCGACACGGTGTGCCAGCAGGCTTCAGCTGCAGAGAGAACACACACACGCACAAACACCAACAAACACCCCCGACAGCCAGCCAGACACACACACACACACACACACACACACACACACACACACACACACACACACACACACACACACACACACACACTGTGAGGGCCCTGTGCTTGAATACAGCTTCATGTATTGGCTTAAAAGTCCCTGGAAACGAAATGTCTTAATTTTTTACTGTAAACACATGGTTGTGTAATACTTGTCAATGGAGCAGAGATAATTAGATTCCCACTCTTTATCATTTTCACTGGGAGGGAAAGAGTCAGAAAGAGACAGAGAGCAAAAGTGCAAGGGAGAGGGAGGGAAAGAGAAAGACAGTTGGGAGAGGTATAAAAAGAGAAACAGAAAGAGTAGTCGTACCCTGCAGTCCTCGCAGCACTGTCCATGGGCGCACACGGCATTTCCCTTCAGGGTGCAGGTGGTGGCATTGCAGCAGGGGTTCATGCATTCCTGAGTGACACAAAACAAAGCAACACATGGACCTGATTAATGGTCTGGACCCCCAACTCTCAGCTGCTGTGTCCATCTCAGATCAGTGTTCCAGCTCAGGGAGAGCACATCCTGTAGGGAATCCATTGACTGTAGCCCTGGAGTCCCACAGCCCCTTAACACTGTGAGCTAAAGCCTGGAGACACAATAGCACAGAACAAACCAACAGGAGAGAGGCCATTCTCTGTCAGGGTCAGACAGGAGAGAGGCCCTTCTCTGTCAGGGTCAGACAGGCGAGAGGCCATTCTCTGTCAGGGTCAGAGAGGAGAGAGGCCATTCTCTGTCAGGGTCAGAGAGGCGAGAGACCATTCTCTGTCAGGGTCAGACAGGAGAGAGGCCCTTCTCTGTCAGGGTCAGACAGGCGAGAGATCATTCTCTTGGAGGGGTCAGACAGGAGAGAGACCATTCTCTGTCAGGGTAAACATACCTTCAGCTCATATGTTTTGGATTTGTGGTTGGCTCTGTTGTTAAAACAACATTATGTTTTGATGTCCCTTGCGTTGCCTGTCTATACAATGGGTGGGTGGATGGGGAGTTCCAGAGCTCAAGCTCAGCTGTGGTGATTGAGATGGTGTATTGTAGGTTGGGAAGGGGGTGTGGTAGGTTAAGGGGGCTTTGGTTGAGGTTTCATTGAGGGTGAAGGTAGTGAAAGGATCTTGTAGAGGTAATTGAGTGGCTGGTGGGGTGAGCTGGGGTTGGTGAGCTTTGAGGACCCTGAGTCCTGGAGATTACAAACATGTAACACAATGGAAGGAAATGGAGAGCTGGCCACAGAGGGAAAGAGGTGAAGAGGGCGAAGGGGGGGGGTTAGAGAGAGACAGATAGGTGTCAGAGAGTGAATGACGAGGTGATGGAGCGAGAAATGAACTGGGATTGAGATTGAGAGGGAGAGAGGGGTAAAAGTACGAGGCTAATTAAAGAGATTAAGTGAAGGGCAGAGTGAAAGAGCACAGAACGGCGTTAAAAACCTTTCATTGGAGGACAAACGCCATCAAATTCCTTTTCCAGGCCACAACAGAGTCCTGGCTACACCATCTCTTCTTCGTCTTCACTTCCCAACAAGACCCTGGTACGTTGACTCTGTGGCCTGACAAGGTGTTGATGCTGATGGGTCAGGACTAGAGGTGGTCTAGTTGGCCACTGCTGCTCTGTGGAAGGGAGTTTTATGGGGTTGGCTGTGCTCTTGTGGCCTGACGTCAGCCTATTGTTTTGTTCGTGGGAAGAGAGGGGTGCTTTGATCCCCCGGTCCAACTGGGACCACGGCCCACCACACCAGGCCTCTGGTGACGTCACTGGGTCACGGAGGGGCACAGGGAGGTAATGGAACAGCAGTATTCCAAACCACACAGCTGGTATTAGGGTGCTATAATCATTGCCTGATTGGAAATACCTCATACTGTAATTGAGGGGATTCTGGTCCCATCATTACTTGATAAATCTGTAAACACTTGAGACCAAAATGACATCAGTGTGTATCAGCGGAGTAGACTCAAGAACAGAGATATGTTTATTAGCATAGCCACTGGATGCCACAGTAAATTAGACGTCTGAGAGGAGTGGATATGTATCTACAGAGAGAGAGAGAGGATTATGTGAATGTATGATGGAATGGGAATGCTAAAACAGTTCAATTGTCTGCATATCAAATGCATCTTCATCAAACGCCTCCCTAATGGCGTCCTTAACCATCCTGAAGACGACAACAACACTCTCACATCCAGTTAATTACCTGCTTTCTTGTTGCTCTGTTTGAAGAGTTACACCTAAGCACATTGCCAGAGGGATTTCTCATGTTCTGTGGGATGTGAGAGCAGCTGCTGCAATGGTTGTGAGTTAGAATGATGCTGTATGCTGCTCCAGTACCTGTTCCCCAGATGTGGGTCTGGACTGGTTTGGACTTGTTTCAGTTCCCATGGCAACCATGTCAGTGTAGTGCTCTGTTGTTTTGATGGCAGAGACAAAGAAAGCTCCACGTCGCCCTGATTACTCTCTTGTTTGTTAGGATTGTCACAACTTTGGACGGCTCACTTGATTAATGAGCAAATGAACAGGACGTGACATCATCATGGCACAGTATCAGACCAGTGCTCGGCACATATGGGAGGCTGACAAGGAGAAGGGTCTGGGTAAATACTTGCAAATGGCTTAGGTTCTCCGGTGGTTTGTTGTGTGACTGTATGCATGGAGTCGTTTTACACATCTATGTCATTGCCTTTGTGGCAAAATAACATTGACAGTAGGGCATGCAACTACACATATATAACATTTTAATTTTCTTGTGCTGTGTTCTGGGTGATTGCTTGTATTTACTGTGTGCCATTTGTTGCAATTCTTTGCGGGTGTTAATGGTTTGTTGTAGTTCTCTGTGTTCTTTAGTGTGGATAGTGACTGCTGGTCCATTGTGTCAGCATGTAAGCTATCGGTAGCTATAGCTACAATATAATATAACAGAAATAATTGCTTCTCTACGTTCTGTGCTGTTGAATCTTACTGTACCTCCAGTTCTCCACAGTCACACTCCTCTCCCTCCTCCACGTATCCATTGCCACACTTCTGTCCCCCGTACAGCACCTTGACCTCAGGCATGTTGTACAGACACATCCCCACTCCCTTCTCCAGACTGGCTGCCAGGTCCTTCTTACTGCAGGTGCTGAATACTGTAGGAAATGGATACCTGAGGGATAAAGACAGAGGAAACTTGTTGAGTGCAAAGTGTTGCTATGCAGATACACTGTTACATTAAACTTGCTGTGGGCACAAACCTGTGATATGGGCACACGCAATCTGGCAAGCTCCTGGTGTTCAAGGTCAGAGTTTCCATAGTATAGTCCAACAGGCTATTACGTGACCTGATTCATTCCTGTATGCTTGTCATTCCTGGTTAAAGTATGCTCATATTTTTAAGCCTTTAAAGGTTAACTTAGGACAAGTAAATGTACACATGCCAGAAAGTAGCGAACCCAGACAGAGCTCAGACTGAAACTATAAAGGCTCTGCTGGCTTGTTCATTCATAAGGCCTCGGCACATATTTAACGGTCTACTGACATCAGATGAGTTCCGATTTGACACAGTTTCATAAGCACAAAGACACACAAACAAACAAATGATCACTACAACAAAGATGCAGCATGGTTTTCAAGCTACTTATTTTCATAAATATTTATCCGCTGCTCAGGCAGACCGTAGTCTTCGATCACAGAGGAGGTTGGGTAATCTGGGCCGTTTGAAGCAACAGGCTTTTGAAGAGATGGGCTATGGGAAAATTACACATGTCTCTTAGAATTTGTCTGTGTGTCTTCAACAACAACATAATATTTGCTTATACATTGCGGTGAAGAATATTTTAAACATGATGATTAGACCTTATCCACATGCAGTACATTATATCTCTATATGACTTTTTACCAGTATGTGTATGTCTATATAAGTAAGAAAGTTTTAAAAAACTATAATAAAAATCAATTCAAAATGCCATTGTATGCTATAGCGTTAACATTTCCCTTCACTGGAACTAAGGGGCCTAGCCCGAACCATGAAAAACAGACCCAGACCATTTTTCCTCCTCCACCAAACTTGACAGTTGGCACTATGCATTGGGGCAAGTAGCGTTATCCTGGCCTCCGCCAAACCCAGATTCGTCTGTCGGACTGCCAGATGGTGAAGCGAGATTCATCACATTTCCACCGCTCCAGAGTCCAATGGCAGCGAGCTTTACACCTCTCCACCCAACGCTTGGCTTTGTGCATGGTGATCTTAAGCTTGTGTGCAGCTGCTCGGCCAAGGAAACCCATTTCATGAAGCTCCCGACCAACAGATCTTGTGCTGACACTGCTTCCAGAGGCAGTTTGGAACTCGGTAGTAAGTGTTGCAACCCGAGGACAGGCGATTTTTATGCTCTACGCGTTTCAGCACTCAGCGGTTCCGTTCTGTGAGCTTGCGTGGCCTACCACTTCGCGGCTGAGCAGTTGTTGCTCCTGGACGTTTACACTTCACAATAACAGCAGAAATTTGACGAACTGACTTGTTGGAAAGGTGGAATCCTATGGCGGTGCCACGTTGACAGTCACTGAGCTCTTCAGTAAGGCCATTCTACTGCCAATGTTTGTCTATGGAGATTGTATGGATGGGTGTTCGATTTTATACACCTGTCAGCAACATGTGTGCCAGAAATTGCAGAATCCACTCATTTGAAGGGGTATCCACATATATATATATATTTGTTTATATAGTGTAAACTGTATGTATACATAAGTAGGAAAGTAAGAAATAAAAACATCCTAAATGTGGACAAAAAATATGTCTGTAACAGCTGTCCTCCCTGGGGTTTCTGTGCTGTCAGAGTGTTTTCCTCAGGCTGTACTGTACGTACCGAACAACCAACCAACCACAGGACAGACGGATACACACTGCTGCTTCACCTCATTATCAACCCCTGTCCTCCTCTAACCTCCCTCCCATCACCCTGACAACTCTGACAGTAGGAGACTAAAGCCAAAGAACAGAACACTGGACGTGACAAATCTGTAATAACAGTACTATAAATGGCAGCAGGTGGGCTGAGCCAGAGACACACAGGCCTATATAGCCACTTTACTGTTTCACTCTAGGCTGGTTCACCTTCAGTATGTAAAGCTGGCTAATGATACAGTATGAAGGAGTGGTATTGGCACAAGCGACTGGCACAAAAGAAAATGCTTTGAGTAAGTCTGGTATCTGAGAGTGAGTGGTGTTGTGAGTGGTGAAGATGATGGAGGGTTGGCTTTGGACAGGCGGCAGTTTCAAAAGCCTTTTTAAGACCAACAGAGGTTTAGAAGGACTGGTACTAAACTAGGACGTTGGTTTGGGCTGAGCAAGATGGTCAGGAGGGTGACCGCTGGCATGGGATTGTGGAACAGCTGACATCAGACATGACTGCTTCAAAGAGTCAGAGGATTAAAAGGACTGAGAGTCTTGGCACTGGGTGGACCAGGTTGGTAAACTTGACATTGTGTGGACCAAAGAAGGTTTGAGGCTAAACCTTGACGTTAGACAGAATCACTTCCTTTAACGTGACACAGACTCGGGTTGTAGCTAAAACTTGGCATCGGGTTTGTGAGGGCATCTGTGATGCTTCTCCTCAGCCTAGGGGGGATTTGGCAGCTGTAATTCTATGGACATTGCACTGTCATCAGTTCACTCTTTAGTGGGCCCGCTAGGGGCCAAGAGATAAGGGGAGCTAGCCAGGAAACCCACTGTGCCCCCTCCTTACTACTGAGGAAAAACCCACTGAACTCTCACTCACTACAACTCCCTGGGAGTACACATCGTGCTGTCCTACACAGTCCACCCATCACCTCTGAAACACCTCTGTGAGTATCAAGTGTATCTTCGCCTCCCAGTGATGACCAGCACCACGCCAACCTGTCTGCTTCATTCATCCACTTGGTTCTAAGTATGTTTACCTCCAAAGAACAAGGTCTACAAACTACACAGAGCTTGGCTGCTCTTTAGGGAAGAACCAAAGTGAGATGGAGCAGGCCTACACCAAGCCACTGAGCAGGCCCTCGTAAATAGCATGCTTGCTGCTGATAACACACCAGAGTGGTGGAGACCCCTGATCTGTGTGGGGAAAAACACAATACTTAACTCCACAAGCAGACAAAGCAATCTGCTGCGACCAGCCTAAGACCGTCCATCATCTCCTACCCAGCTGAGCACCCAGAGAAGGTCCAGCAGGCTTAGGAAGAGGTGTGGGCCCTGCTCGCTAGTCCCCTCTAGTCCTTTAATACAGCTATGGAATGTGGATCCCCCTACACCCTAGTGACTGTTGTTACAGCTGATGCCACGTGCCGGCTACGCAGTCCAGAAAATTATATTACGAGGAACTATACATTAGCTTAAAACGCCCACGTTTTCTCCATGAGCAATCAAGCAATGTAGATCTAATTAGGACTAGGAGGTGTTGGGGCGTTGGGGCAGATGCCACATATTGGTCGTAGAGTATATCCATTTCAAACATAGTCATCTTGCAGGGCTTGATTGACAGCCAGTATGAGAGGCAATAGGGTTGTTATTTCACAAGTAAATAAGGTTATTCATAAAAGCTGACACAGAAGCTAATTCATATTCTGATCACGCCTTGATAGCTCATATGATGAATGGCCGTTCATATCTTACTTAGAGCAGTGGCAATGATGACAGACAGCATCTTTTGTACTCCCCGGGGCTCAAACGCTGACAGCCTTTGTTATTACTAACAGGAGTTCAATGCCAGGCAGACACACAGATGGAAAGAGCAAATGGATATCATCTGATGTGCTCTTTCGTCAGCAGGACTGATCTATAGGAAATTACACAGAATTAATTTCCATTTTTTTCTTGGAATGCTTTGAAAGTAAAGGGGAGAAGAACAATCTGCAGTCATTTTCAGGTTGCCAATGTAACATGCCTAGTAAGTCTCCGTTGACTTCTGACATAGAGGATTTTGGGACCATCTGCATCTGTGCTCATGTCACAAATGCAGAGGTATCACAGTCACCCTGATATGGCACCATTGTACTGAGGCAGAGTTTGGGCTGTTACCGCTGGTGACTAACAGTAGCGCATCTCTGAATCTAGCCTACATCAGTGGGCCCAGAAGACTGTTAGTCTGATCAAGTCAAACAAGGAGCCACTGGGTTCAGTGGCTGAGTAAATGCCACGGCGGAGAGGGGGCTGGCATGGATGTCTGTTGACAAAGGAGGTACTAGAACGGGGTGTTTTCCTCTGTTGGAGTGATACACCATGCTGTCTTTGGGTCTCTTTACACAGGAGACTAGAACAGCCATCTGCCCCTCGAAACCTTGCTCCAAAACTAACTATGTTGGTGAGACCAGTCTAACCTTTAAGCAGATGTGGAACTATGCTGTAGTGTTGGCACTGGTCCACTCAGACAGTTAAGGGAACTGTGTACCCCTCAAATCCAGCCCAGGGCATTACCCAAAACATCTGCTCATCAACCACCAACTTTCTCTAGATTCTCCACAACATAAAAGTATACTGTTACTCACAGACACAGATGCACGGACGCATGTTGGCACTCAACTCAGTCAACCAACCCCATAATTAGTAATGTTCCCTCAATTTCCGTCCTACCTTGACACTGGTAGTAATTTTCCCCCTCTCCAGAGGTTCACCATGAGTGTGCAGCCCAGTTTTACACCCTGCTGTGGGTCTGGGCTCTTCTAAATTACACATGATACAGCCACCTAACTGGGACTACCACTAGCTGCCACAAATGACACAATCCACTAGCATGACAAGTACCCACATTTACATTTTACATTTGAATCATTTAGCAGACGCTCTTATCCAGAACGACGTACAGGAGCAATTAGGGTTAAGTGCCTTTCAGCTAGTCGGCTCAGGGATTTGAACCAGCGACCTTTCGGTTACTGGTCCGATGCTCTTATCCACTTTTAAGCCCCCACATCAAACACCATCCCTGTGGCTTTCTCAGCTCTTGCTCTAAGTATTGTCGAACTTCAAATCTGGAGGCAAGTCAACACACCTCTCTTTGGGATCTACTGTAGGTGCTGTATTCAAACAACACCCCTAACGTTATATCCCCACTAAGCAAGCCCACCACATCTCTCTTTGGGATCTACTGTAGGTGCTGCAAGCCCACCACATCTCTCTTTATTCTGTAGGTGCTGTATTCAAACAACAACAAGCCCACCACATCTCTCTTTGGGATCACACCCCTAACTTTATATCCCCACTAAGCAAGCCCACCACATCTCTCTTTGGGATCTACTTTATATCCCTGTAGGTGCATTCAAACAACACCCCTAACTTTATATCCCCACTAAGCAAGCCACCACATCTCTCTTTCTCTTTGGGAACAACACCCCTAGCAAGCCCACCACATCTCTCTTTGGGATCTACTGTAGGTGCTGTATTCTAAAACAACAACCCCACCACATCTCTCTTTGGGATCTACTGTAGGTGCTGTATTCAAACAACACCCCTAACTTTATATCCCCACTAAGCAAGCCCACCCCATCTCTGTCTCTCTCTCTCTCTCCCTCCTATCTCTCGCACTGTTCTTCTATAACAAATAAAACACTGTAAATAAAAAAGGCACAGTTCCCTCAGTGTTTGTCTAGCCTGGTAAAAACCTCCTCTGTGGATCTCACTCTGAGCCCTGTTCCTCATTACAGCTGGCAGCGTCAGTGATAATCACGTCATTTAGATGCAGCCTGTCCTTCGCTCCATTAGCAAGTCTGACTAAAGAATGTCCCCGACACAACACCCAGGCAGCTACACAGGGTTCACTGTCTGCCTGCTCCTCACATTCTGAGAATGCATAAGGACTGAGGGATAGATAGAGACAGAGTGCACTGTGGGTAAAGAAGGCATAAAACGGTGAGGAGGAAATTAGTTTCGGATTGGATTGCTGAAATGACTGGTTTTGTCAACAAGCCACTGTAAATTCAGCCCGGAGGAGGATGTGTTTGACTGGCTGAAATAAGGCATTGCATATCCAGCTGATGTACTGTGTGTTTATTGGTGTATGATGTGTACACACACATGCACACACGCACAGACACGCACACACAGACATGCAGACACACAGTGTGTATATTCAGTATACACACTAAGACAGAATGTCAGTTGCTATGCCTTATTTCTTGTCTCGTGTGTGCTCAGTGGCCTTTCAGCTGAAGTGAACTGAGGACGATGAAGGATTGTTCCCATTGGTCCCTGATACTGTTGAAATAGGGCATTGTCTGAGTTCTAATCTGACTGGGGTTTAGCCCTGAGGTTCTCGAGTAGAACATACAGAGATAAACAATGTCTTCCCTCAGAAAAAGACAGGGTAGTACAGTATTGCTTTATCTGAACTGTCTTGCACAAAGTGTATCAATCAAAGCACATGTTGTGTTAACATATGAAATAGCCGTCTCCCAAAACTAACTTCAAAGAAACTAGATTATTTTGCATGTACTTATTAAGGTCCTGCATACTCTAATAGTGGTGAAGGATGCTTATGCATTCATTTCATGCCTTAATGGATCATTTTTGGTCACACTTTGTTCTGCTTGCTAAGGTTACAATTAGGGTTAGAATAAGGGTTTGGGTTAGGGCTAGGGAAGAGGTATGTTTAGGGTTAGAATAAGGGTTTGGGTTAGGGCTAGGGAAGAGGTACGTTTAGGGTTAGAATAAGGGTTTGGGTTAGGGCTAGGGAAGAGGTATGTTTAGGGTTAGAATAAGGGTTTGGGTTAGGGAAGAGGTATGTTTAGGGTTAGGATAAGGGTTTGGGTTAGGGCTAGGGAAGAGGTACGTTTAGGGTTAGGATAAGGGTTTGGGTTAGGGCTAGGGAAGAGGTATGTTTAGGGTTAGGATAAGGGTTTGGGTTAGGGCTAGGGAAGAGGTACATTTAGGGTTAGGATAAGGGTTTGGGTTAGGGCTAGGGAAGAGGTACGTTTAGGGTTAGGATACGGGTTTGGGTTAGGGCTAGGGAAGAGGTACGTTTAGGGTTAGGATAAGGGTTTGGGTTAGGGCTAGGGAAGAGGTACGTTTAGGGTTAGGATAAAGGTTAAGGTTAGGGTTAGTTGAAATGTTACTGATAGTCTGTAGAGCATCTACAGATGGATTATCCAAATAAAGTGTTACCCACTTTTTTTCAATTCATGTTGCATGAGGATAACTGAATGAGCTCAATGCCAAGTGGTGCACACAGTTTTCAGTTGGCCTATTTTTTAGGTAAAAGGTCGTATTATTTTCTCTGGCTGACACTCGAAGGGCGGATAATGTCTTTCGCTTATTCAAAGACCTGCTGGCATTTTCGAAGGATGCCCTCGCAAGCCCTGTGCGGTTTCCTCCCAGTGGGTCGCTATGTTGTTTTATGAGCACATCATTGAGAATTGTGTTACTATGTTTTTCATGGCCTGGCTCCAATGACAACGGTGAGAGCCTGGTCCAGTGAATACACAGCAAGCCCAGAGACAAGAGGGGCCGTCGTCGACAGGCTGTGAATCAGCTGCGTCCGACTGCCGCCCACAACCCTCAGATCCTACCCATGATCCTCAGCGGCACAGTTCCGAACAGGAGGCAGCGACACGTCCTTTACCTAAGCCCCCCTCGGATGTACTGCTCAGGAAGCAGCTGAATTTCTACATTTCCAATTCTGATGGCAATAACAGACTCCACTGCTTGGGCACCCGTCTGTCTATCTACCTGACATCTAGTTTCCCCTTTTCCCTCCTCTTTCCCTCTCTCACAAGGCTGTAAAATACATCCCAAACACATCCATCCGTCTGCAAGTCCACTCATCAGATAAAACAAATTGCCATCAGATCAAGGGTGAAATCTCCTAATACGCGCAGGGTACACCTTATCTGACTACTGTTTACTAAGGAACAGTCACATGGTCCATCACTCGCGGCAGCTGCATTATCACGAGATCCCAGGCTGGGAACGGGGAGAGAATCTGTGAGCAGCCTCTCTGTCTTCAGGCTGGGAGGTTGGTCCCAGCCCTCAGCAACATGCATGACCATCCACACATTAACAATGACACACACAGGGAGCTAGTGTTTACATGAGATAACCCTGTATAAGCCGGCAGGTGATTCATCTTGTCTATATGGTCTGTTAACACAAGGTTCAAAAAAGTAGCTCATTTATTCTGAAAAGTTGGGGAATGAATGGGAATTCATTTGCATGCTGGTAAAGTATACGGCTGATTTGGGAGTTAAAGGCTAAGTTAAACTGCTACACATTGATGAGACAAAAGGGACTATCAGAGTTTAGACGGAAAATGAAAATTACAAGGTTGATGTAACCATTTCAATTCGAGCCAGTACAGACAAACTGAAACCTCAATTTTCTGAAATTGACTGGAATTGGTATAGCTGACCTACCATCCAGTTTTTATAGCACATTTTTATACACAGTTTTTATAATCCATTAATATGAATGGACTGGACCATTGGCATCACTCACCCAGTGGAGGGGGTCATGATACAGCCCCCGCGGTCCACTGTCATCCTGCAGCCACACCCCCGCTCTGGAGTGTCGTGGTTCATGCCAAAGTTGTGCCCCAGCTCATGTGCTAAAGTCACAGCCGCGCCCAGGGGATTATCCGAATGATCCTACAGAAAAAAACACATTCATAATCTGTCGAAAAAACGAAATGGAGAAAAAACACAACTGAGAAAACACATTTCTGTACTTTGTTCTGTGAATCTTTCTGAAAACCATTAGTAACTATTGTATAATGACTGCTTTGTGTCATGTTTAGCAGGAATAGCTAAGTAGAAGCACAATATTTAGTTCATTGAGCTCGGCGGATATAAACAGCTACAAGGTCCAGTAATACAGTTCACTACACATCTACATATCTATCTTAGTTCGCTTGACTCTACAGGCTCACAGTGGTTCCATTAGGTGCCACTGATCCACATGTCATTAGACATTCTGCACATGGAGGATGGGAGCTCATCGGAGGCTGTCTGCTGTTCCCTCACCAGCCCCAACCAACCCCAATCACACACTACTGCCGGTGGGGACAGATGCTGGGGAGCAATATAAACCTGCTGCATTATGACATTTTAGTGCACCGATAAGCTAGACCACTGTCCTTCAGAAGGAGACAGGGCAGAGGGAGGGGAGGGGGTGTAGTGAGATAGGGAGAAGGACAGAGGGAGGGGAGGGGGTGTAGAGAGATAGGGAGAAGGGCAGAGTGAGGGGAGGGGTGTAGAGAGAGAAATAGGGAGAAGGGCAGAGGGAGGGGAGGGGGTGTAGAGAGATAGGGAGAAGGGCAGAGGGAGGGGGTGTAGAGAGATAGGGAGAAGGGCAGAGTGAGGGGAGGGGTGTAGAGAAATAGGGAGAAGGGCAGGGAGAAGGGCAGAGTGAGGGGAGGGGGTAGGGAGAAGGCCAGAGGGGGAGGGGGGTAGAGAGATAGGGAGAAGGGCAGAGAAATAGGGAGAAGGGCAGAGTGAGGGGAGGGGGTGTAGAGAGATAGGGAGAAGGCCAGAGGGAGGGGAGGGGGTGTAGAGAGATAGGGAGAAGGGCAGAGTGAGGAAACCCAGGAAAAATTTGACAAACGTATCAGACAGAGAAATGCAGAGATGAGTGCAGAGTGAGAATGGAATGAGACTGAAAAAAAGAGTGGCAAAGACACTGAGACACAAAGAGAAGAAAGTGAGGGAACACTAGAAGTGAAGGTAAGACCAGCTGCTGAAGCTTGCTGCACAGTTAAGTGCAGAGAATGTACAGCAGCACACACAATGGTGGTATAAATTATGAAGGTCCCTCCCCATGGAACTTTACCCACTATGTGCGTGTGTGTCTTTATTAAGCCACACCAGGTGAACCACAGCCACTAAGCCATAAATGATGTATAGACACACTGAAACATACACACACACACACACACACACACACCAAGCTCTGAATTTAATAGGGGAAACTGGAGACAGAAAGACTTGTCTCAGTCATATAATGTTTCCCCTACATGTATGTGGACGCTGTCATCCAACGTGACGTAACAAGGCACAAAAAGTAGGCATATGAATCAGCCATAGGTCCATATGTCTCTAGACAGCCCCACAACTAGTCTGATTTCAGGTGTTGTGTACAGAGGCCTTGATTATTGTCCATGAGAAATGCATTCCTTTTCCCTTTAAAAAGGAGGGCCCTGATTACGGAGCCGCATGGCGGGACCAGTTTCCTGGGGTTTTACAGGGAGAACGCTATGTCTCTCACAGCCCTGTCATGTTTATGAGAGGTCTCATGGATGTCACTGAATGGTGCGGAACATACTGCACGCATCACGGTTGAGTGCCCCCATCACAAGCACTGTAATTGTAGAATCAATGAGAGTGAATTGACGTAGTCGAAGTCAGAGTCAGCCCTTCTAGGCTAGCTGCGATGGGGACAACACGATAGGGTTAGTTTGGTCATGAAAGGGTTTTACGGTCTTTCTGATATCGTTTACAGACATGCAGGGGGATATTTTATCTCCCAAAACAAGATGATTGTATTTTGTTTACATTTAACGACCAAACATTTGTTTAAAAACCCAGTGAAGTACAAACTGTGAAATTCAACCTACATGTGGAGTAAATAAAGAGGGTTGGAGTTAATTATAACATATGGTGGAATATGAAGAGGTTTGGCCCTATAACTCCATACATGGTTCTGTAATCCTGCTCCAAGCCTTCGCCATGTGTGAGTAATCGGAAGAACAAACATCTGGAAATATCCAGCCAACCCTGGCCAGAAGAAAAACATATCTATTAAAGAGATTTTCTGGTACTTTTGTATACTTTTTGGCCAGTAGTTCTGAAAGTAGCGCTCGCGAGACAAAAGTTGCGTACTACATCATTAATGTGCAGATATATGCATCACGTTATTGCTCTCTCTCTCACTCTCTCTCTCTCTCTCTGCTGTGTGTACATCTGGCTAGCTGTCACTCAAATGGAGAGGGGCTGAAGCTTTATTGGCTAGAACTTGAATTGCTAGAGGGCTGGCCCACGTGGGGAAAATGGTATCAGGTGATACAGCGGGGATGGAAACACAGCTCACTTTGCTCATTGAACTTAACTGTGTGGGTTGTGCATGGTAGTGAGTAAAGGGCATTCTATTTTGACCTATAGTATGTCCTGGCACAAATAATGTATCACCCCTCATAAACATTTCAATGCGTCTTGTTTAAGCTCTGTGACTTACCTCAAACCCACATCGGCCTACATTTATAACTGGACTGGTTGGTTCAATTATTTCAAATGACCTTGGATGGTGTGTGTGTGTGTGTATGTGTGTGTGTGTGTGTGTTTGTGTGTGTGCGCGTGATTGCATCTGTGTGTACTTGGGTGTGAATATCCTGGTGTTTACATCATTTCCTCCGACCCTCCACCAAACAATGAACGGTGAACACATTTTCTTTACACGGTGCCTCTGGATAGTGATAAGCTGAGCTCTGAACAATATCAATGCGGTTGATAGCATCAGACGGAATAGAGGAGGAACACCAAGGTTCAGCTTATACTCACCATGACGATGCCTCCAGACTGCTCCACTGTACACATGCTCATGATGGGGGCCATGCCAATGGTGGTACCCTGGAAGTACACCCCACTGGGGGGAAGGGGATCGAGGAGAGGTATAGATGGTGACTTCAGGGATTAAATACATACGAATAATCCAATCATAGCCTATTCGTATCCCAAATCACAAACAAGGGAATTGAACTGTATGGGAGGTAGAACTTGCGTGTGTCTCTTTGTCTGAGTGTGTGCTTCATGTGTGTGATTATGCGTTCATGTGTACTGTAGGATCTCCACCTGATGAGCTGAGCGTTGTCGTGTGATTTTGTAGGCAGTAGTTTGACTTTCCTCCAGTCTAGGAACTCATGCAGGGTGTTGAAGGGGTCCTGAGTGACAGGACACTTATCAGCGTCGCTCCACACCTCCAGGCCCACTAAGGCCACACGGATGTTCAGGACCCTATAGAACTGAGGAGGAGGAGGAGAGGGCCAGTGAGTAGAAGGATGCATATGTAAATCTGTCCAACAATGTATTTTTGGACAGATTTACATAAACATGTAGTATGGATGACTTGCTTGGGACCCTTATACTGGCGATCTATCGATAGCTGTAAAACACCATTTTAGATAGACTAAAATCAGTTGTGAGAGACTGACAGTAATATATTAGCCTGATGTGGCATTAATCTTTACTGCCAGAGGTATTTCTATTTTAAACATAAGATGGATCTCTGCTGTGCATTGGGAGGTGGAGGTTTTACCTTGTCCACGTAATTGGCTATCTCTGCCAGTCTCTGCTTCACCCTCTCAATGTCCTTCCCCTGTTTCTGAAACTGAACACACAACCACCAGGTTAACATTATTATTATTATGCAGTACTGAAAACTGGGTTCAATATCATTTGAACAAGTGTGACCATGAGACATCGCCACGTCGCGACATTTACCTCCATTTCTTTCCACAGAAATGGACTGATTGTTTTGGTACACCAACTTTTCCAACATGACTATTGCTATGATCATTGTTATTTTTATATCATATAATCATTATTATAGTATTCTTTATGTTAGCTTCATAAGAACACAAACGCTCCAGAGTCTGGTTATCATATAATTTACTGCCAATCCTTCTTTGTGAACTGGGATCCTCAAAGGACATCGTTTAAGGGGAATCTCCCATTTATGGAGTGTTTTGAAAGTTTATCGTAAACGCTAATGTGTGTGCTAATTATACCTTAGAGTTAAGTGTTAGCCAGTGTAATGTCAGCTGTGCAATAGTATTGCCATTCAAGTGTATTACCATTCAATTGTACATGGCAAGCAGATCTTCTGCTTGTCGAGGTAACATGCTGTTACTAAACTCTGCCAAATACTCAGATATGTGAGTAATGTGAGTAGTTAATGGGCATTTTACCCTGTGTTTGAGGTGTCTGGCCTTCGGCCCCAAGTCAAGGCTATTTTGCTATTTTTGGCACAAGTAAGTTAATTTATATTTTTTCAACAAAGTATTTTTGGAAAATATTGGTTCTCAGTTTTCCTCATCATGTATATTTTCTCCTTTACACAAGCTAGTACAGTATAATGGTACTTCTATGCAGTAAGGGCCATAAGTTCCAGATACCCTGTATCTTCAACCTGTCTGAGAGAGAAGGCATAACACGTTGGACAGGTTGTCAAGCTGCGATCAATCTGGATCTGGGCTGATCTCACAGTGGGAAAGAAACAATTGGCAAGTCAACGGGGAGCATGTGCACTGGCAGAAATAGCATGTAAGAGGCGTCGGATGCAATCAATGTTGAGACAGACTCTCCTTTTTCATCCCACTGTGCATCCACCTGCTTGACTGTCCTAAGTGTAAGCCTACTTAACCGAACAATCCAACCTGCCCCTTATAGAGCTGAAGAAGCAAATGGGTTCTCTCCTCCTCTCTTCAAGTTCAGGTCAACAGCATCAGCTAGGGGCAGCCAAGGGAAATCCCAGTGCGAGCCTTTCTCTCCTTCTTCTGCATCCACACCGTTTCCTGTTTCCTGTCTAGTCCACTGGGGAATCATTCAGCACTTCCTGTGGAATACGGCTGCCACCGACGACCACACTGAGTGCAGCAGCACACTGACCTAATTCTACCGTTACCAAGGTGGATTTGTTCTTGCGTTCTTAGTCTCGCCTATTTTCTGCAGCAAAGTCTGTGTGGCTTACATCCTCATGCCCATCTCTAGCCATTGTGAATGGGCAAACCACATAGGCATGGTAATGATGAGGGCTGATAACAGGACTTTTATACATGCATTATAAATACATTATAGATACATTACCTCTCTGTTGTCTGCAACGATGACCAGCTCTACATATTTGGTAGTTTTCTGAGCGTGCCTCTTGTTCTGTCATGCAGAAAGAGGGAGAGTGGGAGAGAGAGGGGGGGGACATAGGATTCTAAATTTAACCACCCTACTCAAGATCCTCCATGGTCTTTTTTGAGCACTGTAAACAACGCACACTTACGCACAACTTCCTGTGAGTCCACAGTGGGTTCTTTATGTTAAAGCTACTTCAAAAACATTGCTTATTAATCTTTCAAAAGGCTTCTGTCACGGCATCACCTTTGATTTCAACTTCGCATTAACCGCCTACACACCAGTGGTGAAAGCTTCACAAAAAAAGCCTATTATTCATCTGCTGAGTCACACAGACAGCAGACGCTTTTCTATGAAATATCTTGGTCACCTATTTTAGTACTCCTGCGTTTTTCATAGAGAGATTTTAAAGCATTAGCATTGAAAGCTGCTGATTCACTGTGTCAGTGAGTGTCTTGGTTATTGTTTCTGAGGGAAAAGGGAGGACCAGGATTAAGGGTGGATGCAGGTACTGTGGTAATGGACCTGTTTACCTGCTACATGGAGACTGGTGTGGGGAGCAGAGCCCACGCTCCTGCCTTTGGCCCTGATATAGGACTCTGGAGCCAGGGTGAGAGGGAGAGAGTAAGGCCAAGGTTGGATCTCTACCATGGTTCATATGCTGGTCTGAGCTCCAATCCAGGTACAAAACCAATCCAGTTTAAGCCCTGGTTCCTGATCAGTCCAGTCACAGCCACAGCGAAAAATTGCTGTCATTGTATTTAATCGATCCTAGTGCCACAAAAAGCTGTTTCACCAACAATAAGTTTGATCCTACCTCTAATGCAATAGCTATAAAGCCAAGCATTATTTTACAAATTAACATTTAACATCTCCCTAAGGCTTCCCATTACAAAACAAAAATAATATCAGCCTGTTTCAAATGGTGTCATGTATTACATCAGAGAAATTAAGAAGTGTTCCTACGAATCTTGTAAGTCGGCAGATAAATTGATTCCCCCATTCATGAAAGATGGCCTCCTCTTCACTCTGTTATCAAACCCAGAACCCTGTGTACAGCTGGTATCAGAAAGCTGTCTGGACGACAACGTCACACGTCCTTTAGCCCACGCTCCAGACCAACTAAAACATCAATCCATTATCAAGCTCTGCCTTTTCAACACTTCTACATCTAATGATTCTTCCGGGGAGCTTCATCACGAACAGTGTTGTTAATGGAATCCTACAATATTACTAAAGTGGTATTTGATGGAGGTTATCTGAATGGTCGGATGAAAAACTCAGATGCTGCTGAAGTTGATGACGAGCCTTACCCTGGTACTGAATGTTCTGAAAGGGCTTCTCAGATGGTTGTCAGGGGTAACAGAGGACATGTTGAAGCCATGACCACAGGTTCCGGGGGACAGGTTGAGGTTTTCCCCGCGGTAGATGATGTGTTTATTATTGTCCTGGTACAACGATGGTTCAAGGATGAAGGTCTTATTTTGAAGTGAGATGAAACCCCTGGAAGAGAAGGGAAGACAAGGTACAGTAATGCTGTTCAACAGATCTGGCATAATGCATTGGCAGTGTGGACAGGGCAGTATGTGACCTGATTCTGTGGAAAACAAGTCAATGATTAAGGTATTTCTCTATGTTAAGGATGTGGTTCTTTAATCTGGTGTTAGCAAATAAAACCCAAAAGTCTGGCATGAATCACATATCAGGCCTAGTTTCAGGAGGGCAAATACATTGCAGATGATGTGTTTTAAAACCCAAATGATTTCTTAATTCCACATGTTTACTTTCCTGGCTGTGAGCAGTGCGGGTGGGTCAATTTTCTGGACCTTTTACACAATTACTACATTAACATTGTTTTCCACAGAAAAAAACATCTTTCCGGTTTTGATTGAATATGGTATAACCCACAATGTTCCTTGGTTCCTTGAGATGTGTAAAGGCTGTGGGCTCTGCCCCAGTCACTCCCTAGCCACACACATAGTCACTTCCTAGGGTGTGTTCAGCTCACTTCAACATTTTCTACGTTGTGTGACAGTTTGTATCGAACGACACATTTCCTCAAAACGGTGTGCACCGTTCTTCAACAGCCTTTGAGGTAGATTTGCTCCTGTTTGGTGGGTGTGGCGAGTTGTGGCCGAATCAATATGGGTGTGACCATCTGAAATCTCAAAACTCATGCAGCAAACTACATTTATGGTAACTGCTCTAAGGCCCACAATAATCACAGCTTTTTCAACTGGTCGTTCAGTACCGTTTCCGTTGAGTTTAACATTGCACATCGTTCTGTCGTACTGAACGTAAGCCTGGTTTGAGTGTGTCAGGAAGGGGGAAGCCATCTTGATTATTGACTGCATTTGTGGGCAGAAATGTTTGTAACTAGGAAACTGTTTATAGTTGAAATGCTATTTTTAAGGCTTACTGATACATTTGTTTTTTTCCCTCTGTACTACCTTTCCTTTGGATTAATACACAGCCTAACAACTCAACTGGAAAAATCTTTATTTCCTTTCTTGCGGCTGGATTATTTAGATTTTAGCTTTTTTGAGGGACTGAACTAATGGCTCTTAGTGCAATAACTCAGTCAATGTAAATGGACCCACTGACCTACAGTAGATTCAACTGCCCGAAATGTGTTCTTAGGCCAACCAAAACTCTGAAACAATTTGTTTTGGCATCAAAGCCAAGCCACATATTGCTCGTCAAACATCTGTCTGCCTCAAGGATTTTGTCATGAGGTACAAGATTTAAAAAAAGAAAGCATTACCAGTAAAACGCCATTGGGGTGGACTCTTCAGCTACAGCAATACTTCTAGTTCAGGTGTATTACCGCTAAATGTTCCTAGTCATTAGCTTTTATTGTGTTGTTAAAAGGATAATGGCATATTAAACGTTTTCTCGTCACATAATGCATCTGTAGTTTTGGGGTAATTAAACAGGAGATGAGCGTACGTCAGCAGGCTTTCTGTTGCTGTTACCACTCAGTCAGGCAGGCAGCTTTATTACTTCCAGGTGGCTATTAGGCACAGACACATGCCCAGAGGAGAGGACAGACACATAGGCCATCATTGTAAATAATAATTTGTTCTTAACTAACTTGCTTAGTTAAATAAAGGTTAAATAAAAAATGTTATAAAAATAATCACTGGGTGGCCCAGACCAAGTCCATTTTCTCTGTCTAGGGATCGCTTATATACACTGGTGGACTCTTCTATACTCTTGGGTAAGTGGACACTCATACCTGATTGTTGACAGAGCTTTAAGGGCCAGTTACACAGTATGTCTGACTGAGGCTGCTGGGATCTTATAGAGTGAAGTGTTACTTACCGGAGTCCAGAGCAGGTGCTGAGAGTGACGTCAGAGTTAGCGTGGCCCTCCACTTCTCCATGGTAGTAGCAGTTCTTCTAAAAAACACCATCATGGCACTCAAATCAGATTTGAACTGTGTCAGGACGTTCTTCACTATGCTATAGTATAGGGTAAATCCATTTGAATTCAAACAGTTTTTGACAGCAACCATTTTGATATGAATTAAATGTTTGTCATTTCCAATTAGAAATTTGACTTGATTTGCACAAATGAAAATGTCCATTAATTATAATCCACTTAATAATTCACATTTCCTTTTGCGGCAGGTTCATTTTCCTGCTGTAGCAAACTGGCTCAAATTAAGATACTACATCTGTATTGAAATCTTAGAACTATAGATAATAGGGGGCGCTAGTGATCAAGACATGGAGTAGGTCATGTTTTTCCGAGCTCATGCTGAAATTGCATTTTAAATTTTTATTTTTATTTTTTACTTTGACCCAAAAAGAACTAGGAAACACAGCCATTGAATGACTTGCTTTACTCTGTTCAACTTTTATTTTTGTTTTAATGTATAAATGCCGCATAACCTGCAAAAGTTTACGTTTCATCGGAGTCACTGACGAAAGAGAAAAACTAGGCCCAAGACGAGGAGCTTGTGTGCTTCAACAAATGGATTCGAAGGCCGAGATTCTTGCTTCTCCATCTATACTCAAGTCGGAACTCAAGGAGGCGCTCAGTGAGGACTTTCATTTTATTAAGTCGATATTACAAGCAGTCAAGAATGAGCTCACAAAGCATACAGCAATGGTTCGTACTGAACTGGATACAGTTAAGAAAACTGTCTCCGACATGGAACAAGGCTTGTCAACATGCTCAGACGACACGACTATGCTACAAACTCGATAAGAAGCTCGAAACTGATGTGGCTAGCCTTAAGGAACAATTCATACATCTACAAGGTTATATGCGAAGATCCCATTTCAGGATCATGGGGGTAGCTGAGGACCAGGGCTCAAGTTCTACTTCATCGGTCTCAAAATTATTGAAGGAAGCCCTCAAATTGGATAAATACATCATTGTAGACTGCTCACATCGGGGCTCTCAAGCAAGAAAGCCTGGCAGAAAACCTTGCGTCATTGTGGCTAAACTACACTACTATCAGGATTGTATTGATATTATTCGGCATGCCAGAGAATTAGGCCCACTTTGATGCAACGGAGCATCCATCTCTATCTTCTCAGACTATGCCCCCCAGCGTTGCTTGTGACCGTGCCGCTTCAACAATGTCAAGAGTCTGCTCTGTGAACGTTAGGCAATGTTAGGTATGGTGTAGCTTTTCCCTTTTCCTGCACGGCTCCGTATAACATACAACAGCACAGAGAAAGAGTTCAAAGACCCCATAAGGCGATGGTCTTTGTAAAGACGAATATTCTACCAAGGTCAGACGAAGCAAATGACTGAATGTTTACCTATTAGGGTAATGGATTAATGTTTCTACCACTGCAGACTCAGTCTCTCTTTTGTAGATACTGTATAGCGTTGCCAGTGGTATCAGTTGATATTGTTATTATTAGGTAACGTTAGTGCCTTAGTTCTGGTGAGTCAAACGTCCTTTTGTTTTAACATTTTATTTTATTACCATGAAGCTGCTCATGTCTATTTGCTGTAAGATGTAATTTATAAAATGTTTTATACTTTCTTTTAAAACAGCCTAGTTTTGGGTTGTAAATAAGTCATTCTTATTTATTTATTTATTATGCGCAACTTCTTCTAAATCCTTCATTATTTCAGCAGGGCTCTCTTCTCGATAGGTTTAGTATTCCCCACTACAAGCACATCATGTGTGTATATCTTTGCGTGTGGATTAGCGATTACCTTGTTCTATTAGGTGACCAAGGTGACCAGGGTGGGTTTACTTTTCTATACCAGACTTCAGAGTATTATTTGTTTATGTTTTTTAATTCTTCTTCAAATGTTGGGTTTTTCTTTGCTATTTTTGGAAAAAATGTAATGGATTAGTTGTTATTGTAATCTGGCATCTATCCTTTTCCCACCTGACTTTACATGGCTAAACCTAATAACATGAGAGGGACATCTGGTTGCTCGGTCATTTTTGCTAGCTGGAATGTTAAATCTTTAAATCACCCAGTGAAATGTAAAAGGTTTCTTTCTCATTTAAATCACCGTAAAGTAGATATTGCCTTTCTTCAGGAGACACATCTCTGCGCTTTCGACCACTCTCGTTTAAAACTAGAGGAGCAGCCATTTTAATTAATAAAAACATGCCGTTCGCAATGTCAAGTGCAGAGGCAGACTTAGCAGGCCGTTTCATTATAGCAGTAGGAAGACTGTATATCACACCTGTTATCTTGGCTAACATTTATGCACCAAATTGGGATAACTGTTCATTCTTCACAAATGTATTTTCTCGATTACCAAATATGGACACACACCACCTAATACTAGGTAGTGATATGAATTGTGTACTGTAGCCCAATCTGGATCATAGCTCTCGTAAAGTATCATCCTCATCAAAGACAGTATCTACAATTCAGCTATTTCTTAAGACATATGGCATATTTGATGTGTTGTGTTTCCACAATCCCACAGCTAGGAAGTCATCTTTTTCTCACCAATTCATAAGACCTTCTCACGTACTTTTTCCTAGACAATAGATTTCTGCCACTTATCGCGAGTGTGATTACCAAGCTTTAAACATTTTGGATCATTCTCCGCTCACTATGAAACTACTTATACCAAATACACAACCTAATTATTGCCCCTGGCGGCTTAAATCACTACTGCTATCAGAAGAAACCTTTGTTGCTTTTATAACATCTCAAATTTAACTATTTCTCGATCTTAATCTAACCCCTGGACTGTCGCCTACAGCAGTATGGGAATCAATGAATGCTTATCTAAGGGGCCAAATTATTACGTACATCGCAAGATTAACGAAGTGCAACATTCCACACCTAGGGGAATTTACAAATAAAATCTTGGATTTGGCATATTCACACTCTTTACTAAAACAATGTTTGACACTTCAGAATTAGATTTTCTTTCAACTCGACAAGCTCAAAATCGAATGAGTAAATCTCGATACAAAAATGATAAACATGGAGAGAAATCAGGGAAAATGCAAGCACACCAGCTGCGTCAGAGAACCGCAAATCAAACCATAGCTGAGATAACTGACGAGCTGGGTAACACATGTATGGATCATTTAGAGGTCAATTCATGCTTTCATAACTTTTACTCACAATTATACACTTTGGAATCCGCTGGTAATGCTACCTTACTCAATACCTTTTTTGAGAAGTTAGATATTCCTACAGTTGAACCTGAGATAGCTGCTGATTTAGAAGAACAGCTCTCCGTAGAAGAGGTTGTGTTGGCAATTAAATCTATGCAGTGTGGTAAATCCCCTGGACCTGCCGTATTTCAGAGCTAATTCAAAAAAAATCTCAGATCAACTCTCTCCTCTCTTGCTTTCCAAATTTGAGTAATCATTCTCCTCAAACTCTTTACCCTCAACAATTTCACTTATTCTGAAAAAGGAAGAAAACACCGTTGAGTGTGGTTCATATAGGCCAATTTCGTTACTGAATCGTAATGTAGAGATACTTTCTAAGATGATTGCCTGCCATTTTGAGTCAGAGTTTCCCTCCATTATCTCGACAGATCAAACTGGTATTTAACCAGGTAGGCCAGTTGAGAACAAGTTCTCAATTACAACCGCGACCTGGCCAAGATAAAGCAAAGCAGTGCGACAAAAACAACAACACAGAGTTACACACGGGATAAACGAGTCAATAACACAATAGAAAATCTGTATACAGTGTGTGCAAATTAAGTAAGGCAATAAATAGGCCACAGTGTCGAAGTAATTACAATTTAGCAATTAACACTGGAGTGATAGATGTGCAGAAGAGGATGTGCAAGTATAAATACTGGTTTGCAAAAGAGCAGAAAAAAACAAATATGGGATGAGGTAGGTAAGCTGCTCTGACAGCCGATGCTTGAAGTTAGTGAGGGAGATATATGTCTCCAACTTCAGGGATTTTTGCAATTCATTCCAGTCATTGGCAGCAGAGAACTGGAAGGAAAGGCAGCCAAAGAAGGTGTTGGCTTTGGGGATGGCCAGTGAAATATACCTGCTGGAGCGTGTGCTACGGGTGGGTGTTGCTATGGTGACCAGTGAGCTGAGATAAGGCAGAGCTATACCAAGCAAAGATTTATAGATGACCTGGAGCCAGTGGGTTTGGCGACGAATATGTAGCGAGGACCAGCCAATGAGAGCACACAGGTCGCAATGGTGGGTAGTATATTGGGCTTTGGTGACAAAACGGATGGCACTGTGATAGACTGCATCCAAGTAGTTTTGGAGGCTATTGTGTAAATGACATCGCCCAAAGTCAAGGTTCGGCAGGATAGTCAGTTTTACGAGGGTATGTTTGGCAGCATGAGTGAAGGAGGCTTTGTTGCGAAATAGGAAGTCGATTCTAGATTTAACTTTGGATTTGAGATGCTTAATGTGAGTCTGGAAGGAGAGTTTACGGTGATTTACAGAGTCAAAAGTCTTGGCCAGGTCGCTACTGTTTACAGGCCTCCAGGGCTGTATACAGCATTCCTCACTGAGTTCCCTGAATTCCTATCGGACCTTGTAGTCATAGCAGATAATATTCTAATTTTTGCAGATTTTAATATTTACATGAAAAAGTCCACAGACCCACTCCAAAAGGCTTTCGGAGCCATCATTGACTCAGTGGGTTTTGTCCAACATGTCTCTGGACCTACTCACTGTCACAGTCATACTCTGGACCTAGACTTGTCCCATGGATTAAATGTTGTGGATCTTCATGTTTTTCCTCATAATCCTGGACTATCGGACCACCATTGTATTACATTTGCAATCGCAACAAATAATCTGCTCAGACCCCAACTAAGGAGAATCAAAAGTCGTGGTATAAATTCTCAGACAATCCAAAGATTCCTTGATGCCCTTCCAGACTCCCTCTGCCTACCCAAGGACGTCAGAGGACAAAAATCAGTTAACCACCTAACTGAGGAACTCAATTTAACCTTGCACAATACCCTAGATGCAGTTGCACCCCTAAAAACTAAAAACATTTGTCATAAGAAACTAGCTCCCTGGTTTTCAGAAAATACCCGAGCTCTGAAGCAAGTTTCCAGAAAATTGTAACGGAAATGGCGCCACACCAAACTGGAAGTCTTCCGACTAGCTTGGAAAGACAGTGCAGTATCGAAGAGCCCTCACTGCTGCTCGATCATCCTATTTTTCCAACTTAATTGAGGAAAATAAGAACAATCCAACATTTATTTTTGATACTGTCGCAAAGCTAACTAAAAAGCAGCATTCCCCAAGAGAGGATGCCTTTCACTTCAGCAGTAATTAATTTAATTAATTTAATTTAAAAAAATTGTTTTACCCCCTTTTTCTCCACAATTTCGTGGTATCCAATTATTAGTTGCTACTATCTTGTCTCATTACTACAACTCCATACGGGCTCGGGAGAGACAAAGGTCGAAAGTCATGCGTCCTCCGAAACAAAACCCAACCAAGCCGCACTGCTTCTTAACACAGCGCGCAATCAACCCGGAAGCCAGACGCAACAATGTGTCAGAGGAAACACTGTGCACCTGGCGACCTTGGTTAGCGTGCACTGCACCCGCCCCGCCACAGGAGTCGCTGGTGCGCGTTGAGACAAGGATATCCCTACCGGCCAAACCCTCCCTAACCCGGACGACGCTAGACCAATTGTGCATTGCCCCACGGACCTCCCAGTCGCGGCCAGCTGCAACAGAGTCTGGGCACGAACCCAGAGTCTCTGGTGGCACAGATAGCGCTGTGATGCAGTGCCCTAGACCACTGCACCACCTGGGAGGCCCTAAATTCATGAACTTCTTTGAGGAAAAGATCATGATCATTAGAAAGCAAAACGGACTCCTCTTTAAATCTGTGTATTCCTCCATAGCTCAGTTGTCCTGAGTCTGCACAACTCTGCCAGGACCTAGGATCAAGGGAGACACTCAAGTGTTTTAGTACTATATCTCTTGACACAATGATGAAAATAATCATGACCTCTAAACCTTCAAGCTGCATACTGGACCCTATTCCAAACTAAACTTCTGAAAGAGCTGCTTCCTGTGCTTGGCCCTCCTATGTTGAACATAATAAACGGCTCTCTATCCACCGGATGTGTACCAAACTCACTAAAAGCGGCAGTAATAAAGCCTCTCTTGAAAAAGCCAAACCTTGACCCAGAAAATATAAACAACTATCGGCCTATCGGAATCTTCCATTCCTCTCTAAAATTTTAGAAAAAGCTGTTGCGCGGCAACTCACTGCCTTCCTGAAGACAAACAATGTTTACGAAATGCTTCAGTCTGGTTTTAGACCCCATCATAGCACTGAGACTGCACTTGTGAAGGTCGTAAATTACCTTTTAATGGCGTCAGACTGAGGCTCTGCATCTGTCCTCGTGCCCCTAGACCTTAGTGCTGCTTTTGATACCATCGATCACCACATTCTTTTGGAGAGATTGGAAACCCAAATTGGTCTACACGGACAAGTTCTGGCCTTGTTTCGATCTTATCTGTCGGAAAGATATCAGTTTGTCTCTGTGAATGGTTTGTCCTCTGACAAATCAACTGTAAATTTCAGTGTTCCTCAATGCTCCGTTTTAGGACCACTATTGTTTTCACTATATATTTTACCTCTTGGGGATGTCATTCGAAAACATAATGTTAACTTTCACTGCTATGCGGATGACACACAGCTGTACATTTCAATGAAACATGGTGAAGCCCCAAAATTGCCCTCGCTAGAAGCCTGTGTTTCAGACATAAGGAAGTGGATGGCTGCAAACTTTCTACTTTTAAACTCGGACAAAACAGAGATGCTTGTTCTAGGTCCCAAGAAACAGAGATCTTCTGTTGAATCTGACAATTAATCTTGATGGTTGTACAGTCGTCTCAAATAAAACTGTGAAGGACCTCGGCGTTACTCTGGACCCTGATCTCTCTTTTGACAAACATATCAAGACTGTTTCAAGGACAGCTTTTTTCCATCTACGTAACATTGCAAAAATCAGAAACTTTCTGTCCAAAAATGATGCAGAAAAATGAATCCATGCTTTTGTTACTTCTAGGTTAGATTACTGCAATGCTCTACTTTCCGGCTACCCGGATAAAGCACTAAATGAACTTCAGTTAGTGCTAAATACGGCTGCTAGAATCCTGACTAGAAGCCAAAAAATGTGATCATATTACTCCAGTGCTAGCCTCCCCACACTGGCTTCCTGTTAAGGCAAGGTCTGATTTCAAGGTTTTACTGCTAACCTACAAAGCATTACATGGGCTTGCTCCTACCTATCTTTCCGATTTGGTACTGCCGTACATACCTACACGTACGCTACGGTCACAAGACGCAGGCCTCCTAATTGTCCCTAGAATTTCTAAGCAAACAGCTGGAGGCAGGGCTTTCTCCTATAGAGCTCCATTTTTATGGAATGGTCTGCCTATCCATGTGAGAGATTCAGACTCGGTCTCAACCTTTAAGTCCTTTAACCTTTAAGCCAGAAGAGAACTGGCCACCCCTCATAGCCTGGTTCCTCTCTAGGTTTCTTCCTAGGTTTTGGCCTTTCTAGGGAGTTTTTCCTAGCCACCGTGCCTCTACACCTGCATTGCTTGCTGTTTGGGGTTTTAGGCTGGGTTTCTGTACAGCACTTTGAGATATCAGCTGATGTAAGAAGGGCTATATAAATACATTTGATTTGATTTGATTGGTCAATAGATCCCACTTGTGACTGATGTAAGCAGGCTCCTGCTACAGTACTTTAATAAACATGTTTTGGACATGCCCAACATTTGAGATGTTTTCTAACATACTGGAAAGGCCTATAGAACCTTCTGCTTTTATTGCATTATTTGGAGTGGCACAATGGGAGGTCCCTTTAAACAGTTCTATAGAGTGGCACAATGGGAGGTCCCTTTAAACAGTTCTATAGAGTGGCACAATGGGAGGTCCCTTTAAACAGTTCTATAGAGTGGCACAATGGGAGGTCCCTTTAAACAGTTCTATAGAGTGGCACCACAGGAGGCCCCTTTAAACAGTTCTATAGAGTGGCACCACAGGAGGTCCCTTTAAACAGTTCTATAGAGTGGCACAATGGGAGGCCTTTAAACAGTTCTAGAGTGGCACAATGGGAGGTCCCTTTAAACAGTTCTATAGAGTGGCACAATGGGAGGTCCCTTTAAACAGTTCTATAGAGTGGCACAATGGGAGGTCCCTTTAAACAGTTCTAGAGTGGCACAATGGGAGGTCCCTTTAAACAGTTCTATAGAGTGGCACCACAGGAGGCCCCTTTAAACAGTTCTATAGAGTGGCACCACAGGAGGCCCCTTTAAACAGTTCTATAGAGTGGCACCACAGGAGGCCCCTTTAAACAGTTCTATAGAGTGGCACCACAGGAGGCCCCTCTAAACAGTTCTATGGGCAACATGCTGATATTTACCACTCTTCTAGCTAGATGTCTTCTACTATTTAAGTGGAAGGATCGGTTTTCTCCTACTTTTAACCACTGGATAAAGGAAGTTAAGCAAAATCTCAAGCTAGAGAAAACACGCTACTCCATTAGGGGATCTTCAATTACATTATATAATATCTGGCAACCTTTCCTGTACTTTGTAGAAGACATGGACTCAGCTAATTTGACATCTCCATAAACCAACCGAAATTAGAAATGGTATCATTATTTTAAATATTTTTTAACTTTTTGTTTTATAATATCTTTGTATTTCTTTTACTATGTCATTATATTACTCATTGTATATCATGCCTGCTTTAAATCTGGTTTTGGGGTGGGACTCTGTTAGAGCATGGGGGGGTTTGGGTGGGGTTGATTTGGAGGGGATCTGTGTGTGTAGCTGACCTCTAAGTATTCTGTCTGTTATCTGTAGAATCATAAAAAATGGCATATATATATATATATATATATTTTAAAATAATATATATATATATATATATAATAGAATAGACATGACCACTGAAGTTAACATTCACCGGTGTGTGAACCGGCAGCCATCTTTGTGGTAATAATTAAAAGTTCAAATGTCAATTCAATTTAAATGTCAATGGTGTACCAGCTAAATTGCAGTGGCCTGAAGGGATAGGTCCATTCTATGAATTCTATTTATATGATTGAAATGACACCCACCCTATATTCAAGAGCATGTTGTCTCAACCGATGGCAGGCACAACACAATAACCTCAGATGATGTAAAATAGGGTGAAAGCTAAATCTGAGTTTACACGTTTTAGAGTTTTTTTTTTTTTTTAAGGTTACAGGTAAGAAATTGACAAAAAAAATTCCCCAAAGAATTGTTGTTGAAATGATCAAATAGTTTGACTAACCTGTTTGGAAGCTTTTAAATGATATTAAACTCAACTGTTTATCTTTTCCAGTGAAGAAGACATGGATGTCTCATGGGTATGCAAAACGGGTCAACTTTGAGCACCTTTATCTCATGAATGTTTTGTCATTTAGGTGCAAAATGTCACTTTCTGACCACTCCTTCCATGGGCAAACATGTATGGAATGTTTAAATCAAAAGGGATGCTGTCAAAAAGTGATTGATTTCAAATGGATTTACCGTATACTTATCTTTTGTTTCACCCATGGTCAACCATGGAAAGGAGAAGTGGAAAGGAAGCCATCTAAGTGTACAGAGACATAATGTAGCTACTGTCTGTCTGAGACAGTATGATGAGGAGGAACTGTCTGGTTTGGAGTGAAAACAAACCTCTGTATTATGGCTGACAGGCTTCTTTCAAGTCTACACTAATCCCTCCAAGACCAACTGATTTGTTAGCCAAAAGTCTGTTTGAAAAATACAGAATGTCAATACTGAACTGTGAGGAAATACTTGAGGCTGGCATTTTCCATAGCCACAGTTCATACTTTTACACAATCACTTCAGCTGTGCTGACTTGACTCCAAAAGAGACTCCCTTAGTCCTCTGAAAGGAAAGGAATGAGACTCTTTATGTGAAACTATTTGAAAAAGCATTACTATGAATATATAATATACATTGCTGAGTCACCAGCTAGGCTTAATGGCCTTCACTTCACTTCCATTACATTAAACATGAACGGTGCCATAGATATATATTGGGAAACTCTAGGTTTAGCATTTACCTTAGCTTCTTCATCTTTCTTTAGGACACTGTGATTCATTTTTTGAGTGTGTACCAATTTATGGTTTTATAATGTCCATAAATACTTTCAGTTGTGTTTTGGATAGTGACCTTTTAAAACGAAAATAGCAGGCAAATACAAGGTAATCTACTTTCAAAATAAGTGTTTTTTTGACAGTTGGTTTTTCATAGGTCAAACATCTGAAAAGTCTAAAAGGGTACGATGTCATGGCATTTAAAGCATACTCTATTTGAGAAATGTCACATAATATAAAACTTTACATTTTTGCATACCCATTCAACCTACTATTTAGAATGCAACAATGGGTATTCGTACAGTTTAGCTTTGAGGAAATTATATTGTCAATCAGTGCCAAATCACAAAGCATTTCCCTTTCCAACTGCCAAGCACCTGTCAAGCTGTCCTCACCTCTGCTCAATTAAGTCATATTTTCAATCTCACTCCAACAGATGGGGAAGCGGGAACAAGCCTGCTAACTAAGCGAAAGGCTTTTGAAAATCACTAATGAGGCTTGGTTGGCTTGGTTATCCCAGAATGCTTCAACATGTTGCTTCAACATGTTGCTTCAACATGTTGCTTCAACATGTTGCTTCAACATGTTTCTTCAACATGTTGCTTCAACATGTTGCTTCAACATGGAGGACTTAAAAGCACGGTGCTTTGTGCAATAATGTACATATATTATACCTGTCTCCCCTTAAGGTACCTAACCCTGTATCAATTCACCAATTGTTAGGTCTACATGTAAATATGGCTGTATGTCAATAACTGTACAGATATTCCCCACTGAAAACTAAGTTAGTCATTCTCCATTTACTGGATGATAACATTTGATCTTTTGGATGCCAACGCCATGTCTATAATTCAGATATGTGTCCTCAACATTACCGGAGGGCCATTTGAATCATCCATTTACATTACATCTTTAAAGGTCCATCCTTTAAAGTCAGCAGCACACAATGTTCAGTCAAACATGAATGTCAGAAACACTCGACCTCCAGCCTACCGTAAAGTTGTGAGCACCAGTGACTGCACTGCCATCGTCCAGATAATGTGTCTCAGTGTAATGGCTCGCAAACAGGCCCCTAAAAGAGGAAGGAACAGAAAAGGAAATAGAGACATCACAAGCAGGTATATTTTCAGCTCCACATAAAAAACACAATCCCTTTCAGAGGACTAGAGAGAAGTAGGACACACTCTGGTTAATGGCCTTATACAGTATTCTGAGTGAGGTGTGAGCTGTTAGGGATTAGGTGTAGGTAAAATATACAGCATTGGGAAGCTATAGGAGTGGGGGCAGGGTTTGGGTGTGACCTTAAATTACATACTGTACACTCATACGCTGAAGAATCGCTGATGAGTTAATTCTATTATTTTAGTGTGTGTGTGTGTGTGTGTGTATGTTTCACACTGCAGGCGATAAGCAGATGGACATGGTGAGTCCCACCCCAAGCGTTGGCTGAGGAGCTGCAGGAACACCCATCTCTACAGCTGCATAATCAAAGTGACATCAAAGCGGATGGTCACTGGAACATGTTTGGGAGTGTGTAGGTGGGTGTGTGGGTGTCTGTGTGTAGAGAAAGAAAGAGAGAGCAATCTATGAGTGCAGTAGGTGTAGTTGGGTCTGTAGGTAGCCGAGTGCTGTCCTCCAAAACAGTGCCTCAAATACTATACAGAGTATTTATTTCTAAGAAGTATGTTTTGTGGTGCTATACTTAAGTCTGTTAGAAAGGATTTGTGGCTTGGCAAGCAGATCAGGAACATCTGTCCATTCGGCTCAGGAACCAAGGATGTTAATGAGCGAGAGCCCCTAGGTGCTTCATTGAGTGTTTGCATATTTTACGTGTTTCCTTGCTAGTATGTGAGATGAAGGAAACAGAGTCTGAGTTCAGGGATATTCAGAGGAACAAGATGTACTGGAATATAGAAACTACAGTAAGGAAAAGATGTGTGAGCTGAGTGTACATATGACAGACACTGACAAGATCAAATCAAATACATTTTTATTTGTCACATGCTTCATAAACTTCATTGGGGTCCTGAGTGGCGCAGCGGTCTAAGGCACTGCATCCCAGTGCAGGAGACATCACTGCAGTCCCTGGTTTGAATCCAGGCTGCATCACATCTGGCTGTGATTGGCCCAGCATCGTCTGGGTTTGGCCGGGATAGGCCGATATTGTAAATACGAATTTGTATTTAACTGACTTGCGGATCCTTTTCCAACAATGTAGAGTTAAAGAGAAACAATTTGAAAAATAAATAAATATTGACATAAGGAATAAATACACTGTAAATAACAATAATGAGTAAAAATAACATGGCTATATACAGGCAGTAACAGTACTGAGTTGATGTGACGTGCAGGGGTACAAGGTAAATGAGGTAGAAGGCCAGCATCCCAGAGTCGCCTCTTCACTGTTGACATTGAGACTGGTGTTTGGCGGGTACTACTTAATGAAGCTGCCAGTTGAGGACTTGTGAGGCATCTTTTTGTCAGACTAGACAGTCGAATGTACTTGTCCTCTTGCTCAGTTGTGCACCGGGGCCTCTAACTCCTCTTTTTATTCTGGTTAGGGCCAGTTTGCACTGTTCTGTGAAGGGAGTAGTACACAGAGTTGTACGAGATCTTCAGTTTCTTGGCAATTTCTCGCATGGAATAGCCTTCATTTCTCAGAACAAGAATAGACTGACGAGTTTCAGGAGAAAGTTCTTTGTTCCTGGCCATTTTGAGCCTGTAATCAAACCCACAAATGCTGATGCTCCAGGTACTCAACCAGTCTAAAGAAGGCCAGTTTTATTGCTTCTTTAATCAGTACAACAGTTTTCAGCTGTGCTAACATTATTGCAAAAGGGTTTTCTAATGCTCAATTAGCCTTTTAAAATGATAAACTTGGATTAGCTAACACAACATGCCATTGGAACACAGGAGTGATGGTTGCTGATAATGGGCCTCTGTACACCTATGAAAATATTCCATTAAAAAAAATCAGCCGTTTCCTGCTACAATAGTCATTTACAACATTAACAATGTCTACACTATATATTCTGATCAGTTTGATGTTTTTTTAATGGACAACAAAATATGCTTTTCTTTCAAAAACAAGGACATTTCTAAGTGACCCCAAACATTTGAATGGTAGTGTAGGTATGGGCAAAGTGACTAGGCAACAGGATAGATAAGACAGTAGCAGCAGCGTATGTGTGAAAGTGTGAGTGAGTGTGCGTTGCGTCAGTATGCATGAGTGTGCAGATTATGTGTGTGGGCGTATGTAGTGTATGTGTGTGTCAGTGTGAGTGGTGTGAGTGTGTGGGTAGAGTCTGTGCAAGATAATTAGTGCAAATGCAGGTAGTCCAGGTAGCCATATGATTAACTATTTAGCAGTCGTATGTTTGGGGTAGAAGCTGTTCAGGGTCCTGTTGGTTCCAGACTTGGTGCACTGGCACCGCTTGCCATGCAGTAGCAGAGAGAACTGTCTTGGGTGGATTGGGTGGCAGGAGTGTGTGGATGTGACGATTGTCCTGTATGTCCTCCGTAACATAATCTAAAGACATGCCTATACGAATAACCAGACACTGATGATGATTTACTGTTAATGAGAAGCATATTTATTTATTGATACTAATGTGGTTTGAGATGTCCACTTGGATGTTGCTGGTCACCTGTAAAAGAAGGGAAACATATATAAGGAGCTTGAGTATGGAGCGTTGGTTTGGCGCCGAAACCTATTGTTGTGCGTCTCCCGGTAAAATGCAACTCTTTCTTATGTATGTAACGATTTGATTTGTCACATACACATGGTTAGCAGATGTTATTGCGAGTGTAGCGAAATGCTTGTGCTTCTAGTTCCGACAATGCAGTAATAACCAACAAGTAATCTAGCTAACAATTCCAAAACTACTACCTTATAGACACAAGTGTAAGGGGATAAAGAATATGTACATAAAGATATATGAATGAGTGATGGTACAGAGCGGCATAGGCAAGATACAGTAGATGGTATTGAGTACAGTATATACATATGAGATGAGTATGTAAACAAAGTGGCATAGTTAAAGTGGCTAGTGATACATGTATTACATAAGGATGCAGTAGATGATATAGAGTACAGTATATACATATACATATGAGATGAATAATGTAGGGTATGTAAACATTATATTAGGTAGCATTGTTTAAAGTGGCTAGTGATATATTTTACATCATTTCCCATCAATTCCCATTATTAAAGTGGCTGGAGTTGAGTCAGTGTGTTGGCAGCAGCCACTCAATGTTAGTGGTGGCTGTTTAACAGTCTGATGGCCTTGAGATAGAAGCTGTTTTTCAGTCTCTCGGTCCCAGCTTTGATGCACCTGTACTGACCTCGCCTTCTGGATGATAGCGGGGTGAACAGGCAGTGGCTCGGGTGGTTGTTGTCCTTGATGATCTTTATGGCCTTCCTGTGACATCGGGTGGTGTAGGTGTCCTGGAGGGCAGGTAGTTTGCCCCCGGTGATGCGTTGTGCAAACCTCACTACCCTGGAGAGCCTTACGGTTGTGGGCGGTGCAGTTGCCGTACCAGGCGGTGATACAGCCCGACAGGATGCTCTCGATTGTGCATCTGTAGAAGTTTGTGAGTGCTTTTAGTGACAAGCCGAATTTCTTCAGCCTCCTGAGGTTGAAGAGGCGCTGCTGCGCCTTCTTCACAATGCTGTCTGTGTGGGTGGACCAATTCAGTTTGTATGTGATGTGTACGCCGAGGAACTTAAAACTTACTACCCTCTCCACTACTGTTCCATCGATGTGGATAGGGGGGTGTTCCCTCTGATGTTTCCTGAAGTCCACAGTCATCTCCTTAGTTTTGTTGACGTTGAGTGTGAGGTTATTTTCCTGACACCACACTCCGAGGGCCCTCACCTCCTCCCTGTAGGCCGTCTCGTCATTGTTGGTAATCAAGCCTACCACTGTTGTGTCGTCCGCAAACTTGATGATTGAGTTGGAGGCGTGCGTGGCCACGCAGTCGGGGGTGAACAGGGAGTACAGGAGAGGGCTCAGAACGCACCCTTGTGGGGCCCCAGTGTTGAGGATCAGCGGGGTGGAGATGTTGTTGCCTACCCTCACCACCTGGGGGCGGCCCGTCAGGAAGTCCAGTACCCAGTTGCACAGGGCGGGGTCGAGACCCAGGGTCTCGAGCTTGATGACGAGCTTGGAGGGCACTATGGTGTTAAATGCCGAGCTGTAGTTGATGAACAGCATTCTCACATAGGTATTCCTCTTGTCCAGATGGGTTAGGGCAGTGTGCAGTATGGTCGACATTGCATCGTCTGTGGACCTATTTGGGCGGTAAGCAAATTGGAGTGGGTCTAGGGTGTCAGGTAGGGTGGAGGTGATATGGTCCTTGACTAGTCTCTCAAAGCACTTCATGATGACGGAAGTGAGTGCTACGGGGCGGTAGTCGTTTAGCTCAGTTACCTTAGCTTTCTTGGGAACAGGAACAATGGTGGCCCTCTTGAAGCATGTGGGAACAACAGACTGGGATAGGGATTGATTGAATATGTCCGTAAACACACCAGCCAGCTGGTCTGCGCATGCTCTGAGGGCGCGGCTGGGGATGCCGTCTGGGCATGCAGCCTTGCGAGGGTTAACACGTTTCCTCTAACTTCCTTAATACTAGACAGAGAGACATGAAAATTGTATCCACTAGTTGACAGCGATTTAGATTGTACAATGATACCCTACACTATTCAGGCATTTTTGTCTTGCATAAACTAAAAGTGAGCGAACAGTGTCGTATTTTATCAACCGGGAAATTAGAGAGAGATTTCCACTAGGTAACACAGACACAAAGTCAGAACCGCTGTCCCGCTTTCCCATTTCCCAGAAATCAATCAAATATCATAGATAATCACAACACTGGCAGGTAAGTAATACTGTGAAACACTATAATTTCACTATCTTCCCATATACCATGCATTCGGGAAAGTATTCAGACCCCTTAACGTTTTCCACGTTTTGTTATGTTACAGCATTATTCTAAAATGTATTAATTAGATGGAAGAAGAAAAAAATAAAAATAATAATAATATATATATATATATATATATATACACTGCTCAAAACAATAAAGGGAACACTAAAATAATAAATCCTAGAGCTGAATGAATGAAATATTCTTATTAAATACTTTTTTCTTTACATAGTTGAATGTGCTGACAACAAAATCACACAAAAATTATCAATGGAAATCAAATTTATCAACCCATGGAGGTCTGGATTTGGAGTCACACTCAAAATTAAAGTGGAAAACCACACTACAGGCTGATCCAACTTTGATGTAATGTCCTTAAAACAAGTCAAAATGAGGCTCAGTAGTGTGTGTGGCCTCCACGTGCCTGTATAACCTCCCTACAATGCCTGGGCATGCTCCTGATGAGGTGAGACTAAAGCATCCGCCAATTCCTGGACAGTCTTTGGTGCAATGGAATGAGACATGATGTCCCAGATGTGCTCATTTGGATTCAGGTCTGGGGAACGGGCGGGCCAGTCCATAGCATCAATGCCTTCCTCTTGCAGGAACTGCTGACACACTCCAGCCACATGAGGTCTAGCATTGTCTTGCATTAGGAGGAACCCAGGGCCAACCGCACCAGCATTTGGTCTCACAAGGGGTCTGAGGATCTCATCTCGGTACCTAATGGCAGTCAGGTTACCTCTGGCGAGCACATGGAGGGCTGTGCGGCCCCCCAAAGAAATGCCACCCCACACCATGCCTGACCCACCGCCAAACCGGTCATGCTGGAGGATGTTGTAGGCAGCAGAACATTCTCCACGGCGTCTCCAGACTGTCACGTCTGTCACATGTGCTCAGTGTGAACCTGCTTTCATCTGTGAAGAGCACAGGGCGCCAGTGGCGAATTTGCCAATCTTGGTGTTCTCTGGCAAATGAAAAATGTCCTGCACGGTGTTGGGCTGTAAGCACAACCCCCACCTGTGGACGTCGGGCCCTCATACCACTCTCATGGAGTCTGTTTCTGACCGTTTGAGCAGACACATGCACATTTGTGGCCTGCTGAAGGTCATTTTGCAGGGCTCCTACGGCCTCCTCCACATCTCCTGATGTACTGGCCTGTCTCCTGGTAGCGCCTCCATGCTCTGGACACTACGCTGACAGACACAGCAAACCTTCTTGCCACAGCTCGCATTGATGTGCCATCCTGGATGAGCTGCACTACCTGAGCCACTTGTGTGGGTTGTAGACTCCGCTTCATGCTACCACTAGAGTGAAAGCACCGCCAGCATTCAAAAGTGACCAAAACATTAGCCAGGAAGAATAGGAACTGAGAAGTGGTCTGTGGTCCCCACCTGCAGAACCACTCCTTTATTGGGGGTGTCTTGCTAATTGCCTATAATTTCCACCTGTTGTCTATTCCATTTGCACAACAGCATGTCACATTTATTGTCAATCAGTGTTGCGTCCTAAGTGGACAGTTTGATTTCACAGAAGTGTGATTGACTTGGAGTTACATTGTGTTGTTTAAGTGTTCCCTTTATGTTTTTGAGCAGTGTATATATATATATATATACACTTTATTAATCTACAAGGGATTCCCCTTAATGACAAAGGATAAACTGTATATTTTTTATTTTCTAGATTTAAAAAACTGAAATATCACATTTGTTGAAGCTCCTTTGGCAGCGATTGCCTCCTTGCTTCTTCTTGGGTATGACGCTACAAGCTTGGCACACCTGTATTTGGGGAGTTTCTCGCATTCTTCTCTGCAGATCCTCTCAAGCTCTGTCAGGTTGGATAGGGAGTGTTGCTGCACAGCTATTTTCAGGTCTCTCCAGAGATGTTCGATCGGGTTCAAGTTCGGGCTCTGGCTGGGACACTCAATGACATTTGGAGACTTGTCCCAAAGCCAATCCTGTGTTGTCTTGGCTGTGTGCTTAGAGTCGTTGTGCTGTTGGAAGGTGTACCTTTGCCCCAGCCTTAGATCCTGAGCACTATGGAGCAGGATCTCTCTGTACTTTGCTCCATTCATCTTTCCTTCAATTCTTACTAGTTTCCCAGTCCCTGCCCCTGAAAAACATCCCCACACAACATGATGCTGCCACCACCATGCTTCACCGTAGGGATGGTGCCAGGATTCCTCCAGACGTGACGCTTGGAATTCAGGCTAAAGAGTTCAATCTTTGTTTCATCAGACCAGACAATATTGTTTCTCATGGTCTGAGTCTTTAGGTGCCTTTTAGCAAACTCCAAGTGGGCTGTCATGTGTCTTTTACTGAGGAGTGGCTTCCGTCTGGCCACTCTACCATAAAGGCCTGATTGGTGGAGTGCTGCAAAGAAGGTTGTCCTTCTGGAAGGTTCTCCCATCTCCACAGAGGAGCTCTGTCAGAGTGACCATCGAGTTCTTGGTCACCTCCCTGACCAAGGCCTTTCTCCCCCGATTGCTCAGTTTTGCCGGGTGGTCAGCTATAGGAAGAGTCTTGGTGGTTCCAAACTTCTTCCATTTAAGAATGATGGGAGGCCACTGTGTTATTGGGGACCTTCAATGCTGCAAACATTTTTTGGTACCCTTCCCCAGATCTGTGCCTCAACACAATCTTGTCTCGGAGCTCTACAGACAATTCCTTTGACCTCATGGCTTGGTTTTTGCTCTGACATGCACTTTCAACTGTGGGACCTTATATAGACAGGTGTGTGCCTTTCCAAATCATGTCCAATCAATTGGTAGAAACATCTCAAGTATGATAAATGGAAACAGGATGCACCTGAGCTCAATTCTAAGTCTCATAGCAAAGGGTCTGAAGACTTAACAAAATGTGGAGAAAGTCAAGGGGTCTGAATGCTTTCCGAATGTACTGTAACAGTGTCTGTCTTGACTGGAATAGTCCAGAAAAGCTAGCTAGCTAAGCTAATTGTGGCCACATCATGCTGAACTTTCTCCCAAACCCCATTCAGATATACAGTGGAGAGAACAAGTATTTGATACACTTCCGATTTAGCAGGTTCTCCTACTTACAAAGCATGTAATTCTTATCATAGGTACACTTCAACTGAGAGAGATGGAATCTAAAACAAAAATCACATTGTATGATTAAGTAATTAATTTGCATTTTATTGCATATATTTGATACATCAGAAAAGCAGAACTTAATATTTGGTACAGAAACCTTTGTTTGCAATTACAGAGATCATACGTTTCCTGTAGATCTTGACCAGGTTTGCACACACTGCAGCAGGGCTTTTGGCCCACTCCTCCATACAGACCTTCTCCAGATCCTTCAGGTTTCGGGGCTGTCGCTGGGCAATACGGACTTTCAGCTCCCTCCAAAGATTTTCTATTGGGTTCAGGTCTGGAGACTGGCTAGGCCACTCCAGGACCTTGAGATGCTTCTTACGGAGCCACTCCTTAGTTGCACTGGCTGTGTGTTTTAGGTCGTTGTCATGCTGGAAGACCCAGCCACGACCCATCTTCAATGCTCTTACGGAGGGAAGGAGGTTGTTGGCCAAGATCTCGCGATACATGGCCCCATCCATCCTCCTCTCAATACAGTACAGTCGTCCTGTCCCCTTTGCAGAAAAGCATCCCCAAAGAATGATGTTTCCACCTCCATGCTTCACGGTTGGGATGGTGTTATTGGGGTTGTACTCATCCTTCTTCTTCCTCCAAACACGGCGAGTGGAGTTTAGACCAAAAAGCTCTATTTTTGTCTCATCAGACCACATGACCTTCTCCCATTCCTCCTCTGGATCATCCAGATGGTCATTGGCAAACTTCAGACGGGCCTGGACATGCACTGGTTTGACCAGGGGGACCTTGCGTGTGCTGCAGGATTTTAATCCATGACGGCGTAGTGTGTTACTAATGGTTTTCTTTGAGACTGTGGTCCCAGCTCTCTTCAGGTCATTGACCAGGTCCTGCCGTGTAGTTCTGGGCTGATCCCTCACCTTCCTCATGATCATTGATGCCCCACGAGGTGAGATCTTGCATGGAGCCCCAGACCGAGGGTGATTGACCGTCATCTTTAACTTCTTCCATTTTCTAATAATTGCGCCAACAGTTGTTGCCTTCTCACCAAGCTGCTTGCCTATTGTTCTGTAGCCCATCCCAGCCTTGTGCAGGTCTACAATTTTATCCCTGATGTCTTTACACAGCTCTCTGGTCTTGGCCATTGTGGAGAGGTTGGAGTCTGTTTGATTGAGTGTGTGGACAGGTGACTTTTATACAGGTAACGAGTTCAAACAGGTGCAGTTAATACAGGTAATGAGTGGAGAACAGGAGGGCATCTTAAAGAAAAACTAACAGGTCTGTGAGAGCCGGACTTCTTACTGGTTGGTAGGTGATCAAATACTTGTGTCATGCAATAAAATGCAAATTAATTACTTAAAAATCATACAATGTGATTTTCGTTTTAGATTCCGTCTCTCACAGTTGAAGTGTACATATGAAAACAATTACAGACCTCTACATGCTTTGTAAGTTGGAAAACCTGCAAAATCAAATACTTGTTCTCCCCACTGTAACAACAGCCTACCTGTTGGTTACTCGTTGTAGCTTACTCCTTCTAATTTGTCTAACTTTTAATTCTGTAATTTTATTCCTTCTTGCATTACATTGGTGAACTCTCGCTCCACTTGCTACACATTGAGCCTATTTGGCGGTTTGATTGGCCAACATATACAACATGCTACACACGTGAAGGCTACCGTCCAGCTACCAGTCTTTTTTATAGTGCTCACGTCATAAAAATACATTGAAAAGTTTGTTGTTTTACTAAATTAATAATTTGAAATGTCATGGTGTATCCTTGTACGTAACAATATCACATGGATATTTTAATTACATTTAGAAAATAATTTTCAATAAGCCTATAATGATTTGGTCCTCAAAAAATATATTATTATTATTATTGTTATTACATATTCAAATAATAACATCCATTCGGATGCAAGCTCTGAGTCAGTGCATGCTCTGAGTACGCGTCCTGGTATTCCGTCTGGCCCCGCGGCCTTGCGAATGTTGACCTGTTTAAAGGTCTTACTCACATCGGCTACGGAGCGAGATCATGCATGGTTTAGTGTTGCTTGACCCGAAGCAAGCATTAAAGGCATCTAGCAGGCCCGTGTCGCTGGGCAGCTCACGGCTTGACTTCCCTTTCTAATTTGTGATAGTTTCAAAGCCCTGCCACATCCGTTGAGCATCAGAGCTGGGGTAGTAGATTTAATCTTAGTACTGTATTGACTCTTTGTCTGTTTGATGGCTCATCGGAGGTTGTAACGGGATTTCTTATAAGCGTCCGGATTAGTGTTCCACTCCTTGAAAGCGGCAGCTCTAACCTGTAGCTCAGTGCGGATGTTGCCTGTAATCCTTGGCTTCTGGTTGGAGTATGTTCGTACGGTTACTGTGGTGACAACGTCATCAATGCACTTATTATTGAAGCCGGTGACTGATGTGGTAAACTCCATGTTGAATCCCGGAAAATATCCCAGTCTTTGCTAGCGAAACAGTCTTTTATCTTAGCATCCGCTTCATCGGACCAATGAGTTGAGTGGGAAATATCAGAGAAAATATAACCCCCCACTATGTTGACCCATATTTGAACAAAACTCTTTAAAAAAAAAATGTCCCTAACATAATCACGATAACAAATCTGCTGGGGTGGATGGTGGATTTGAGAAATCAGTCAGTGGGATATGTTTTTTTAAAAATGGGACATAATGTGAGTCCAAGTCCCAGCAGGAAGCTCCCATGAAGCTCCCTAGCCATCCTACGCTGTTTCCTGCCGACCAATATTTAGGATTAGATGAGGAGGGATTAGTCAATCATGTCAGACATTGAAAAACTCTTCAGGAGGTATACCAGAAATGAGAGTGCCGGATTGAAGCTTAGCGCTCCTGTTTGTGGCTCTATGTCTCACCTATGACAAGGTGGTTGTTTCTTCATCAATCACAATCTTTATCTTACCATTAGCAACACATCACATTAATATCAATAAGCCAGAAGCGAGTAAACCCACAGTGGCACGGTCTAATAGAAAATGTATTAAGCTACACTGGGGACCTATATCAGAGAAGAGAGGAGGTTTGATAGACAGGCACTGGCATGTCCAGGATAAGAGGATACGTTCGGAGTCCAGACAGGGATTTGTGTCAAGCTAATGCTAATTCCGTGCAAATGCTAAAGAGGAGGTTTTGGGGCAGGTTTGGAAGTTGGGCTTTGGCAGAGTTGTCCTTGTGTAGGGTGCCATGACATACATTACTGCAGCAGCCACTGGTTTGACATGATGAAATCCTGTTGTAATCATCTCCTTGGCACGGGGCAGATGGTGTGTATTAGTTCATGGGTGTCTGCATGTTCAGCCTACTTCACCTCTTTGCGATACACTACCAGTTGTCTATGGCTGGTTGTTTTTTTAGTGAGGTAGAGCTTTGTGTGGTAGAATTTCACAAGGCCAACAATGTCAAGGCAATTACAGTATGTGATTTGAAAGATATAGATCCATTCTTGAACGTACAATATCCTTCTATATTCTTTTGAAAAAATCTAATAAATCACCATGGTATGTCATGTATTTTCATCAAGAATAGATACTTCATATGCTTGTTGGAGCTCGGACATACAGTTTCCGCACCAGGCAGCACACTCTTGAGAAAGGAAAAGATAGCAAGAAATATATTTTCCCCCTGGACATTGAAACAGCTCAATTTGATTACACCCCCCTTTATTAATGACTGCCCACAAGGGGCCCTTTTTTGTTGAGGGACAGGAAGCCAATCAAATTATATTTAGATGGCGGATGACTTCAAAGTATCTGGCAGAGCCTTTGATCTCGTCTTGTGGCAATCGGCGTGACAGTCACCAGAATCCTCAGCACAAACCCAGCATGAATTCAGAATGTACAGCTGGCATTTTTTATATCAACACTACAGCAAGCCAACAGTGTTGTGGATGGTCTTTCCATACTGATTGGGGAGTAATGGAATTGTGTTGACAGGCAGTGAAATGGCTTTGGTGTCACATATAAAAATGGGGGGGGGTCGTACAGTGATGAATTGTTTTTGGTTTATTTACAGTGGAATGCATGGGTGATTTTAAGATTGACACATGTGTCTTGTTTGATAAATGGATGTGTCTACTTTGATAAATGACAGTCTGTGGTAGGGCAGGAACATGGGTTTTAAAAACAACATGGTCACAATCACAACTATGAGCAACAAGCAATTATCCACATGTCCTAGAGTAAACTACTGTGCAGTACACTTCAGTTAGAGTAAAGTGTTTGTCTGCTATCTGAAAAGAAAATGCAGATTCTCATTGGTCAGGCAGAAAGAGTTTCGACTTTAAGGTAAGCAGACTAGCAATTTTCATCGACTTCTTGCTTTCCCACTTTTCCAGCGTCTTTTGTGGTGTCAGAAACTTTTGTAATCATTTCCACTTCTCCTGCCTTATAGACACAAAGGTCTGTTACACAAGTCATCATAATGCACCAATCAATAACCATTGATTTCCGAGTCCTCAGAGCCTGTTGCGTTTCATTAAACTCAGACTAACATCTAATTAGAGATTTCTTAATAGGTGTTACACAGGTTAATTGTGATAAACGAGACCCTTTAAATGGAACCTTAGAGAGGGTGAAACCACCGTCATCCATCTTATTTTGCTGTTTCAAACTTTAAACCTCCTCCTCTGTAGTTACTGTACATCATCTTCAACAGAAGTCTTTGTTGAGGACATGACCACTCGACATGTTTTGTTGTACAAACCTAGAAAATTAGAAAAACAAAATGAGAGGAAGTTTTGCTCCTGCAAAAAAAAGGGGGATTTTGCAGTATGTTCCATGGACAGCCTTGTTTGAACATTTCTTCAGCCTCCGCTCCTCTTGGGCTTTTGCATTAGGTGAGGTATGGGGTGTGGAGTCTCTTAACTAGTGGATGAGAAAGGACGGTGTGAGAGTTAGGGGGTAGCCTAATAGAGAGTGCCCTTGGGAAGATTGTCTGCACTTGAAGTGCATATGAACAGAAGGAGGAAACTTTAGGTGTGGTTCAGGTTGCCTGAGGTAGTGTAGGAAAGCACTGGAGCCAGACTAAACCTCCTCCTAGTTTCTCTCTATCCTCTCTCCTTCCTTATATGCTCTACCTCTTTATGTCCTCTCTCTCTTACCCCTTTTAAATCACCACTTTTAGCCTTCTCTTTTAGTGAAACATCTGTTTGTTGCCTCCACTTTTCTATAATTGATTGCTAGGCTTTTTCCTTCTGACATTCAAATCTCTGCTTCAAAAGACTGCTGAGCCCAGTAGAGATAACAAGAACTAAGTCCATTTCCTTTGTCTGAGGATAATCATAAACACAATTTGGTGTTAAAGACATTATAATTTGAAGCAAACAAATACTTTGGATAAACAATTTCCTTAGAATGCTATTTAAGCAGTAATGCCCGAGGAGGTGCGGTATATGGCCAATATACCACGGCTAAGGTCTACGACGCAATGCGGAGTGCCTGGGCACCGGACATATGCATGCCATAACATGAGGTAGTTTACAGTGTTTCTAAAGTGTTATGTTTAAGCAATAAGGACCGAGCGGGTGTGGTATATTGCCAATATACCACGGCTAAGGGCTGTTCTTAGGACACAGCCCGTAGCCATGGTATATTGGCCATATATCACAAACCCCTGAGGTGCCTTATTGCTATTATAAACTGGTTACCAACATAATTAGAGCATTAACAATAAATGTTTTGTCATACCGGTGGTATATGGTCTGATATACCACAGCTGTCAGCCAATCAGCATTCAGGGCTCAACCACACAGTTTATAATTTCAAATAGAACATTCATGTAAAAGCCAAACAACCTTTACAGATGGTATATAATGACTTAATTGACAGAACATGTTATTTTTTCAACAAAGAGATTCAAGTTTTTCTGAATTCCTGACAACAGTTATATTTTTCATCAAAGTACAACCAATGATTGGCATTGTGTTTGATGTAACAACATTGGACATTTAAACCCTGCACCTGTACTCTGGCAGCATAAATCATTTAATGTTCTATGTAAATTCATGGCTGTTCAAATCCATTTCAATACACGCAACTCCACGACTCATGTAATAATTCACCATTACAGGAACCCCCCTGAGCACTGAACCATTTGACTGAAATCCAGCTCTGCTCTTTACAGCTTTCATGCTCTTTTAAAGCAGTAATCTGGGTGATTTTCATTTAGTCTCTCATTCTCACAACCCCCCTGCCTTGAACTCCCAAAGCAAAGAAAAACCTTCTCCCAGCATGTCGCAAAACACTGCTATTACCTCAGATACTGCTAGCCAAAGTGGAGGAGAGCGGTATGAGAAAGCAAGTGAGAAAAAGAGAAAGAAAGAGAAAATTCTGAAACAGCGCTGGTTGACAGCCCTGATTCTATTTCCACACGCGTCTGCGTCCCAAATTGATTTACATACAGCCCCGTATCCCCCGGCTTAGGGCCCAGCTCTCGTTGGAGCGATGGAGTGCACAGAGCCAAAGAAAAGAAGGAAAAGAAGTGGAGGAAGAAAAAAAAATCTAACCCATTCAGCTGAAGGAATACTCCCCCACTTATCATGCTTGGTCAAAGCCTAGTTAGCTGCACAGAGTGCCTTCCTTGTTAAGGCACATACTGTATATAAGACCTCCAGATACTGTTGTTATCTAGCTACTGAAGGTATGTGCCTTATCGAGCAACTGAAGGGAAGATATTTGTTTTTCTATCCCACTGTAGATGTGTTAGTAAGCCTCTTCCAGATTCTGTCTATTCTATCGTGTGTGCCCCCATGCCATCGCTGAACACTACAACATCCGCACTACATTAGCATTCCAGCACCAGTCGTGGTCAGTAACTGTAACTAGCAGTGCTTGACTTGGATGGAAATAGGTGCCGGTACTCATTTTGGGTGCCGGTACTGTTTATATTTAGGTTAGGAGCTCCACAATAGCTTTAAGTTAATATTTTATAAGAGGAACAGGAGCTCAAGCAGTACAACATTTGAGGTGCCGGTATTCAGCTCCGGTGAGCTCCTGTCAAGCACTGGTAACTAGGGACTTATTGATCACTCATGAACGAAAACTGATCACTAGATGAAAAGCATAGACTAAGGGACTTTTTAAACATGCATTTCCATCGAACATGCTGCAAATCTTGAGATCCCAGTCAATTAGTAAAACAGAGACCAATGTTTCTGAGCTAAGCCTGATTTCGGTGATGGTTCAAGCTCACATGGATCTGATGCTAAAAAGGCACACTGAAAACGTATTCATGGTCATTACCAAAGACTCTAACTGCTGGAACATTTTTTATTACATTTGAGAAATATTGAATGTAAATATGACGTGACACCTCATTCGTTGGTGTTATTGGCCTCCACTTTTAAGTGTTTTGGCCGGTGAGGCATCTCAACCTGTATATTTTCTTGAGCCTGGCAGTAACTAAGCAGCCCACACTCATTTGTTGAGCCCTGTTAAATAAATGTCTTCCCTCTCTCTCTACAAGTTATCTTGTTTAATCTTCTTTCTAGTGTACAAAAAGAGAGCACACTTTAACAAGATGCATTGTCACTTAAAATGCAATGTGCAAATGAAATGTCTCCTTCATGGGGAAAACATGTAACACTCCTACACACTGAAGTGCTGAAGCTCTCTGAACCCTACAATGAGCATTGGGAAATAAAGACCTTGTACACTAGAAAGATAATGAAAGACGAGACCCTAAGAGGGAAGAAATGTCTTTAACAGTGCTCAAAACAATTGTGGGCTGCCGAGTTACTGTCAGGCTCAGGAACCTATACAGGACATAATGAGATGCCTCATGAAACATAATACTTTGTCATTCCACCTCAGAAAAGCACAAGAAATAAGATTGTCACCAACCATCTCAGATTGTTCTGAAATCGTTTCTGTACTTAGAAACAGATAAGATTACCATTCCTGAAACATTGATCTCTGAGAAACAAAGATAATTGTTGCACCCACATTTGCCATTTTAATTGAAAGGATTTATATAATCATGAGCATAAGCTAATGGTTTTCTATCCAAAGTTGCAAAGAAAATGCTGTGATCCAATAAACAAGAGACCAGCAAAATAGATAAAGAGGTGTGGTGGCAGTAGCAGGAACAGCGGCATCTAGTGGGCAAAACGTGGTACTTTCACACTCATTTATGATATAAATGCAAGTGACTTCAATAGCTAATTTCTCTGAACAGGGAAAAAAAACATCACCAGATTCACAGGGAATACATTAAAGGTTGAAGAAACAATACTCCAAGCAGCAGCTCCATACTACTTGTCAGACATAGAGAACTGATACTGTATACTGGTTGTTGGGGTGGGATTGGTGTGGGGTGTCTGTGGATGGCAAGTGATCATTTTATTGGATTATGCTTTGTACGAAAAATTATGGTCCAAATCGGATGTTAGGTACTATATTTGAATCCTTTCAATTAAATTAGCCAATTTGGGTGCAATCAATTTGCTTAATTTCTCAGAGACCAAATTATATTTCAACAAAATAATGTTTCAGGAATGCTAATCTTATGTTTCAACCTATAGAAACGATTTCAGAACAATCTGATATGGTGGGTGACGAAATCCTCTTCCTTGTGCTTTTTTTGAGGTGGAATGACTAAGTATTTTGGTCCATGAGACATCTCATTATATCTTGTATAGGTTCTTGAGCCCGACAGTAACTCAGCAGCCCACGATCACTTGAGCACTGTTAGACATTTCTTCCCTCTCAAGGTCTCTTGTCTCAATCTCTTTGTAGTGCACAAGGTCTTACTTTTCCTTTTGATCTATGCATCCTATTATTAACACTACTGCAAATCCCACGGTCACTTATTTACACAGAATTATACAAATGTAGGGTGTTAAACAACTGTTATGTGAATCACCTACAAAATCGTTAGATTAGACCAGCTATCTGACATTAGCAAACTAGTTATACACAAGAGCTTCAGAGACCACATGACAATTGAAGATAACAGCCCTGAGGTATGATGCACTTTTAAAAGAACAAACCATTTCATTGCCTGTTGGCCTACATGACCGGAATATGTAACACCCTAAAACCATTCCCAGACTGAACATATTTTTCCTTGTTACTGTACAAAGAGCATGATGTCATACTCCCTGAGACTCTTTAAAGGTAACAGTTGGCCAATTGTCAGAGAGGAAAATTCTTAATCTAACAGTGATCCCTTTACATACATACAGTACATGCCAATCTCCCTTAGCCCTGAACTGTACTGTGGGTTTGAACTGAACAACAATTTGACACAAAAAGGTGCATGAAGAGTTAATTTCTGAAAAAGCGACTGTATGTGTTTCTGGTTCTGCTGATGACGTTACAAGCGAACCTGAGAAGCCCAAGGCAGTATCGTAACTAACAAGCAGTGAACCACGGAACTGTTTTTATCAAAGGTTGTTCGAAACATTACTCTTTAGATAATTACAGATAATCTACTAAATCAATCTTCTTGGTTCACAGATTGTAAGAGCCATAATGCAGAAAATAGTATTTTGCTATTTTAAGTTATTACAGTATAATTACTTATGTGAATATTTGTATATTTGTTAATATTGACGATATTTTCTATCTATTTGGAACATTCCATTATGGATATTTGTATAGGAATCCCACTTTGCATAGGCTAGATGCTTCATTTAGTTTAATCAATATGATGTCATATCCGTGACGTCACTGCTTAGATCAGAAGGCAAAAATAAATCTACGGAGCAATACAGTTTTTGACCGTGTTAAATTAATTTTCTTTGTAAACTTTTCATCACTATACTACTAAATGGAGAAGCTTTTGAATGTTTTTATTCGCATCAGACACAACTTTCTACATAGACTACTGTGGTTGCTGAGCCAATACACAGATGCAAATACTTACACGCTTATTAAGATCCACATTCTTCATTTATGCAGCTGCATGTTAAGGTATTTTGCAGCTCTTCCAACTTTCCTTTTTGTAGTGGGGGGCCAATGTGCATATCTGTAATGGTCATCTTAAATCAATGATTACATTTTTTTTTTTAAAGACACAGGACTGATGTCAGCACCAACAGCCCTTAGCCGTGGTATATTGACAATATACCACACCCGCTCAGGCCTTATTAAACCTGACATTTTAGAAACACTGTAAGCTACCTCAGGTTATGGCATGTATATGTACCATAATGGCTGATGACAGTGACATGAGTCACATAATAACCACTGTATTAAGTCAACCTTTCAGACGCATAAGGACCTAAACGTGACATCTAACTTCCTGTGTTTGTAGGCTGTTACAAACTCTGCGGGAAAAAGCTTGTTGGCAAAGTATTTATTCCAGTCAGCCACATCCACAACAACCCCCAGGCGTTGTTTAGTAACTGCACACTGCTCAGATGCAAAACCACTGCTTTAGCTACTTCCATATTCACATTCATAACAAGTTTTACACCGGAACTAATGAGTGACTGGGGATCTTAAAGGAAGGAGGCCCATTATTATTCATTGAACAAAGTAAACAAATACACAAATATTACTGTCAGTGGGTTACTATCTCTCCAATTAATCTAAGGTTGCTCCCCAAAGTGGTCTCATTGTTCTGCCAAATATATATTTTTTTCTTCAGGGAAAACAGACAAAGGGCTGAATAGAAAATAGAAGTGGTATCCAGATTCTCTGCCTTGAGCTCCCTCTACTTACTTTACTTCTTTGTTTTTTAAATTCCTTTTTTCTTCTTGTCTTTGTGAAGATTGACACCTCTTCACAATTCATTATTTGCATGTGGTCGAATAGGCATGGAGACACTGCATAAAGAAAGAGTGATTGACATCTGAGGTACACAGACCACTGGAGGTGGATGGGACCAATGGCGGAAAGCAATGACACACATACACTCCAAAAGAGTTCTCCGGCTGTCCCGATAGGAGAACCCGTTTTGGTTCCAGGTAGAAAGCTTTTGGATTCCAGGTAGAACCCTTTTGGGTTCCATGTCGAACACCCTGGAACAAAAAAGGGTTATTCAAAGGGTGGGGACAGCCTATGGGGACAGCCAAAGAACCCTTTAAGTTCGAGACAGCACTTGTAATACAACAACAACAAAAAAACACAATATTACTTCCCCTTAATCGCTTCCCACCCAAAGTACACTCTCTGCTCTTTAAATGTCTGGCATCAGTAATTCCACTTCTTTTCTGTTTTTACAGACACAGCTTTGATTCTAGAATAAGATAATATCATCCAATTTGTCATCCCACACCTCATTACCCTGGAAACATGGTGGAGGTTGTCTTCCACTGCACAGTACCACTTAAACAGAGGATCAGGGTGATCGGACTGTCAGAGTATGCATTTTGAGTCATTGCTGTGGTGGCCAGAGAGGCACATGTCAACTATGGACTCACTAAGGGTGAAATGTAAAGTCACATACAGGAACTACTTTGAAATTAATACATTCCTCAGTTCTTCCTCATTCCTAATGATTCTATCTGCTCTCTGAACGTGTTAGAATTGCAGCACAATCAGAGCCTGCCTTCATTGCTATAAGAAACGTGCAGGAATACTGGAGCTACACTGACCCTGGACAGGAAGTAGGATTGTGGTAACTAAGGGGCTCAGGTTAAAGGTCATTGTGTTCCCAAGATGCAAGGTGTAAATTGTTCTGACAACAGCTCTGGCACCCCTGACCCTGCTTCACTACCTTGTCTTCCCTCTCCAGTACCTGAGAATAATAAATGCTTTAAAAATATATATTTACCCTGACTCTGAACATCTGACTCTCACAGTCCAATACTGGGGAGATTATAGGATTCTCAGGGTTGACTGACCTTTAACCTAGAAGTCCACTGTCCAATATGATTGGGATGTGGCAAAAATATTTGAAAGTCATCCATAATTAATCTCCTGGACAGGAACCTTCATAATCTCTTGTCTGTTTTAAATAGAACATCCATTTCTTATTTAGGACCTTATCCATTTTATTCTAAGTCTAAAACAAATCCCCAGTTAGCTTATCTATTTCCTGAATAAAACATCCCTCATGTTCCTGTTCTCTCTCTGTTTGTCCACTTGATTTGCTGCTCCCATGCAGGTTCAGCAAGGCCTTACACACCAGATGGGTAAAATCCCCTCTATCCGTGATGTGATGCATTTCCTTACTTCCTTGTTTTCCTAAGCACATCTGGTAGATGACGGAGCCACACTTCCCATCCTGTGTGTGTGTGTGTGTGTTGTGTGCATATGCACTTCTTGCTCACAGGTTTCAGCTCAAAGCCAGAACCATGTAGTCCCCATAATCTTTACATCACCTGAATCGCCTGACAGTTAAGACAGTGATTTGACTGACATATCCATGTTAGATAAAGATCTGTGAGACTATAAAGCTGCTCTAATCTGATACACATTACCTCAGCAGATGCACGATCTAGCCCAATAACCTCTTTCTCTCATGGGTCTCTTAGTTATGACTTCTTCTCTGCACAATAAATGTTCATTAGAGGATATACAGTACCAGTCAAAAGTTTGGACACACCTACTCAGGTTCCCTTTATTTGGACTATTTTCTACATTGTAGAATAATATTGACAACATCAAAACTATGAAATAACACATGAAATCATGTAGTAACCAAAAAAGTGTTAAACAAACCAAAAAATATTTTATATTTGAAATTCCTCAAAGTAGGCACCATTTGCCTTAATGACAGCTTTACACACTCTTGGCATTCTCTCAACCAGCTTCATGAGGTAGTCACCTGGAATGCATTTACATTTGAACAGGTGTGCCTTGTTTAAAGTTAATATGTGGAATTTATTTACTTCTTAATACGTTTGATCCAATCAGTTGTAATGTGACAAGGTAGGGGTGGTATACAGAAGATAGCCCTATTTGGTAAAATGCCAAGTCCATATTATGGCAAGAACAGCTCAAATAAGCAAAGAGAAACAACAGTCCATCATTACTTTAAGACATGATGGTCAGTAAAATCTGGAAAATGTCAAGAAATGTAACATTTTCTTCAAGTGCAGTCGCAAAAACCATCAAGCTCTAAGATGAAACTGGCTCTCATGAGGACTGCCACAGGAAAGGAAGACCTAGAGTTACCTCTGCTGCAGAGGGTAAGTTAATTAGGGTTACCAGCCTCAGAAATTGCAGCCCAAATAAATGCTTCACAGAGTTCAAGTAACAGACACATCTCAACATCAACTGTTCAGAGGAGACGTGAATCAGGCCTGCGTGTTCAGAGGCCTGCGTGAATCAGGCCTTCATTGTCGAATTTCTTTACAGAAACCACTACTAAAGAACACTAATAATAAAAAGAGCTTGCTTGCTTGGACCAAGAAACACGAGCAATGGACATTAGACCAGTGGAAATCTGTCCTTTGGTCTGTTGAGCCCAAATTTGAGATTTTGTGTTCCAACCGCCATGTCTTAGTGAGACGCAGAGTAGGTGAACGGATGATCGCCGCATGTTTAGTTCCAACCGTGAAGTATTGAGAGGAGATGTGATGGTGTGGGGGTGCTTTGCTGGTGACACTGTTGGTGATTTATTTAGAATTCAAGGCACACTTAACCAGCATGGCAACCACAATATTCTGCAGTGATACATCATCCAATATGGTTTGCGCTTAGTGGGACTATCTTTTGTTTTTCAACAAGACAATGACCCAACACACCTCCAGGCTGTGTATGGGGTATTTGACCAAGAAGGAGAGTGATGGAGTGCTCCATCAGATGACCTGCCCTCCACAATCACCCGACCTCAACCCAACTGAGATGGATTGGGATGAGTTGGACCTCAGACTGAAGCTAAAACAGCCAACAAGTGCTCAGCATATGTGGGAACTCCTTCAAGACTGTTGGAAAAACATTCCAGGTGAAGCTGGTTGAGAAAATGCCAAGAGTGTGCAAAGCTGTCGTCAAGGCAAAAGGTGGCTACTTTGAATAACCTAAAGTCTAAAATATATTTAGATTTGTTTAATACTTTTTTGGTTACTACATGATTCCATATGTGTTATTTCATACTTTTGATGTCTTCTCTATTATTCTACAATGTAGAAAATAGTAAAAAAATAAAAGAAAATTCCCTGAAATGAGTAGGTGTGTCCAAACTTATGACTGGTACTGTATATCGTTGGGTAGTTCCCTAAAGTTTTTTGTAAATTTCTAAGACCGTGTTCTCTCATTATAACTTTGGTATGGACGGCAAAGGGGGCCAAGAGGCTTGCATCTTCATATGAAACGTGATTATGATACACAGTCGACCCAGGATAGATTTGGGCTGTGCAACCGGATATACTAGGCCAGGAAATTTAACATAATGACACATTGTAATGTTCGCATTGTGTCAGAGACAAATGCACGTGAATGCAATATATAATGTACATGCAAATCATACCATCTCCAGAGATCTCTATAGTAGCAGAAAAAAATAATGCATTCCCTCACTCTCCAGGATGTCTTCCTTTCCCGCTGATCCAGATAAATAGGAACATTATTCACCATTAACATCTAGCGCCCCAGTCCCAAAGCAAGAGAAGGAAAAAGCCCTACATAACTTACCATATGTTTTGCACTTGCCTACACAGCAATACAGATGTAGGATCTCAATTTGACCAATGTTGTCACAGCAAAATAATCCTGCAGAAACATGATTTGAACGTTTAGTCCATAATGTTACTTGATCGGCAGTTAGGCTATTAGCTGCCTAAAAGTAAGCTATATGAAAAGTGCAATACTGTTAATAGAACTGTTTTTTACTGTGGGTTTTCAGTGAATTTATGTAAATCACGAAGCTCATCTGCATATCCTGCGATGCAGGAAAATTCTCAGCAACAAAAGAGTGGTCAAATTAAGATTCTACACCTGTAGTTAATTTCACTGACACCTTATCTATCAGTGTGATTTTTAAAAGCAGGGGTTTGCTCTGTGAGGCCGTTGGGCACGGCAGAGAATGCATCACATCCCAAGTCTCATTTGAAGGCACTTACTCTATGTAATGTTCTCAAGCGCGAACCACAAACTGCTGATGCTCGCAGGACTTCAACCGTTCTGCAAGCTAACACACCTGACAAGGAACCCATATATGTAAGGTTAAAAGCAGTGAAAATTGGGTGACGTCCCACCAAATGTTCTCTCAGGTAGATGAGAAATGCAGACACAAGAAAGCACACACACAACACAAACACTTTTGCTAAGTGGCTTGACAACATCCTTGCTACGATGACTGTTTCCTAAAAATAGCCAGACGGGAGCAGCAAGAGGTGATGTCATATGTTTTAGCAATCTCAAGGAGAGGATGTAAGCCTGAAATAAATGTGGAACATCTAGAATGTTAGAGGCTTGCCTTAAACTACTCAGCTAACAGTAAACTGTCTTAGAACCTGAGAGAAAGTGTTGTTCTGTTTAATGTATGGTTGACAACACTGCAGAGACAGGACAAACCATGTCCCTGTAGTCCTGAAAATCAGTTATTTCAGGAAAGTTTGTAACCTCGGTAGGGAACTCTATCAGACAACCAAAAAGATGGATAACCAGAGGCTCGAATCAGCTGTTGTTGTGAGTGGCCATAGCCCATAGTGCTGTAAACAGGTTGTCTAGCTCTTCCATCCCCATTGTCCAGATGTCCAGTAGAAAAGCTGGCTGCAAAGCCATGGCTCCTCCACGAAACATAGGGCATATATCCCACAATCCATCAGGAAAAACACTCCCACAGAGAGATGAATAGAGAACAAGGGCCAGTCTGAGATTGGCTTAAGGTCTACCTCATGCAAATACACAAAACACAAATGGAATACTCTTCTCCCTGAACACCAAGGGATTCCTCATTCTGTTCTTTTTAGTGATATGGGGACGATATTTTATCAATACTTTGACTCCAAGTATCGATTAGTAAAAATGATTATATATATTTATGCTTTGCTAGGTAGCATTAGCCAGCGCTAGTCGGTTGTACTTGCCGCAAAACGGCAGTATTTTTCATCTTATAGCTTGTCCTCCATCTTCTTTTTAAATAGTGAGCCAACATGTTTTCAGCACTTTTATTTCCATGACTGATCAAAACGAATTTTCTCATGCTCTCTCATCTCTCTGCAGCAGACATTATAGTGAGAAATATGTTTGGAACATAAAATCACAATATAATCGCATTATCAAATCACAATACATATAGAATCATGGGAAGCGTGAGAATTGCCATACATATCGTATCGGTACCTAAGTATCGTGATATTATCGTATCATGAGGTCCCTGGCATTTCCCAGCCCTAGTTATTTTGTCCTTTAAGTAGCAGGCAACTCTTCCCAAGGGCACTGTATTGCCCCCTGAACTTTCTCACATTCTTTCTGATCCACTAATTAAAAACGACCACAAGAAGCAATAAGACTATCAATAATTAATGTTCTAAGCTTAGGGATAACTGAAGCTTCTGCACATGTAATTTGAAAAGAGACAAATCCACTCAGTTTAATTCTGTATTGGAAATGTTATTTATTTTAGCAGTCAATTGTCATTGACTCTTGCACAACTGCAAACACTCATGGGGTAGCCACCCACTGCCAAGTGTTCCATTTCACAACCCAAGACATTGCCAGAAATAGTACCTAATCAATGCAGAGTAGAGTAAGTCTAACGGAAAGAATTCAATCTAAAAGTCACGGAGCCTTTATTGGTATGGATGCATTACATTACTTTGTATCAACAAATCCTTTCTAATATACTTCAGTGTATTTACTAAGGCTAAAATGCACGCATGGACGAAAATGTACTTCATACCAAAGGCTAAGAGCGTTTTGTACAATTTAACCCAGCAACGCTACGCAAATGGATTGTGACTGGTATAGTGCAACGGGGGTTTGGCAACGGGGACAGAGAGTACTGCTGAGGGCACACTGTGTTGGCACCCGACACAGCAGCCTGGTCCAAATCCTCCACTGGTGGCTCGAATCAGGTCGCAAGTCGCCTGTGGAGAGTGGAAAGGTTCTGGAAAGAGCTGGTCTTTAGAGAGACGGGCTGCTCACATACTCCCTCACACACACACACACACACACACACCCACCACTCTTCCTACCATATTCATCTGCCACTGGAGGTCCATACCAAGGATGGGATGGATTGGATAGAGTGAGAAAGACAGAGAAAGAGAGTGAGAGAATGAGAGAGTGAAAGCAAAAAATTGTGAACATTTGAGAGACAGGGATTAAATCCTTGGCGAAGAGACACAATGCTGCTAATGTCCTGTGCTGCACTTAGAGACATAGTCATGGTAGTTGTCTCGTCTCGTGACCTGCCAGGTCACTAGGTCGCTGTAGTGTTTGTTTAGTCTGCCTGGAAAGCAATCATTACAGTGTTTACACTGAGCTGTAAGGGAGCGCTTAAAACCACCCCATTATGCTGCAGAGTTGACAGGCGAACGAGCTAACCACTAATTCCTTATCAACTGGACCCGTGCTACTGAAATAACTCTGACACACGACGAAGACATATCTCTGATTTGACAGATCCAATTACCCACCTAAGGACACCAGCGCTCTCTTTGTCCAGGGTCTTCCTCTTGTCAATGAGCTTCTCCACTAATGATGTACTCCAAGTCTAGTACTGGTGGTTGTTTGGGATCATGACATTGTCAGTCCTCTTCTCTGTTTGGTACAGCACATACGGGGCCTCATCTGAACTCATCTCCTGCTAATCATGACAGTCTTGAGGAGGATGTTGCTATGGGGATGTTTGTGGCAGCCATAATGATGTTGTTTAACAGTGACCTGTGTTTGTGAAGGATCCCCAATCTCCTATTCCTTCCTGGCAGAAAAGTATTTGAGGAAATGTCTTCATGGGAAAGTATTCTGTCAACAACTGAGCTGTCGAATGGATTCAAGACAAATCTTTCAGGAGCTGGCCCAAATAAGAGAAATGAATGGAGACATTAAAAAGTTATTCTGTTGTCTGAGAATTTCCTGTATCATTACTGTAGATGCCTAATGCTGAAATTATGTGCAGTTACATACTAAAAGCTTTGCAACATCAAAAAGTACAGCATGACCTGAATCAAATGAATGTACTAGGAAAATTGGAAAATTGACCAGTATGAAACGGAACTCTTCCTGACAAGATAATTTCTCAAAATCCACTCAACCCAGCCGGCACACATCAACCTGGTCTCAGAGCATTTCATATTATTCTGTACGTAAATTCAAGACACTCTATTTCGTATGATATGTTCCGTTTAGTATAGTATCTATTCATTTGTGGATGTCCATAATCAATTACGTATGATATGTTACGAATTACAATTCATATGATATGAACAAATATGTAAATGTATAATATGTTAAGAATTTCAAAAATGTACAATATGTTACAAATTTGCAAAAATGTATGATATGTTATGAATTTCCAATTGGTTGTGGTTAACGTTAGCTAGGTGGCTAATGGTAACATTAGCTAGCTGGCTAACGTTAGCTAGGCTAGGGGTTAGAGGTAGGGGTTAGGATTAAGGTTAGGAGTTAGGTTAAAGGGTTAACATTAGGGTTAGGGGAGGGGTTAGCTAACATGCCAAGTAGTTGCAAAGAATCTAAAAAGTAGTTGAAAAGTTGCTAATTAGCTAAAATGCTAAATTGTCCATGATGACATTCAAACACGCAACCTTTGGGTCCTATCCATCCACTCCGACCAACCACCCTCCTTTTGTTTCTTGCCTTAAGTAACCTTCTGTCTTATGTAACCATACCAAACGTCACATATCATACTAATTTGAGTGTCCTCGGATTTACATTTACTATGTTACGTCTAGTCTATGAGACCAGGTAGCGCACGCACGCACACACGCACACACACATTCTTTCTTCCTACCGTTGCAGTCTTTAATCAGTGTAATGTCTCATAGGACTGACATCATGAGAGGCTGTCTAACATGCCCTAGATCACGGCTATTATCACCTTTGACCTTTGAGTCCCCCTATGATTTCAGAACGCTATTTCTCTATAGTCTCAGTACAGCTTGTAGTAGTCATGTATTGCCTGAAACTGCAATTGTTCAGGCCCCTGCCATCAAGAGCGACTAAAACTGGCACCTTAAGGTTTAGACCTCATCAAAAAGTATTGACATAACCAAAGCCAAGTGTAAAACTTATAACCTTCCTCCTTCAGTCAATCTTTCTTCATCCTCTCACTACTCTGTCCTTCATGATTTGCATAATCGGATCCATTTTGTTTTTACACAGCTTGGTGTCTGCATGGCAGTGTGGGCCGTTGTGAGTTTCTTGTATTTTTCACTCTGTTCCTGACTAATGACAGAAAATTCCATTTAAAAAAAATCAATATCTGAAGCCTTGAATACATTGAAACAATGATCCGGTGGGTGCTGCTTCAGGAGCTGGGAGGCACTCCACTCAGACTGAATAAATAAAAACAGCTCTGCTGGCAGACACACACACACACACATACACACACCCTCCAAAAGACTAAACAGAGAAATGGGAATAAATGAGAGCCAGGATCCAATGAGGCCAGATGCATCAGCCTAATTTCTCAGTCTGTTGCTCAGGTACAGAGCTGACAGAGAGCCAACATCAAGCTCAGACAGAACATGCAGGTCCAACTCCAAATTGACCGCTTTTTTGGGTCAAATATTTCCAGGAGAAACCAAAGGAAAAAGTTGAAGTAGACTTGGGCTGTTACTTTAGAGAGACTCAATAACTGGAAGTAGCCTTTGCTTGTGCAAGCCAGAACAGCTCAAAGGAGTATCTCCTGTTTCTGTAGCATGAGGCAGCTTGATGTACAAGTACACCCCATGGACAAGACGCTAGTCTATCACAGGGCCTTTCCCCAATCTATCTCCTTAGGGCCAAGCAGAGATGCATCAGGTCCCATTTTTATAGTCTTTGGTATGACTCGGCCAGGGATCAAACTCCCAACCTTCCAATCTCTGGACAGACACTAACCACAAGGCCACTGAGTTGGTCTTACAATACTGTTAATGCTACACAGGTTGTGAGTGCTTCTAGCTGAGAGGATAGAGGATTCAATCTATTGATGATAATCAATGAACAAACGCATTCTTGCCCAAACACACACAGCCTGAACAGCTCTATACTTGCTCTAGGCCAGACTGTTGGGTCAGAGGGCTGTTAGCTAACATATTGGTTTATTCATTAGATTTGCTATTCTGTTTACTTTTGGTAGAGCTAGATCTTTTCAGATTGGCCCTGGACCAGGTGTGCACTTGAGGAAAACCAAATTAGGAAACCTTATGGACTAAGCAGAACTCTGTAAAAAACCCACCACTTAAAGTAAACCTTGCATAACTCAGCCCAGAACACATCCACTTACTAAACAGGTCCTTTAATTCAGTTGACCAACTCACTCTTACTGAAAACCAAAAAAACACAAACTCTTATAGAATGCATACCAGAATTTCTATACATTTCAGGGTACTTCCTGCTCTACCTGTCGCTTAGATCTGTCCGTCTACAGTGCAGCTAATTTATTGGTTAAACTAATTTCTTAGGATAATAGAGCCTTCATACTTAACACTGAAAGCTATTAAGTGGACATTAGCAGCATATTGTGGTGTTATACACCACAAACTGAGAGAGCAAACTACTACTCTGTGCTGGCTCAGAGGTTCTTCATACCTCCTGATCCTACAGAGAAGGCAGGGAGGGTACAACCCCGCACAGTGCACACACAGAGAGCACGCAGAGGTCACACACCACCTGTGTCTGGGTACAGACGTGAGACAGACATCAGCGGACACATCTGGAGGGAGGCAGGGAGGAGGACAGACGGAAGGGAATTCCTGGGCTGGCTTATCTCTCACAGCTGACACACGGGTCACCAAGGTTGGCGATGCGGGTAGGGTAGTTGGGTGGGATTTTTTATTTTTAGGAATAGGGTGGTGGGAATTCTGTCAGGGACACATATTAAGTTGGACAGTAGAAGTGAGGTGATGAGGAAAATCAGAGTTTTGATGTTTATAGTGGGTGTGTTTCAAAGGAGTGATGGGAGTGAGTGCAGTACACAAAATCCATGAGAATATCCTAATGTCAAAGTGTATGTACTATCTCAGTAGCGTTGCAGTGAAATCTGATAGATCTCAGGGGTCTTATCCCTACTGGTCTAGTTTATGCATCTATGGTGGTCCATCAAACCTGGCAGACTAAACTAACTGGAGGGAGATCATGTCTCCTGCACAGTGTCCAAGCCAAGGAGTGTAAGTTACACATGCAAACGCAATGATTAAACCAAGTATAAAATACGTGAAGGCCTATGGCTGCTTCAGACCTAATACCTGGCCCAAGTCTCCTTGCTTCTGGAAATGCTTAGCTTGTACTGTATATATATGAACAGTGTGTATATATGCAGTTGATTTCACAAATACTCCACAGGATTCCCAGTTCTCATGCCTGGTGTTATATTCCACAGTCTGGAAGAGAAAAAGGTGTTGAGAGAAAAAAACAACCTCTCGAGTCCACTTCACCCTCATTCTTTATCAACTATCATCACTCAACTCTTCAGAGAGACTAAACCATAAAAGTGCCTCGACATTTGTTAAGTGAAATATTTCTTCCCCTCCATGAAACTGTATCAGCCCTCATACTGTAGAATCGTTTCCCATAGCTCTTACTACAGCCATGGGCACAGCATATGCTAGCTGAAAAGCAACACATCTGATCATTGTTTACGCCATATGTTAATGTACTTGTATCTTCCCAAATTCAAAACAAACCATTTCACTAGCCCCCAAAACATCCATATTCCTTTGGAAGCCAAGATGCCTGTAGTGATGAAGGTCTGATGTAGGACTTTAGGATGTGCAGTGGAATATAGAATGATGACTTACTGGTTTTTTTCTAGTGCCAGGACCAGTTGTTCACCTTCCGCCTCCACCACCAGCTTCAGTGATGCAGGATGACTCTAGAACACAAACACAGGACACCAGAGGTGAGGGGACGGGACACCCAGCACAGCTGACACATACTGGACAGGAAGTATGCGGGCATGCTGGGAAAGGGCCAGGAAGAGGGATTCCAGTTCCCAGATCCATTGCTTTGGTGGTTGTCATGACTAGGGCCCTGTTTTCCTGACTACGTAACCTGACCAGGGAAAGCTCTGGACTCTAGCCATGACAGCTGACTTCTTGATGAGCACATACACTACCGTTCAAAAGTTTGGGGTCACTTATAAATGTCCTTGTTTTTGAAAGAAAGACTAATTTTTGGTCCATTAAAATAACATCAAATTGATCAGAAATACAGTGTAGACATAGTTAATGTTGTGAATTACCATATCCCCTGTATATATTGTTATTTTTTGCTGCTCCTCTTTGATTACTTGTTACATTTATCTCTTATTCTTATCCATATTTTTTTGAAACTGTACTGTTAGTTAAGTAAGCATTTCACTGTAAGGTCTACCTACGCCTGTTGTATTCGGAGCATGTGACTAATAACATTTGATCTGATTTAGTGTATGTATGGTGCCTCTCCGTTACTAATTCTCCATCCGAGGATGACCAGGTCATAGACACCTCCGTTAGTACCTTTCATGATTTCCCATAGTTAGGTTAAAAACTGGACTCTGTTCATTCAGAAAATTAGAGACGTTTATAAAAGATCAACAGTAATGTAAAAAATGATCTAATGAAAACATGAAATAAAAAAATTCCACTTTAGGTCTACAGCAATAATCTACCATGTCAGGTTGATGTTGGTCAGAAATCAACAGCAAAAACGTTTCTGTTTTTGCAGAGCAAGCAGTGTTGTTCCTTGAGTGCAAGAACAACATTTTGATGATTGTCTGCATATTTCAGTGCTGACTGACACTAATTTCCCCAGACCTCCTGCCTTTTTAACACTCATGAGTTATGACCCTGACACTAATTTCCCCAGACCACCTGCCTTGTTAACACTCATGAGTTATGACCCTGACACTGATTTCCCCAGACCACCTGCCTTTTTAACACTCATGAGTTATGACCCTGACACTAATTTCCCCAGACCTCCTGCCTTTTTAACACTCATGAGTTATGACCCTGACACTGATTTCCCCAGACCACCTGCCTTTTTAACACTCATGAGTTATGACCCTGACACTAATTTCCCCAGACCTCCTGCCTTTTTAACACTCATGAGTTATGACCGTGACACTAATTTCCCCAGACCTCCTGCCTTTTTAACACTCATGAGTTATGACTGAACTGGCCCATGGGAAAAGGGGGGCTTGACAGCAGCTGGGGATCTCTGTCTGTCGCACAGTTTATGACAGGCTATCAGATACTGTATCCCCACACACACACACACACACACACACACACACACACACACACACACACACACACACACACACACACACACACACACACACACACACACACACACACACACACACACACACACACACACACACACACACAGGGATGGAGAGCCTCCTGCTAGGAAAAGGTCATGTTGTCATTTGAACTATTTTACTACCCACGTAGAAGCAGGTACACAGACAAGCAGCCAGGCATTTTGGCGGCACCTTGAGAGATGAAGATAGACAGACAGGCAGAGATAAAGAAAGACAGACAGGCAGAGATAAAGATAGACAGGCAGAGACAGAACAACCAGTATTTTGTCCCAGTCAGATAAGGGCAAATCCATCATAACAGAGTGATACTGAGACTCATATTTTTCACTTTAAAATGTATGCCAAACAAAAACCAAAGACTGCAAAGCTAAACAAACCATACAACACTATTTAACAATGTCCAGAGAAAAGTTTACAAAAACATATTTACTTGAACTGTGCAGTAAAGTTTGGTAATCAAATGACGGTTTGTGCTGTTGGTGCCGTCATTGTGTTACAAATGTTGTATCTGCACTGATCTTCACTGCACTGATGTTTTTGTAAAATGTTCAGTAGAAATTGTTAAAAGTTAGTCCTTGTGCATAGAGTTGTATAGTTTGTGGGTCCATTTGTGGTTTAGAAGGCAGGGCGGTTCATGTCAGGTCATCACCCAATTGTCCTGACTCACCACCACCAAGATATTGGCTTGCTACTTCTTGTGGCACCGAGAACAGTTCAATAAAAACTAAAGGGGTGGAAGGAAAAATGAGTTTGGTATCATCTCTGATAAAATAACCAACTCAATCATTGTTAAACTCAATAATATGTTGGAATGGTCAACATGGCTATAACAGCTGGCTCGTGAGCTATACAAATACACATTGTTGTCAAACTCAATTAATTATGTAGTGTCATGACAATGGAATACCTCTCCAATAAAATGTAATTAACTTTCACCAAAATTCTGTCCTAACTAAATAACTAGAATCTCTTCATTGTTCCAGACAAAGCTATAATATAACACATTCTGATGAATTACTGGTGCATCACTGGCAGCTCTCATGACTCCTTCTCATTTCAGAGATTTTGTTGATTTGCTAATACCCTCCCCATGTCAGCCAAGTAAAGCACAAGTTCAGCATTCAGGGAGAGTGTGTAATTGAGACACTAACATAGAAAAAAACCCACCCCCTCAGAGGGTGTGGTATTTCCTCCAGCTAGGAAAAACCTATCCACTCATGTATAATCTGAGGGATAAATCTTGGAAAGCCATGGCTGTTTTAAATATTCTGGGAGTACTACTCAACACCCACGCGTTTCCCTTGTCGGGAATGGTTTCCCTATGGTGAAGGTGGGGGATCCCGGATTTCAAAAATGTATTTCTCTCCCCAAGTCCTAGTGGGCTGAACGCATCGGGTTTCCCCGTCTGAAGCTGCCCTAATATACCCTAAAACCAGATACTCAATTGCAGAACATGCTTAATTGGTTAGAGACCCCATGTAATAGCAGAGATTAAATGTGCTGATTTACCTGGTTTTAATAACTCAATGGATTTCAGGCATTACACATGGTTCATAGAAAGAAAGTCTAATAGGTCTTGTATATCTTTGCTTACAGTTCTGGTATGTCAAGGATAACAAGTGTTAGGGTGCATTTGCTAGCCATCTGCAACTACGCTCACCCTTCCAATACATTTTAGCACAATGGTTAGATGGTTTCAAATCCGGTTGCTACCTGACTTTGTTTCAAAACCAGACAGTTTAAGGGAAAAAAGGCAGTCTTCTGCCAGTGGTAAACCATTTCAAAATGTTGCTTTTCATGCACTGCTGATTTGTAGAGTATAGGAGCCTGGCGAGTTGGGGGAATAATTTCACAGTGTGTGGAGCCTCAGGGCCTAGCTCATACTAAACAAACAACAGAGGGGCCATTCAACGCCGTAGGGAGCGAGCTTTGAGGAAAAAGCAGAAAGGGGAATCAGCCGAGGATAAACAGAAATGGGGAATTATTAGGAGCTCACGACTGGAACAACACAGGAGACCTGATGCAAGTGAGCAGGCAGGCTAGCATCTGCGCTTGGCTGAGCTATAGTAGGAGCAGCTTATTAGCATTAGCCAAGGCCGCTAAGTGGCCACTTTATGAATATTTACCCTGGACTTGAGCTGGCTGAGTGGTTTGCGCTGCCGCCCTTCCAGCAGGAGAGGTACCGTGGTGTCATAGCGTTGGGGCTTAGGGACAGCACTGTGCAGCACACTCTGGTCCAAGCTTTTCCCTGTTAAAAGATCAATAACAGTGATTAATGATGTGATGTAATCAATGGAAATGGTTTGTACTGAGTGGGTATGGTTAGCGCGAGTCTATCTGGTCTCTGTTAAGTACTGCTATCACTTGACCTGAGGAGGCCTAACTGAGAGCATGTATATTACTGTATAATGAGAATTACATAACACCTGACTTCAATGGTAGTGGCGGCAGTCAACCATGAGATTATGGAGAATGACATAACATTGTTATCATACTTAAAATGTTAGTCTTTTGAACATGTGATTGTTTCATCATTTAGCTTCAGGCCACCTCAAGTCAAATGTGTTGCTCTATTGAATGGTTCATCAACTAGATTCAGCTGCGGAGTGATTTTTTTTGAGCAGATGATCAGGGGGGCGAAAATAATTACAAACAATTTGTAGACTGCAAAGTATGTGGACACCTACTCGTCAGACATCTCATTCCAAAATCATGGGCATTAATATGGAGTTGGTTCCCCCTTTGCTGCCATAATAGCCTCCACTCTTCTGGGAAGGCTTTCCACTAGATGTTGGAACATTGCCGCGGGGATTTGCTTCCATTCAGCCACAAGAGCACTAGTGAGGTCGGGCACTGATGTTGGGCAATTAGACCTGGCTCGCTGTCGGCGTGCCAATTCATCCCGCAGGTGATCTATGGGGTTGTGGTACGAGCTCTGTGCATGCCAGTCAAGTTCTTCCACACCGATCTCGACAAACCATTTCTGTATGGACCTCGCTTTGTGCGAGAAGGCATTTGTATGCTGAAACAAGAAAGCGCCTTCCCCAAACCTTTGGCACAAAGTTGGAAGCACAGAATCGTCTAGAATGCCATTGTATGCTGTAGCATTAAGATTCCCTTCACTGGAACTCTGGGGCCTAGTAGAACCATGAAAAAAAGCCAGACCATTATTCCTCCTCCACCAAACTGTACAGTTGGCACTATGCAATCGGGAAGGTAGCATTCTCCTGTCATCCGCCAAACCCAGATTCGTCCATCGGACTGCCAGATGGTGAAGCTTCATTCATCATTCTAAAGAAAGCAGTTCCAATGCTCCAGAGTCTAATGGAAGCAAGCTTTACATGCTTGGCATTGCGCATGATGATCTTAGGCTTTTGTGCGGCTGCTCGGCCATGGAAACCCATTTCTTGGGTTTCTCCCAACAAAAATCCCTGAGCTTTTCAGTAAGGTCATTCTACTGCCAATTTTTGTCTGTTGATTACATGGCTGTGTGTTCGATTTTATAAACCTGTCAGCAACGGGTGTGGGTGACATAGCCGAATCCACTAATTTGAAGGGGTGTCCACATACTCTTGTGTACAGTATATAGTGTATAATACTTGACTAAAACATACTTTTTTCAAACCTTGCTTACATTTGTATACGATCACATATATCTCGCTATTATGGATGGAAATACTTTGGAACAGATTTCCAAAATTAAAATCACTGATTTGCTTTTGTTTTTTTTACAGACATTTATGTCCAACCCCCCAAAAATCAATAGCATTTGGGGAAACCTGCTCTATTGTTTAAATTACCTTAAATGTATTACACACTAAGTGCCCCATTTATGTAAGGGTTTTAGTTTACTTGAGTGAACCAAACTGACCTACTGTTGGTAAAAAAAAACATTCACATTAAATAGAACTACGACACAGATCCATTTTTTAAAAAGACAATAGAGGCCCTCAGACAAATTGTACAGCACTGTAGACATATTACCTTTTGATATTGCCTTTTCCAAACACAATGCAAGCTCTCTATTATTCTACTGTGAAACAGTGGTGTCCCCAAAGGGTATCTGTTCTGCAGTAAGACCACAGACACAACATCAATAATGGATGGTTTCACACAGCTCACCGGGAACACAGCTTTACCAATATCTCTCAACAGCACTACTGCACCAACCAACCTATTGCTGTGCTGTACATTAAAGCTCTTACTCTGTTATACTGGGAATCAATATGAAGCTCTTTCTCCCACAATGTTTTGTTCTATTGTAAATCTATTATTTTTAGCATCGAAAAAACTTCTTTACCCTCCTAGTACTGTGAATTCACCGGGGGTAATACACAGTTAGCTAGTTAGACAAGCTAGACACACACAGAAAATGCAGTACTTGAGAAAGCTGTCCATTTTAGTACGTACAGTGCCTTCAAAAAGTATTCACACCCCTTGACTGTACAGCCTGAATTTGAAATGGATAAAATGTAGATATTTTGTCACTGGCCTACACACAATATCCCATAATATCAAAGTTGAATGATGTTTTTAGACATTTTTTACAAATTCATTATAAATTAAAAGCTGAAATGTCTTGAGTCAATAACTATTCAACGACTTTGTTATGGCAAACCTAAATAAGTTCAGGAGTAAAATTTTGCTGAACAAGTCATACGTTTCAAGGACTCACTCTGTGTGCAATAATAGTGTTTAACATGATTTTTGAATGACTACCTCATCTCTGTACCCCACACATACAGTTAATTGTAAGGTCCCTCAGTCGAGCAGTGCATTTCAAACACAGATTCAACCACAAAGACCAGGGAGGTTTCCAATGCCTCACAAAGAATGGCATCTATTGGTAGATGAGTAAAATAAAAAGCAGACATTGAATATCCCTTTGAGCTTGGTGAAGTTATTAATTACACTTTGGATGGCGTATCAATACACCCAGTCACCACAAAGATACAGGCATCCTTCATAACTCAGTTGCCAGAGAGGAAGGAAACTGCTCAGAGAATTCACCATGAGGCCAACGGTGAGTGTAAAACAGGTACAGAGTTTAATCGCTGTGATAGGAGAAAACTAAGAATGGATCAACAACATTTGTAGTTACTCCACAATAATAACCTAATTGACAGAGTGAAAAGAAGGACGCCTGTACAGAATACAAATATTCCAAAGTAATACTGCAAGAAATGTGACAATGCAACAAAATTTTTGTCCTGATTACCAAGTGCTATGCTTTGGGCAAATCCAATACAACACATTACTGAGTACCACTCTCCATATTTTCAAGCATAGTGGTGGCTGCATCATGTTATGGTTTTGCTTGTAATCGTTAAGGACTGGGGAGTTTTTCAGCATAAAAAATAAACATAATAGAGCTAAGCATAGGCAAAATCCTAGAGGAAAACCTGGTTCAGTCTGCTTTCCACCAGACACTGAAAGATTAATTCACCTTGCATCAGGACGATAACCTAAAACACAAGGCCAAATCTACACTGGAGTTGCTTAGCAAGAAGACAGTGAATGTTCCTGAGTTGCCAAGTTATAGTTTTGACTTAAATCTGCTTGAAAATCTAAGGCAGGTCCTCCCGAGTGGTGGAGTGGTCTAAGACACTGCATCAAAGTCCTAGCTGTACCACTAGAGATCCTGGTTCGAGTCCAGCTGCTGTCGCAGCCGACTGCAACTGGGAGACCCATGGTGCAGCACACAATTGGCCCGGTGTCTGCCGGGTTAGGGGAGGGTTTGGCCAGGCAATGCAAGCTGACACAGTCACCAGTGTTTTCTCCGACACATTGGTGCAGCTGGCTTCCGGGTTATGCGGGCAGTGTGTCAAGAAGTAGTGTGGTTGTGTTCTGGAGGATGCACAGCTCTTGACCTTCGCCTCTCCCGAGTCCATACGGGAGTTGCAGCGATGGAACAAGACTGTAACTACCAATTGGATATCACGAAAAAGGGGTAAAAAAACAAATAATTACTTAAAAAAATTACATCTATGGCAAGACTTAAATGGTTGTCTTGTAATGATCAATAACCAATTTGTCCTGTGTAGCTCAGTAGGTAGAGCATGGCGCCAGGGTTGTGGGTTCGATTCCAACGGGGGACCAGTACGAAAAAAGTATTAAAATGTATGCACTCATTACAGAGAATCTGCAAAACAACAAATGTAAAGAATTTTGAAAAGAATAATTATACAATCCAGTTGTGCAAAGCTCTTAGAAACTTGCCGAGAGAGTTGAAAACTGTTTTCACTGTTATTATGGGGTATTGTGTGTTGATGGGTGAGAAACAAATATATTTAATCCATTTTGAATGTGTAATGATGTACGCTGAGAGTTGGGAAGCAAGTTCAGGGAGTGAGTGTTTTAATAAATAAACGCAACATAATACAAAACAAGAACCACAAACAACGCACAGACATGAAACTGAAACAATGAAGCCTGGGGAAGGAACCAAAGGAAGTCACATATATAAGGAAGGTAATCAGGGAAGTGATGGAGTCCAGGTGAGTCTGATGATGCACATGTGCGCGTGACGATGGTGACAGGTGTGCTCCATAACGAGCAGCCTGGTGACCTAGAGGCCGGAGCACGTGACAGTACCCCCTACCTGACATGCGGCTCCAGCTGCAGGAAGGCGACCAAAATGACAATCCCGGGAAACAGGAGCGGACCGGACACCTCTGCAGAGGTGAAGGAAACCCGTCAATCTGGCTGAGACGCAGGAGCATGGTGACCTAGAGCGCCGGAGAGAAAACATATCTGACGGTACCCCCTCCACGGCGTGTTCGGCTCTAGCCGCAGGACACCAACCCAAGGGACGATCCCAGGGATCAGGAGTGGACAGGTCACCCCTGCTGATGCGCAGGAACCTGTCGCTGGCTGGGACGCAGGAACCTGACAGACTGGCTGAGGCAGGGGAGCCGGGCTATCTGACGAAGGCATGCAAGCCCGACGAGCCGGCAGAGGCAGGGGAGCCTGGCAATCCGGCTGAGACAAGAAAGCCTGCAGCGGCTCCTGGACCCGACGTCATTCCACCTGACAGAATTACTATTATTTTTTAAACTGATGCTTCCCATAGGTGAGGCTTTATTCTGTAATAATGTGCACTGAGAGTCGGGAAGCAAGTTCAGGGAGTAAGTGTTTTTGTAAATAAACGCAACATAATACAAAACAAGAAACACGAACAACGCACAGACATGAAACAGAAACAATAACACCTGGGGAAGGAACCAAAGGGGAGTGACATATTTTGGGAAGGTAATCAGGGAAGTGATGGAGTCCAGGTGTGATGTCACGATGGAGTCCAAGTGTGATGACACGCAGGTGCGAGTAATGATGGTGACAGGTGTGCCCCATAACGAGCAGCCAGGTGCACTAGAGGCCGGAGACTATTTTCTTTATTTTGACTATTTTCTACATTGTAGAATAATAGAGAAGACATCAAAACTATGAAATAACATATATGGAATCATGTAGGAAGCAAAAAAGTGTTAAACAAATCAAAATGTATTTTATATTTTAAATTCTTCAAAGTAGCCACCCTTTGACTTGATGACAGCTTTGCATACACTTGGCATTCTCTCAACCAGCTTCACCTGGAATGCTTTCAGTCTTGAAAGAATTCCCACATATGCTGAGGACTTGTTGGCTACTTTTCCTTCACTCTGCGGTCCAACTCATCCAACACGACAATCGGGTGATTGTGGAGGCCAGGTCATCTGATGAGGCACTCCATCACTCTCCTTCTTGGTCAAATAGCCCTAACATAACCTAGAGGTGTGTTGGGTCATTGTCCTGTTGAAAAATGAAACACAGACAGTGTCACCATCAAAGCACCCCCACACCATCACAACTCCTACTCCATGCTTCATAGTGGGAACCACACATGCGGAGATCATCCGTTCACCTACTCTGCATCTGAAAGACACGGTGGTTGGAACCAAAAATCTCAAATTTGGACTCATCAGACCAAAGGACAGTTTTTCCACCGGTCTAAGTCCATTGTTTGTGTTTCTTGGCCCAAGCAAATCTCTTCTTATTATTGGTGTCCTTTAGTAGTGATTTCTTTGCAGCAATTCGACCATGAAGGCTTGATTCACACAGTCTCCTCTGAACAGTTGAAATGTGTCTGTTACTTGAACTCTGTGAAGCATTTATTTGGGCTGCAATCTGAGGTGCAGTTAACCCTAAAGAACTTATCCTCTGCAGCAGAGGTAACTCTGGGTGTTCCTTCCTGTGGAGATCCTCATGAGTGGTGGTCCTCACACCCTGATCTGCTTCACATGTCTTGTGCTTGTCTCAAAACTCCACCAGGTGTCTCTCATTTTCCCCATTATCCCTTTTTCCCCCTATCCCTGTTTTGTCAGGTCTTACCAGCATGTTTCCTGTTCAAGTTTTTATTTTCTAGTCTTCCCAGTTCTGACCTTTCTGCCTGTCCTGACCCTGAGCCTGCCTGCCGTCCTGTACCTGCCTGACTCTGACCTAGTTTACGAAGCTCTGCCTGCCCTCGACGTGCCTTTTGCCTGCACCGTTGTTATATTAAATATTCTGAAAATCGTGATAGTACGAACTGGCCATGACTGATCCAGCAGACTGAGACCAGCTTTGCAACGCTGTCTCCTCCCAATGAGCCACCATTGGAAGACACGAGGAGCTCCTTCAAAACCTTATGAAAGGACTCCAGACCTTAGCGGGAACGCCAGGATCACACTTTCAATGCATTGCTGCAGCAATTCCGCTGTTATATTAAATATTCTGAGAATCAAACTACCCGCCTCCTATGTCTGTATCCGGGTCATATCTGGAGTCGTGGTAGCTTGATGGTTTTTGCGACTGCAGTTGAAGAAACTTTCACAGTTCTTGAAATTTTCCGAATTGACTGACCTTCGTTCCTCGGGCGCCGAAGACGTGGATGTCAATTATGGCAGCCCCCCGCACCTCTCTGATTCAGAAGAGTTGGGTTAAATGCGGAAGACACATTTCAGTTGAATGCATTCAGTTGTGCTAATGTAACAGAATTGCAAAAGGGTTTTCTAATGATCAATTAGCCTTTTAAAATGATAAACTTGGATTAGCTAACACAACGTGCCATTGGAACACAGGAGTGATGGTTGCTGATAATGGGCCTCTGTGCGCCTATGTAGATATTACATAAAATATCAAAAGATCCTGAGAAAAAGATAAGATCCTGCTACAATAGTCATTTACAACATTAACAATGTCTACACTATTTCTAATCAATTTGATGTTATTTGAATGGACAAAAATATGTATGTATGTATGTATGTATGTATGTATGTATGCATGCATGCGCAGTTGAAGTCTGAAGTTGAAGTTTACATACACTTAGGTTGGAGTCATTAAAACTCATTTTTCAAAAACTCCACAAATTTCTTGTTAACAAACTATAGTTTTGGCAAGTCGGTTAGGACATATACTTTGTGCATGACATAAGTAAGTTTTCCAACAATTGTTTACAGACAGATTATTTCACTAATAATTCACTGTATCACAATTCCATTGGGTCAGAAGTTTACATACACTAAGTTGACTGTGCCATTAAACAGCTTGGAAAATTCTAGAAAATTATGTCATGGCTTTAGAAGCTTCTGAAAAGCTAATTGACATAATTTGAGTCAATTGGAGGTACCTGTGGATGTATTTCAAGGCCTACCATCAAACTCAGTGCACCTATGCTTGATATCATGGGAAAATCAAAAGAAATCAGCCAAGACCTCAGAAGAAAATTGTAGACCTCCACAAGTCTGGTTCATCCTTGGGAGAAATTTCCAAATGCCTGAAGGTACCACGTTCATCTGTACAAACAATAGTACGCAAGTATAAACACCATGGGACCACGCAGCCGCCATAATGCTAAGGAAGGAGACGCGTCTGTCTCCTAGAGATGAACGTACTTTGGTTCGAAAAGTGCAAATCAATCCCAGAACAACAGCAAAGGACCTTGTGAAGATGCTGGAGGAAACAGGTACAAAAGTATCTATATCCACAGTAAAATGAGTCCAATATCGACATAACCTGAAAGGCTGCTCAGCAAGGAAGAAGCCACTGCTCCAAAACCACCATAAAAAAGCCAGACGGTTTGCAACTGCACATGGGGACAAAGATTGTACTTTTTGGAGAAATGTCCTCTGGTCTGATGAAACAAAAACAGAACAGTTTGGCCATAATGACCATCGTTATGTTTGGAGGAAAAGGGGGAGGCTTTCAAGCCGAAGAAAACCATCCCAACCGTGAAGAAGCATCATGTTGTGGGGTGCTTTGCTGCAGGAGGAACTGGTGCACTTCACAAGATAGATGGCATCATGAAGCAGGAGAATTATGTGGATTTATTGAAGCAACATCTCAAGACATCAGTCAGGAAATTAGAGCTTGGTCGCAAATGGGTCTTCCAAATAGACAAGGACCCCAAGCATACTTCCAAAGTTGTGGCAAATTGGCTTAAGGACAACAAATTCAAGGTATTGAAGTGGCCATCACAAAGCCCTGACCTCAATTCTTTAGAAAATTTCTGGGCAGAACTGAAAAAGCGTGTGCGAGCAAGGAGGCCTACAAACCTGACTCAGTTACACCAGCTCTGTCAGGAGGAATGGTCCTATATATATATATATATATATATATATATATATATATATATATATATATATATATACATACAGTGGGGCAAAAAGTATTTAGTCAGCCACCAATTGTGCAAGTTTTCCCAATTAAACAGATGAGAGGCCTGTAATTTTCATCATAGGTACACTAACTATGGCAGACAAGATGAGAAAAAAAATCCAGAAAATCACATTGTATGATTTTTAATGAATTTATTTGCAAATTATGGTGGAAAATATTTGGCAGCATTGCCTTTAAATTGTTTAACTTGGGTCAAACATTATATATATATGTGTGTAAGTTGAAGTGGTGGAAGAGTATCAAAAACTGCCAGATTTGTTTTGTTAAATAGTTATTTTGTTTGTGTTTTTAAAGCGACTTTGACATTGTCTATAAAATACATATATTTTTATTATTCTTTTATTATTATATGTATGGTATATTGTCTGACTGACTTCAAGCTGAGTGTGGGAAATATATTGTACCCCCTCCAGTTTATCAGTGTCTTTTGCCATGCTCCACTTTATCCTCTCCACTGCTCTCACAAACCACTGTCGTCTGGGCCCTCTGAGGTCCACACAGAGCGTGCTCACATGATAGCAGGCCCAGTAGGGCCTGTGTGGCCAAGGAGGAAGTGCTGGGAATACTAGCCCCAGGAAAGGTGGAGGGATGGAGGGCGGAACAAGGGGAGGGAGGCCTAAGGACTGGTGATAAAGCCCTGCTATCATCAATGTGAGGCTCTGGGAACCACAACTCTACCAGTAAACACAATCAAACTGTTGTTCCTCATGTTCTCTGAGCTCTACTGCTATACACTAGAAGGGTATTCTGTCTGGAAATGCCACCGTGAGGCAGGATCATGGGAAGTCTGAGAAGTCAGAGCCTACAGTAGGGAACTACGGAGTTTGTGTGATTTCTATTTTCCTTCTCATCATAGCAGGAGAGCTCGTCACTCTGTCACTCTCTCTCTCTCTCCGGTTAATGGGACTCTCTTTGAAAAACGCCACATTTGATTCCTGCATCAGACTGTCCAACAGTAGACTGTGCTCCCAGGATGGCTCAAACTCCATTTATCCACTGTTGTTCATATCCTATCAACAGCACAAAATGAGTCCTGTTTTTATAAGACATTTAACCATGCCTCTACAGTAGTTTGTTTGTTTTAGTGGTGCGTGTAAACCGTGACAGTGTGAGTGTTTAACAGCAGCCACATTCTGCGGTTAGAGTGCAATTAAAAAAAACACAATAAAATGTAAGTCAAGCAGACGTCTTCTAATAAAGCTTTCAACACTCTAGCTCTAACACGACTCCCCCTCTATTCATATGTTCCCTCTTCTCTCACACACTGAAAGTATTGGTAATTACATGGTGTTAATATATGATGAGAAGTCACCTGTGTGTGTGTGTGTGTGTGTGTGTGTGTGTGTGTGTGTGTGTGTGTGTGTGTGTGTGTGCGTGCCCGAGTGTGGGAGAGTGCAAATTGAAGGATTGTGTTTGCATGCAGCATCTATCATCTCTCCCTCATACGCTTGATCTTCCTTGGGAACATTTGGAATTATATGTAAACATTTCACCCATCGTATTATATGCATCAAAGAGAGAAACAGAGAGAGAGCGAAAGAGATAGTGAGAGAGAGTGAGAGAGAAACAGAGAGAGAGAGAGAGAGTACAACACAGAGAGAGAGAGAGCGAAAGAGAGTGAGAGAGAAAGAGTACAACAGAGAGATAGAGAGAGAGAGTGAGAGAAAGACAGAGAGAAACAGAGAGAGTACAACAGAGAGAGAGAAACAGAGAGAAAAAGAGAGTACAACAGAGAGAGAGAGAGAGAGAGAGTGAGAGAAAGACAGACAAAGAGAAACAGAGAGAGAGTACAACAGAGAGAAAAAGAGAGTACAACAGAGAGAGAGAAACAGAGAGAGAAACAGAGAGAGAGAGTACAACAGAGAGAGAGAGAGAAACAGAGAGAAAAAGAGAGTACAACAGAGAGAGAGAGAGAAACAGAAACAAAGAGCCCAGAACAAAAAGATACACAAGAAAAATTACAAATCCTCGAATCAGTAGTCAAAGACTATCACAATCCTATGGATACCCCAATTACAGAAGAAGAATTATTGGAAAAACTATGCATTCTCCAACCCAAAAAGGCCTGTGGTGCTGATGGTATTTTAAATGAAATGATCAAATATACAGATCACAAATTCAAATTGGCTATACTCAAACTCTTCAGCATTATCCTCACTGTAGGTATTTTCCCCGATATTTGGAACCAGGGATTGATCACACCAATCTATAAAAATGGAGACAAATTTGACTCAAATAATTACAGAGGAATTTGCGTTAACAGCAACTTGGGGAAAATTCTCTGCAGTATTATAAATAGCAGACTACATAATTTCCTTGACAAAAACAACGTCCTGAGCAGAAGCCAGATTGGATTTCTAAAAAATTATTGTACAACAGACCACATTTACACCCTCCACACTCTAATTGATAAACAAGTAAACAAAAACAAAGGCAAAATCCACTCGTGTTTTGTAGATTTCAAGAAAGCATTTGATTCAATTTGGCATGAAGGTCTTTTTTTATAAACTAATAGAAAGTGGTATTGGAGGGAAAACATATGATTTTATTAAACCAATGTACACTAAAAACAAATGTGCGGTTAAAATTGGCAACAAGCAAACAGACTTCTTCTCTCAGGGACGGGGAGTGAAACAGGGCTGCCCAATAAGTCCAACACTATTTAACATCTACATTAATGAATTGGCAAAAACATTAGAAGAATCGGCAGCACCTGGTATCACCCTACACAACACTGAAATCAAGTGTCTGCTGTACGCAGATGACCTGGTGCTGCGGTCTCCCACTAAAGAGGGGTTACAGTAGCACCTAGATCATTTTCACAGGTTCTGTCAGACCTGGGCTCTGACCATTAACCTAAAAACCCCAAATATAATGATATTCCAAAAAAGGTCCGGAAATAAGGATGACAAATATAAATTCTATTTGGACACAGTTCTATTAGAACACACCAAAAACTACACATATCTAGGACTAAATATCAGCAACACAGGTAGCTTTCACATGGCTGTGAATGAGCTGAGAGACAAAGCAAGAAGAGCATTCTATGCCATTAAAAGGAACATCGAAATTCCAATTAGAATCTGGCTCAAAATTGTTCAATCAGTTATAGAACCAACTCTAAATGGCAGTGAAGTATGGATTCCAATCTCTAATAATGAATTTACCAAATGGGACAAACATCCAATCGAAATACTGGATGCAGAGTTTTGCAAGACTGTATTGCAAGTGCAAAGAAAAAGTCAAAATAACGCATGTAGAGCAGAATTGGGCCAATACCCCCTCCTCATTCAAATAGAAAAAAGAGCCATCAAATTTTACAACCATCTAAAAACAAGTGACCCCAAAACATTCCATCACACAGCTCTACAATGTCAAGAGATGAAACAAGAGAAGAGTCCCCTCAGCCAGCTGGTTCTGAGGCTCAGTTAACCAACCCAAACCAACCCCATAGAGCCTCAGGACAGCACTCAGAAAATCTGGCCCAAACAAATCATCATAAAACAAAAAGAAAAATATATCACCTATTGGAAAGACACCACAAAAAAATCTAAGTAAACTTCAATGCTATTTGGCTCTAAACAGACAGTACACGGTGGCAGACTATCTGATCACTGTGACTGATAGAAAACTGAGGAAAACATTGACTAGGTACAGACTCAGTGAGCACAGTCTGGCAATAGAGACCGGTCGTCACAGACAAACCTGGCTGCCCAGAGAGGACAGGCTGTGCTCACTCTGCTCCAGGGGAGAGGTAGAGACAGAGCTGCATTTCCTATTACACTGTGACAAATACTCCGACCTAAAGAATATTTCTTTCCCAAAATTATAATTCAATACAAAGAATTTGAAACTATAAAAAATCTAATATTTATTTGGGTAAAAAGCCAAAATGTGCAGTTTTGGCAGCTAAATATGTGTCCTCCTGCCACAACCTGAGGGACAGCCAGTGAAATGTGCAAAGTAATGTCTATAATATTTCCCATCTTGTTTTGTTTGGTCTTTCATACCATGTCATGCGTCTTCTCAGTCATGTTGACACTGGTCGACTACCATTGTTTTAATGTATTTTTGTTCTCATTAATATTGTTGTTGTAGTTGTTGTTAATGGTAATCCCATGTCCACTACTACTATTAATATTGCTGTTGGTCCCACCATTTATTTATATATAAATATATATATTATACACAGTGGGGAGAACAAGTATTTGATACACTGCCGATTTTGCAGGTTTTCCTACTTACAAAGCATGTAGAGGTCTGTAATTTTTATCATAGGTACACTTCAACTGTGAGAGATGGAATCTTAAACAAAAATTCAGAAAATAACATTGTATGATTTTTATTTTTCGATATGTATACTTTGACAATGTAAGTAATAATGAACTTGCCATGTCAATAATGTCAATTGAATTGAATTGACAGAAACAGAGAGAGAGAAGAGAGAGAGAGAGAGAGATACTGAGAGAGAGAGAGAAAGAGTTACTGAGAGAGAGAGAAAGTACAACAGAGAGAGAGAGAGAGAGAGAGAGAGAGAGAGAGAGAGAGAGAGAGATACTGAGAGAGATACTGAGAGAGAGAAAGAGTTACTGAGAGAGAGAGAAAGTACAACAGAGAGAGAGAGAGAGAGAGAGACAAAGGGAGAGAGTACAACAGAGAGAGAGAGAGAGAGAGAGAAAGACAGACAAAGGGAGAGTACAACAGAGAGAGAGAGGTAGACAGAAACAGAAACAGAAACCGAGAGAAAGCGAGCGAGAAACAGAGAGAAAGAGACAGAGAGAGAAAGCCAAACAGAGAGAGAGAGAAACAAGAGAGAGAGTACAACAGAGAGAGAGAAACAGAGAGAAAGACAGAGAGAGATACTGAGAGAGAGAGAGAAATACTGAGAGAGAAATTGAGAGAGAGAAGTCATGCAGAAGAACAGCTCCTGACTTATAACTTTTTGGTTAAGAGCGAGATTGACACGATTAAATTAGCAAAAAATGTATAGGTAATCAAATTGTTAAGTCGTGGCCAAAAGTTTTGAGAATGACACAAATATTAATTTTCATTAAGTCTGCTGCCTCAGTTTGCATGATGGCAATTTGCATATACTCCAGAATGTTATGAAGAGTGATCAGATGAATTGCAAAGTCCCTCTTTGCCATGCAAATGAACTGAATCGCAAAAAAAAACATTTCCACTGTATTTCAGCCTTGCCACAAAAAGACCAGCTGACATTCTGTCAGTGATTCTCTCATTGACACAGGTATGAGTGTTGACAAGGACAAGGCTGGGGATCACTCTGTCATGCTGATTGAGTTCGGATAACAGACTGGAAGCTTCAAAAGGAGGGTGGTGCTTGGAATCATTGTTCTTCCTTTGTCAACCATGGTTATGTGCAAGGAAACAAGTGCCGTCATCATCGCTTTGCACAAAAAGGGCTTCACAGGCAAGGATATTGCTTCCAGTAAAATTGCACCTAAATCAACCATTTATCGGATCATCAAGAACTTCAAGGAGAGCGGTTCAATTGTTGTGAAGAAGGCTTCAGGGTGCCCAAGATAGTCCAGCAAGCGACAGGACCGTCTCCTAAAGTTGATTCAGCTGCGGGATCGGGGCACCACCAGTACAGAGCTTGCTCAGGAATGGCAGCAGGCAGGTGTGAGTGCATCTGCACGCACAGTGAGGCGAAGACTTTTGAAGGATGGCCTGGTGTCAAGAAGGGCAGCAAAGAAGCCACTTCTCTCCAGGAAAAACATCAGGGACAGACTGATATTCTGCAAAAGGTACAGGGATTGGACTGTCGAGGAATGGGGTAAAGTCATTTTCTCTGATGAATCCCCTTTCTGATTGTTTGGGGCATCCGGAAAAAAGCTTGTCCGGAGAAGACAAGGTGAGCGCTACCATCAGTCCTATGTCATCCCAACAGTAAAGCATCCTGAGACCATTCATGTGTGGGGTTGCTTCTTAGCCAAGGGAGTGGGCTCACTCACAATTTTGCCTAAGAACACAGCCATGAATAAAGAATGGTAACAACACATCCTTCGAGAGCAACTTCTCCCAACCATCCAGGAACAGTTTGGTGATGAACAATGCCTTTTCCAGCTGGATGGAACACCTTGCCATGAGGCAAAAGAGATAACTAAGAGGCTCGGGGAACAAAACATAGATATTTTGGGCCAGGAAACTCCCCAGACCTTAATCCTATTGAGAACTTGTGGTCAATCCTCAAGAGGCGGGTGTACAAACAAAAACCCACAAATTCTGACAAACTCCAAGCATTGATTATGCAAGAAGGGGCTGCCATAAGTCAGGATGTGGCCCAGAAGTTATTGACAGCATGCCAGGGCGGATTGCAGAGGTCTTGAAAAAGAAGGGTCAACACTGCAAATATTGACTCTTGGCATCAACTTCATGTAATTGTCAATAAAAGCCTTTGACACTTATGAAATGCTTGTAATTATACTGTAATGACCTGACTAGATCATAAAGGAACAATTGTCCAGACAGAGGATTGAGTTTATGAATTGACGGTTTATTAAACCAACTTTACACAGGCTACTGTTTGGCCGTAGCCCACGCCAAATAAATGAAAGATAACCCACAAACCAATCGTGACCTTCTCTTGTGAAGCCCAGACGTAAGAGAGAGAACAAAGGCTAAACCTGGTCTTAACTTCCAATGCTCCATCCCCCTGCCCAACCCCCCTCCACCAACCGCCAGGATGCCCGGCATCAGAACATTCCAGGCATTCCCATGATTGGCAGATAGCAGGTTGATTGGCATGTCGGACCCCGCGGACAATGGGTATTTTTATTTATTTTACTAGGCAAGTCAGTTAAGAACAAATTCTTATTTTCAATGATGGCCTAGGAACAGTGGGTTAACTGCCTGTTCAGGGGCAGAACGACAGCTCGGGGGTTTGAACTTGCAACCTTCCGGTTACTAGTCCAACGCTCTAACCACTAGGATACGCTGCCGCGCCAAGTACAACACAACCACCTACTAGCCTAACACATAACACACAGCTGTCTGTGCGGGTCGCTACAATACTTCAGTATTCCATAGTAACATCTGACAAAAATATCTAAAAGACACAGACTTTGTGAAAATGTATATTTGTGTCATTCTCAAAACTTTTGGCCACGACTGCACAACTGAAGATCAACACAGGAGGAAAAGATTGACAGAGAGTGAGTTAAAAAAAAAATCTTAATCGTGCTAGCTAGCCAAATTCAACTTTGTTAGCTAGCTTACTGTCCAGCTCCAACTGTTTACTGGTGGTAACCATAGCAACATGCCCACTGAGGCAGAGCCAGCAGCATCAGCACCAGCAGAGGCTGAGAGACTTCCCCCCCCCCCCTTTTTTTGAATATCCAGCAGAAATCAAATCAGAGAAAGGAAGAATCAATTTTAAACACAGAATTCTGAGGGAGAACCCAGAAACGTTGTTTGCCGACTGCTCACAAAACAGGACTGTTACAAACCTGTTATTTTACCAAGACCACTCTACTGCCTGGCATACAGCTGTAACCAGGCATTTCAGCTATACCACAAAAAAAGGCATCTGCAAGGGAAGGCAAATCCACATTTTTTGAGGACAGCGATAAGGACCAGGAAAACATGTATCAGAACGGCACTGTCATGGTCCAGGGCAGTGAGGCTGCACTCAGCTCTGTTGTGCAGGACTTCCCCACCCTAACGAAGATAGCGGAAAGCAAAAAAGACAAGGACAGCACCCTGACCTCTCCCCTCACCTCAGGCACCCCAACAGCAGGACTATCCTCCCCCTGCCTGCCTACAACCACCAGAGACAAGACCACACTACCATCAGCCTGCTGAGAGACCGGCTGGCTCTGTTAGAGGTATGGGTTACTGAGCTGAAGGAGCAGCCCCCCCAGCTATACTACCATCACTCTGTTAGAGTTATGGGTTACTGAGCTGAAGGAGCAGCCCCCCAGCTACACTACCATCAGCCTGCTGAGAGACAGGCTGGCTCTGTTAGGGTTATGGGTTACTGAGCTGAAGGAGCAGCCCCCCAGCTACACCACCACCAGCCCAGACACAGAGCTTCTACAGGACCAGATCAACCAGTGCAGGACCCAGCTGAAGAACTCTGTTCAGGAGCTGAGAGAGAGCCTTACCACAGCGCTTGAGGAGGTAAAGGCCACCATGAGGAGAGAGCTGGTGCAGGTAAAGGAGGAGATGGTAAAGGAGTTGTCTGTCATCAAGAGGGTGCTACAGCACAGAGAGCAGGCTGTAGAGACTCCTAGAGAGAAGCTGTAGCCCCTCACCACCCCTAACAACCCCACTGACCCACCTTTATCCACAATCCCCCCCCATACCTACATCCGTTTACCCACACCCCCAGTCAACAAGGAGGCTCACATGGGGACACCTACTACAGAGAGAAGCTCTCTGCCCTCCCCCCTGACACACCCCTCCATGTACACAGGCCCCAGCCACAGACCGTAAACGCACTAATCTGGTAAAACCCGCTGAAGAGGCCAAGACTCAAATGGGAAATTCATCCAAGAGGATAAACTCTTCCCCCACCACAAGGTGTCCAAAATATGATGCCCAAAACACAGGATGCACTCCACATCCTGTCACAGCCTGACTTTGGCACACCAGGCCACATTATTATTTACACCGGCACCAACAACCTGCGAGAGGAGCAGGAGACAGTAGGCAGCCTGGTCAACAGAGTAGGAAAGAAGGCCTCTGAGTGGTTCCCCAACTCCCACATCACCATCTCCACTCTGCTGCCCCGCAAAGACTTTCATCCCCGTATCATTCAGAAAGTCAACGCTGACATCACCAGAGGGTGTGGCCTACTCCCGAACGTGCACGTTGCTCACCACCCAACAATCACCCAAGAGCACCTGCACGACCACTCCCACCTGAGGAAGCAGACAGTAGGGATGTTTGTCTCTAAAGACAAACACCCCATGCCGCACTGGCCAGAGGACCATCCAGAGACCCCTACCAGACCACTGCACCAACAAGGAGCCCCAGGCCCCTTCAACGCCCCACCAGACCCAGCGCACCCCACAGGCTCCACCCACCACCAAAGTAGAAGTCGACCGATTAATCGGAATGGCCAATTAATTAGGGCCGATTGCAAGTTTTCATAACAATCGGAAATCGGTATTTTTGGGCGCCGATTTTGCAAATTATTTTTAATTATTATTATTTTTTTAAATATTTTTTTTATACCTTTATTTAACTAGGCAAGTCAGTGAAGGACACATTCTTTTTTTAAATGACGGCCAAGGAACGGTGGGTTAACTGCCTTGTTCAGGGGCAGAACGACAGATTTTCACCTTGTCAGCTCGGGGGATCCAATCTTGCAACAGTTAACTCGTCCAATGCTCTAACCACCTGCCTCTCATTGATGATTTAACAAAGGAGCATTTGCGAAAAAAGCACAATTGTTGGACGACTGTACCTAACCATAAACACCAATGCCTTAATCAATACACAGAAGTATATATTTTTAAACCTGCATATTTAGCTAAAGGAAATCCAGGTTAGCAGGCAATATTAACCAGGTGAAATGGTCACTTCTCTTGCGTTCATTGCACACAGAGTCAAGGTATATGCAACAGTTTGGGCCGCATGGCTTATTGCAAACTAATTTGCCAGAATTTGACATAATTATGACATAACATTGAAGGTTGTGCAATGTAACAAGAATATTTAGACTTAGAGATGCCACCCGTTAGATAAAATACCGAACGGTTCCGTATTTCACTGAAATAATAAACGTTTTGTTTTCGAAATGATAGTTTCCGGATTCGACCATATTAATGACCAAATGCTCATATTTCTGTGTGTTATGTTATAATTAAGTCTATGATTTGATACAGCAGTCTGACTGAGCGATGGTAGGCAGCAGCAGGCTCATAAGCATTCATTCAAACAGCACTTTTGTGCGTTTTGCCAGGAGCTCTTCGCAAGCACAGCGTTTATGACTTCAAGCCTATCAGCCTAATGGCTGGTGTAACCGATGTGAAATGGCTAGCTAGTTAGCGGGGTGCGCGCTAATAGCGTTTCAAACGTCACTCGCTCTGAGACTTGGAGTAGTTATTCCCCTTGCTCTGCATGGGTAACGCTGCTTCGAGGGTGGCTCTTGTCGTTGTGTTCCTGGCTCGAGCCCAGGTAGGGGCGAGGAGAGGAACGGAAGCTATACTGTTACACTGGCAATATTAAAGTGCCTATAAGAACATCCAATAGTCAAAGGTATATGAAATACAAATGGTATAGAGAGAAATAGTCCTATAAATACTATATTAACTACAACCTAAAACCTCTTACCTTGGAATATTGAAGTCATGTTAAAAGGAACCATCAACTTTCATATGTTCTCATGTTCTGAGAAAGGAACTCAAACGTTAGCTTTTTTACATGGCACATATTGCACCTTTACTTTTCCAACACTTTGTTTTTGCATTATTTAAACCAAATTGAACATGTTTCATTATTTATTTGAGGCTAAATAGATTTTTATTGATGTATTATATTAAGTTAAAATAAGTGTTAATTCAGTATTGTTGTAATTGTCATTATTACAAATAAATGATTAAAAAAAATTGGCAGATTAATCGGTATCGGCTTTGGGGGGGTTCTCCAATAATCGGTATCGGCATTGAAAAATCATAATCGGCCGACCTCTACACCAGAGCACCACTTCCATCGGCTTAGCCAGACTGAACCGGGCCCAGCCTACTACCCCGCACCAGACCACCACCTCTACCAGACCAAAGAGGAAGCCCCACGTCCCATATACAGTATATATAGCGAAAGAATTGAAGGAAAAAGCATATATATAGCGAAAGAAAAGAAAGAATAGCAGTCAGAAATACAGTAACTACTAACTAATAAGTTAAGAGTGTTTATCCCACTCTTAGCAACGTATTAGTTAGTAGTTACTGTATTTCTGACTGCTATTCTTTGCAACATGAAATCCCTATCAGTCAGCATGTGGAACATTCAGGGCCTAAACTCATCAACCTATCAGTCAGCATGTGGAACATTCAGGGCCTAAACTCATCAACCTTTGGACTGAAGAGTTTAGCACTGGAATTCAACAAAAAATCTGAAAGATGTTGATGTCATTATTCTGCAGGAGACATGGTGTAAGGCTGACATTGTCACTCACTGTCCCACAGGCTACAGAGAGGTAATCATTCTGCAGGAGACAAGGTGTAAGGCTGACATTGTCACTCACTGCCCCACAGGCTACAGAGAGGTGATTGTGCCATCACAGAAACACAGCTCTGTCAATAGAGGCAGAGACTCTGGAGGACTGATCATTTGGTACAAACCCGAACTACAAAATCACATTGATCCCCTCAAAATTGGTATATATCACATTAGGTTAAAACTGAAAAAAGAACTTGTACTGACAGAAAAATATATGTGTTCCTTTGCGCAATATTTATCCCCCACTCAGAATCCCCACATTACTCAGAGGAGCTTGAGGAAGAGACGTGCCATTTCCAGGCCCAGGGAAATGTGCTCATCTGTGGGGACACAAATGCGCACACAGGAACACAACCTGATCTAACGACCACACAAGGGGGCAGCTTTATTACAGGCCATACTGTTTCTAACTGTCTTAATCTCCCACATAGAAACAACAGTGACAGCACCATCAACAAAAAAGGAAGGAATCTGTTGGTCTGTAGAAGCCTGGGTCTGTACTTTGTCATGGTAGGTAATGGGGGGACTCTTTGGGGAGATTCACCTATTGCTCACCTCTTGGCCACAGTACAGTAGACTATATGATTACAGACATGGACCCTTTCTCTCTCAGCTCATTCACTGTCAAGCCTCTGTCTGATCACAGCCAAATTAAGTTGTTCCTCAAAAGAACAGACATGGAAACAACCAGACATTCACAGCCCAGTAAGCTGTACAACATCAGAAATTCATACAGATGGGCTCAAAACAGCACAGAAGAATACCAGAAAGCAACCTGTAACCAAAATATCCAGACACTCGTAGATAACTTTCTGGATACCACATTCACTCACAGTAAAGAAGGCATCTGGCAGTACAAAACATCAACTATATATATTCAGGCAAAAGGCAAAAGAAGCACAATTGAAATTGATTAAAAAAACTAACAAAAAAGACCACAGATGACAACTGGTTTGATGCAAATTGTAAAATTATTAGGAAAAAACATGGAACACTATCCAACCAAAAGCACAGAGACCCGAATAATGGTGAATTACACCTTCAGTACTGTGAGACTTTAAAACTCTATAAACGTACACTCAGAACCAAAAAAGCACAGTACAACAGCAAGCAGCTGACACTAATTGAGGAGTCCATAAACACAAACAACTTCTGGCAAAATTGGGAAAAAAAAAAAATCGAAACAAGAGGAATTAGTGATACAAAATGGTGACATATGGACAACCCATTTTATAACACTCTACAACACCGTTCAAATTGACACAAACGCAGAACAACGCCAAATTCATGAGAAGCTGAATGGATTAGAAAAAGCTATAAAGGACAATCAAAATCCACTGGACTCCCCAATTACTGACCAGGAGCTCTATAAGAAACTTCAGGCTCTCAAATTTAAGCATGCGGACCTGATGGCATCCTAAATGAGATGCTCAAACTCACTAGTGCAAAATTTCAGTTGGCTATATTAAAACTGTTTCAGTTTGATTCTGAGTGTAGGTTATTTCCCTGACATCTGGAATCAAGGACTCATAACCCCAAACTTTAAGAACAGAGACAAATTTGACTCTAACAATTACAGAGGCATTTGTGTTAACAGTAACCTGGGGAAGGTTGTCTGTATTATTATAAATGTAAGAGTTCTAAACTTCCTTAATAAGCACAATGTGAGTAAAAGCCAAATTGGATTTATACCAAAACATCGCACGACTGATCATATTTACACTCTACACACTCTGATAGATAAATATGTCCACCAAAATAATACCAAAATATATGCTTGCTTCATCGACTTCCAAAAAGCATTTGATTTGGCATACAGGACTGTTCTACAAAGTTATTGAAAGTGGTGTAGGGGGTAAAACATGACATAATTAAATAAATGTATACTGGCAATACTTGCAGCATTAAAATTGGCAAGAAAATAACACAATTCTTTCATCTTTAACCAGGGGCAGGGCCTTTGCCAGGTTTGCAATCTGAGCCCTGCACTCCTCAATATTTACATAAATGAATTGGACACTATTCTAGAAAAATCCTCAGCCCCTGGTGTTAGTCTCCACAATTCAGAGGTTAAATGCCTACTCTTCACAGATGACCTATGCCTGCTGTCACCCACAGCACATGGCCTACTGCAGAGCCTGGACCTGCTAGAGCAGTACTGCCAGACCTGGGCCCTGGAAGTAAACCCCAAAAATACTAAAATAATGAGTTCCAGGGAAGATCCAGATCTCAGGGAATTAGACCAAAGTTCTCAATTGGTACAAAATATATAGAGTACTGCACACACTACAATTACTTAGGTTTAAAAATAAGCTCAACTGGACACTTTAATGAGGCAGTGAATGAACTGAGAGAGAAAGCACGCAGGGCATTCTACGCCATTAAAAAAACAGATTCAAATTGAAATACCTATTAAAATATGGCTAAAACTAATTGAATGTGTCATTGAACCAATTGCACTTTATGGCAGCGAGGTGTGGGGTCCACTTGCAGAACAAGATTTCATCAAATGGGACAAACACCCCATTGAAACCCTACATGCAGAGTTCTATAAAATTCCCCTACATGTCCAGAGAAAAACTACAAACAATGCATGCAGGACATAATTAGGCCAATATCCACTAATAATAAAAACTCAAAAAAGAGCAATTAAGTTTTGGAAACATCTAAAATACAGTGACCCCCTTTCATATCATTACCAAGCCCTGCAATGCCAAGAGCTGAGCAAAGAAAACCGTCCCCTCATCCAGTTCACCAACCTGTTCTACTAACACACTGAAGGCTCAGGACCAGAACATCCAATCAATCAGAATAAACCAAATTACAACACAGTCAAAACAAAACTACATTGCTTATTGGGAAACACAAGAACAAAGCAAAATGCAGTGCTATCTGGCCCTAAATCGACAGTACACCGTGGCTAACTATTTGACCATGATTACTGATCAAAACCTTAGAAAAACCTTGACAAAGTACAGGCTCAGTGAGCACAGCCCTGCCATTGAGAAAGGTTGACACAGGAAAACCTGGCTCCCTGTAGAGGAAAGCCTATCCAACAACTGCACAACAGCAGCACCTGAGACAGAGATGCATTTCCTGACAAAATGTAAAAAATATAGAACAATTAGAGAGTGTCATTTCCCCAAATTTGAAAACCTTATTCAAGGTTTCAAAGACCTCTCTGATGAGAGTAGGCTACCTGTCCTGTTTGGGGAGGACGCAGAGAGCTGTGGGATGGCAGCACACTGCATTGCTGCCTGCCATAAGATGAGGGACAGTGTCTGACCAATCAACCTGCACATGTACTCTACTGTATGCTTATTGTTATTGTTCAAGAAACAGAGAGAGAGAGAGAGAGATTCTGAGAGAGAGAGAGAGATACTGAGAGAGAGAGAGAGACATAGAGAGAGAGTGAGAGAGAGAGAAACAGAGAGAGATACTGAGAGAGATACTGAGAGAGAGATACTGAGAGAGAGAGAGAAACAGAGAGATACTGAGAGAGAGAGAGAGAGAGGGAGATCGAGAGAAACAGTGAGAGAGAGAAACAGTGAGAGAGAGAGAGAAACAGTGAGAGAGAAAGAGAGCGAGAGTACAACCGAGAGAGAGCGATACCGAGAGTGGGAGATACTGAGAGAGAGAATGAGAGAGAGAGAGAGAGAGAGATACTGAGAGAGAAAAAAATGATTACATTTTTACTATATTGTTGTTAATTTTGTATTTAATTTTGTATTATTATTTACTACCATCTTGTTATTCGTTAATGTTTATGTTAATGTTTATAACTTTATTAATGTATATTGTATACATTGTTGCTTTGGAAATATTGACACAATGTTTTTTCATGCCAATAAAGCAGCTTGAATTTGAGAAAGAGAGCAAGAAACAAAGCGAAATACAGACAGAGAGAGAGAAACAGAGAGAATACAACAGAGAGAGAGAGAGAGAAGAGAGAGAAAGACAGACAGACAGAGAGAGAGAGGACAACAGAGAGAGAGAAAGACAGACAGACAGACAGACAGAGGACAATAGAGAGAGAGGGAGAGATACTGAGAGAGAGAGAAAGATATGGAGAGAGAGAGAAAGCGAGCGAGAGAGAGAGAGAAAGAGAGAAAAACAGAGAGAGAGAGAGAAAGAGAGAGAAAGACAGACAGAGAGAGAGAGAGAGAGGACAACAGAGAGGGAGAGATACTGAGAGAGAGAGAAAGATACGGAGAGAGAGAGAAAGCGAGAGAGAGAGAAACAGAGAGAAAAACAGACACAGAGAGAGAGAAACAGAGAGAGAGTATGAGAGAGAGAGAGCGAGAGAGAGACAGACAGAGAGAGATACAGAAAGAAAGAAAGACAGACAGACAGACAGACAGAAAGAAAGAAAGAAGACAGACAGACAGACAGACAGACAGACAGACAGACAGACAGACAGACAGACAGACAGACAGACAGACAGACAGACAGACAGACAGACAGACAGACAGACAGACAGACAGACAGACAGACAGACAGACAGACAGACAGACAGACAGACAGACAGACAGACAGAGAGCGAGTGACAGTGATACTAAGAGAGAGAGATACTGAGAGAGAAAGATAGCAAGAGAGTACAACAGAGAGAAACATTGTATTATTTACTACCCTTTTATATTTTTATTTGTTATTGTTTATCATTTTATTAATGTATATTGTATGCACTGTTGCTTTGGCAATATTGACACAATGTTTTTCATGCCAATAAAGCAGCTTGAATTTTAATTTGAACAGAGAGAGTACAAAAGAGAGAAACAGAGTGGGAGAGAGACAGAGATACTGAGAGAGAGACAGAGATACGGAGAGAGAGACAGAGATACTGAGAAAGAGAGAGAGAGAGATACTGAGAGAGAGATACTGAGAGAGAGAGAGAGAGAGACAGAGAGAGATACTGAGAGAGAGCGATTGATACTGAGAAAGAGCGAGAGATACTGAGAGAGAGAGAGAGAGAGAGAGAGAAAGAGATACTGAGGGAGAGAGAGATACTGAGGGAGAGAGAGAGAGATACTGAGGGAGAGAGAGAGAGTTCCGGAGTTCCAAATTGAGCAGCAGCTGCTGAAAAAATGAGCTCCAACAAATATTAAATTTACATGGTTTTTAGAGTGAAGTACATCGGGAAAAAAGCATAAGAAAACAGCAAGACTGAATAGGAGACAAAACAAGCAACAAACAAAGAAGATACGCTTTTGAAAAAGTGACTGTTTTTCATAAAATTGTTGTTATCTTAACTAGCTGAATTGTTAACCAGTTGATAAGCAGTTGCTAGGGACTCTCTTGTAAAGAAGCTAGCTAGCTAACAAATAATATCTAGTTAACAGATGAAAAGAAAGACAAAATAAGGACAGAAGACAAAAGGACATCAAAGTAAAACAGTCCCCTAAAGACACAAGAGACAATAATACAAGAAACAACGCTTCTATTGCAACATTGTAGCCAACATCACCAGCGTTGCTATGGAAATTGTTTACCCACCAGACATCCAAACGGAGAAAGCTAAGAAAAGTTTAAAAGGTTTGTTGATAGGACAGAACCATGAATGCCTGTTTGCAGATCTTATCAGTTGCAAAACCAGAGCAAATGCAATATTTAATACCAAATGAGGGAACATATGGAAAAGGGTTATTTGCAACCATTTCCCTTTCTCAAAAAAGAGAGGCATCAGCCAAGGATGTCAGATCAGCATTTTTGAAGAAGCTGACCAAAGCAACATGTATCAAACAGTAAACTTATATAATAATGGAACTGTATTGATACAAGCCAATGATTCCCACATGCTTCAAGAGGGCCACCATTGTTCCTGTTCCCAAGAAAGCTAAGGTAACTGAGCTAAACGACTACCGCCCCGTAGCACTCACTTCCGTCATCATGAAGTGCTTTGAGAGACTAGTCAAGGACCATATCACCTCCACCCTACCTGACACCCTAGACCCACTCCAATTTGCTACCGCCCAAATAGGTCCACAGACGATGCAATCTCAACCACACTGCACACTGCCCTAACCCATCTGGACAAGAGGAATACCATTGTGAGCATTTAACACCATAGTGCCCTCCAAGCTCGTCATCAAGCTCGAGACCCTGGGTCTCGACCCCGCCCTGTGCAACTGGGTACTGGACTTCCTGACGGGCCGCCCCCAGGTGGTGAGGGTAGGCAACAACATCTCCACCCCGCTGATCCTCAACACTGGGGCCCCACAAGGGTGCGTTCTGAGCCCTCTCCTGTACTCCCTGTTCACCCACGACTGCGTGGCCACGCACGCCTCCAACTCAATCATCAAGTTTGCGGACGACACAACAGTGGTAGGCTTGATTACCAACAACAACCTCAGGAGGCTGAAGAAATTCGGCTTGTCACCAGATGCACAATCGAGAGCATCCTGGAGGGCTGTATCACCGCCTGGTACGGCAACTGCTCCGCCCACAACCGTAAGGCTCTCCAGAGTGTAGTGAGGTCTGCACAATGCATCACCGGGGGCAAACTACCTGCCCTCCAGGACACCTACACCACCCGATGTCACAGGAAGGCCATAAAGATCATCAAGGACAACAACCACCAGAGCCACTGCCTGTTCACCCCGCTATCATCCAGAAGGCGAGGTCAGTACAGGTGCATCAAAGCTGGGACCGAGAGACTGAAAAACAGCTTCTATCTCAAGGCCTTCAGACTGTTAAGCAGCCACTACTAACATTGAGTGGCTGCTGCCAACACACTGACCAGTCCAGCCACTTTAATAATGGGAATTGATAGGAAATTATGTAAAATATATCACTAGCCACTTTAAACAATGCTACCTAATATAATGTTTACATACCCTACATTATTCATCTCATATGTATACATACAGTGCCTTGCGAAAGTATTCGGCCCCCTTGAACTTTGCGACCTTTTGCCACATTTCAGGCTTCAAACATAAAGATATAAAACTGTATTTTTTTGTGAAGAATCAACAACAAGTGGGACACAATCATGAAGTGGAACGACATTTATTGGATATTTCAAACTTTTTTAACAAATCAAAAACTGAAAAATTGGGCGTGCAAAATTATTCAGCCCCTTTACTTTCAGTGCAGCAAACTCTCTCCAGAAGTTCAGTGAGGATCTCTGAATGTTCCAATGTTGACCTAAATGACTAATGATGATAAATACAATCCACCTGTGTGTAATCAAGTCTCCGTATAAATGCACCTGCACTGTGATAGTCTCAGAGGTCCGTTAAAAGCGCAGAGAGCATCATGAAGAACAAGGAACACACCAGGCAGGTCCGAGATACTGTTGTGAAGAAGAAGTTTAAAGCCGGATTTGGATACAAAAAGATTTCCCAAGCTTTAAACATCCCAAGGAGCACTGTGCAAGCGATAATATTGAAATGGAAGGAGTATCAGACCACTGCAAATCTACCAAGACCTGGCCGTCCCTCTAAACGTTCAGCTCATACAAGGAGAAGACTGATCAGAGATGCAGCCAAGAGGCCCATGATCACTCTGGATGAACTGCAGAGATCTACAGCTGAGGTGGGAGACTCTGTCCATAGGACAACAATCAGTCGTATATTGCACAAATCTGGCCTTTATGGAAGAGTGGCAAGAAGAAAGCCATTTCTTAAAGATATCCATAAAAAGTGTTGTTTAAAGTTTGCCACAAGCCACCTGGGAGACACACCAAACATGTGGAAGAAGGTGCTCTGGTCAGATGAAACCAAAATGTAACTTTTTGGCAACAATGCAAAACGTTATGTTTGGCGTAAAAGCAACACAGCTCATCACCCTGACCACACCATCCCCACTGTCAAACATGGTGGTGGCAGCATCATGGTTTGGGCCTGCTTTTCTTCAGCAGGGACAGGGAAGATGGTTAAAATTGATGGGAAGATGGATGGAGCCAAATACAGGACCATTGTGGAAGAAAACCTGATGGAGTCTGCAAAAGACCTGAGACTGGGACGGAGATTTGTCTTCCAACAAGACAATGATCCAAAACATAAAGCAAAATCTACAATGGAATGGTTCAAAAATAAACATATCCAGGTGTTAGAATGGCCAATTCAAAGTCCAGACCTGAATCCAATCGAGAATCTGTGGAAAGAACTGAAAACTGCTGTTCACAAATGCTCTCCATCCAACCTCACTGAGCTCGAGCTGTTTTGCAAGGAGGAATGGGAAAAAATTTCAGTCTCTCGATGTGCAAAACTGATAGAGACATACCCCAAGCGACTTACAGCTGTAATCGCAGCAAAAGGTGGCGCTACAAAGTATTAACTTAAGGGGGCTGAATAATTTTGCACGCCCAATTTTTCAGTTTTTGATTTGTTAAAAAAGTTTGAAACATCCAATAAATGTCGTTCCACTTCATGATTGTGTCCTACTTGTTGTTGATTCTTCACAAAAAAATACAGTTTTATATTTTTATGTTTGAAGCCTGAAATGTGGCAAAAGGTCGCAAAGTTCAAGGGGGGCGAATACTTTCGCAAGGCACTGTAACAACAAATCCAGAATTGATTAAAACATCAAGGGGCAGGACATAATAATCCTACTGGAAACATGGTGTCGTGGAGACAGATACTCAGTGTCCCTCAGGCTATAGAGAAAGTTAACTTCCATCAATCAAACATAAAAATGCCAAACGGGGCCGAGACTCAGGAGGAATCATCATTTGGCATAAGCAGGACTTAGGACTGAATGAAATGAAAAAAAGTACTAATCACATTTGGCTAAAACTTAACAAAGGTTCAATCTATTGTGACAATGATGTATGCATATGTGCAGCTTATGCTCCTCCTTCAGATTCATCATATTATGATGATCAGTTTTTTGACAATCTCCATACAGAAATCATTCAAATTCAGGCAGAGGGTAAAGAGCTTCTTTGTGGAGATTTCAATGCAAGAACAGGTTCTGAGCCTGACTACACTGATGTGGGTGGTAACCACCACATATTTGGACACCCCTCCTTGTATAGTAACCCTATTATAAATAATAGAAACAGTCCTGACCAAATATTGAACAAAAATGGGAAGGAGTTAGTGCATCTCTGTCGAGCATTAGGCCTGTACATGCTTAATGATAGAATCAGAGGGGACTCTTTATGTCAGTTTACTTACTGCTCAGCTCTTGGGACAAGTGTAGTCGATTATGCCATCACTGACATTGACCCCTCCTCCATTAGTGCATTCACTGTCAGACCACAGACACCATTGTCAGATCAGAGTCAGATCAACGTGTTTCTGAAGTAATTAACCAGCAATATTCATTCAAAAAAACATCCCAATAAACTCTACAACATAAACCAACCGTACAGGTGGGGTCAAAACAGCCCAATAAACTCTACAACATAAACCAACCGTACAGGTGGGGTCAAAACAGCCCAATAAACTCTACAACATAAACCAACCGTACAGGTGGGGTCAAAACAGCCCAATAAACTCTACAACATAAACCAACCGTACAGGTGGGGTCAAAACAGCCTACAAATAAACTCTACAACATAAACCAACCGTACAGGTGGGGTCAAAACAGCCCAAAAAACTATACAACATAAACAAACCGTACAGGTGGGGTCAAAACAGCCCAATAAACTCTACAACATAAACCAACCGTACAGGTGGGGTCAAAACAGCCCAATAAACTCTACAACATAAACCAACCGTACAGGTGGGGGTCAACATAAACAGCAGGTGGGGTCCAACAAGCCGATAAACAAACCGTACAGGTGGGGTAAACTCTACAACATAAACCACACAGCCCAATAAACTCTACAACATAAACCAACCGTACAGGTGGGGTCAAAACAGTGCAAAGAGATTCATTGAAACATTGAACTCAAATGAAATGATGAACTCTATACAGTTCTTCAATAACTCACAATACCAAAACAATAAAGAAGTGTCAATTCGGCTACTCAAAACATCAATTGCATATTCCAAAAAGCAGCATCGAAAGCAAATTTGAGAAAACCAAAGAAATGCAACTTCAGAAACAAAAAACAAAATGTTTCTGAAAAAGAGTTTGATAACCAATGTAAAACAATTCGAAAACACCTAAGACAAAAGTCAACTGAAAAACATACACAGCAAAACAACCCAGAGCGACGCTACAAATTCTTCGAAACTCTGAAACAGTATAAACATACACTGAAAAATGCAAGAAATTGAATTATACCAACAAGACACTTGATGAAATTGAAAACGCAATTGACCAAAATCAGTTCTGGGACATGTGGAACAACTTAAGCATGACAAAGCCACAAGAATTAGCCATACAAAATGAAGTAATTTGGAAAACGTATTTTGATAATCTAACATCCCACAAAAACAATTACAGCAGAACCAATTAGAAATTCAAGAAAAATTTAACATCCTTGAATCAGTCATTAAAAACAAACAAAATCCATTAGATTACCCAATAACCCAACAAGAACTAAATGAAAAGCTCAAATCTATCAAATCAAAGGCTTGCGGTCTAGATGGTCTAGATAACATCAGAAACAGCACACCTGAGTTGCAAAATGCTGTGCTTAAATTGTTCAACATGGTTTTAACTTCTGACTGCTTCCCTGATGTCTTGAAACAGGGGCTCATCTCCCCTATCCACAAAAGTGGAGACAAATCAGACCCCAATAATTACAGGGGAATTTGCATAAACAGCAACTCGGGAAATGTTTTCTGTAGCATTTTGAATTCAAGAATTCAAACCTTTTCTCCAATAAAAAAAATTAACAAGTAAATGTCAAATTGGCTTTCTCCCCAAACATCGCACTACTGACCATATATACACCTTACACACACTAATTAGAGAGAGAGAGAGAGAGAGAGAGAGAGAGAGAGATCCTGAGAGAGAGCTTTGGCAATGTTAACACATGTTTCCCATGCCAATAAAACCCCTTGAATTTAATTGAATTGAATTGAGAGAGAGAGCGAGAAAAAGACAGACAGAGAGAAACAGAGAGAGAGTACAACAATTAACCTGGAGAAGAGCCCTCCAAGCAAGCTGGTCCTGGGGCTCTGTTCACAAACACAAACAGACCCCACAGAGCCCCAGGACAGCAGCACAATTAGACCCAACCAAATCATGAGCAAAGAAAAAGATAATTACTTGACACATTGGAAAGATTTCACAAAAAAACAGAGTAAACTAGAATGCTATTTGGCCCTAAACACAGTGACAGAATACAGAATTCCTGACCACCGTGACTGACCCAAAATTAGGGAAATCTTTGACTATGTACAGACTCTTTGACTATGTACAGAATAGCCTTGATTTTGAGAAAGGCTGCCATAAGCAGACTTGGCTTTCAAGAGAAGACAGGCTATGTGCACACTGCCCACAAAACTAGGTGGAAACTGAGCTGCAATTCTTAACCTCCTGCAAAATGTATGACCATATTAGAGACACATATTTCCCTCAGAGTACACAGAAAGAGGGATACTTAGTCAGTTGTACAACGGAATGCCTTCAACTGAAATGTGTGCAGTGAGCTGCCTTAATCGACATCTACGTCTTTGGCGCCTGGGGAACAGTGGGTTAACTGCCTTGCTCAGGGGTAGAATGACATATTACTTGTTAGCTCGGGGATTCAATCCAGCAACCTTTCAGTTACTGGTGCAACGCTCTAACCACTAGGCTACCTGCCTCCCCACAAAGAATTTGAAAACAAATCCAATTTTGATAAACCCCCATATCTTTTGGGTGAAATATAGCAGCAAGATTTGTGACCTGTTCTCACAAGAAAAGGGCAACCATTGAAGAACAAACACCATAGTAGATACAACCTATATTTATTTTCCCTTTTGTACTTTAACTATTTGCACATCATTACAACACTGTATATAGACATAATAGGACATTTGTAATGTCTTTATTATTTTTGAACTTTTGGGAGTGTAATGTTTACTGTACATTTTTTATTGGTTTATTTCACCTTTGTTTATTATCTATTTCACTTGCTTTGGCAATGTAAACATGTGCTTCCCATGCCAATAAAGCCCCTTAAATGTAAATTGAATTGACAGAGAGAGAGAAAGAGAGAGAGAGAGAGAGAGAGAGAGAGAGAAGAGAAAAGAGCTGAGAGAGTAATAATAATGAGTGAGACGCATAAATATCCCCTCCAAAAATGCTAACGTTCCCTGTTACTGTAATGGTAGAGGTTAGCATATCTTGGCGGTATGCATGATATTTTTCACTCATCATTATTCACGATTCATTCAGGACTATCTGGAATCATGGTAGCATCCACATTAATGTAGAAGTGTTTAGAAACACATTCTATTCTTATTTACAATAAAAGTGACTCTAAAATGCCACAAAACATTATTTACCATTCATTTCTATTAGGCACGAAATTAATCTGAAACACAACCAAATCAAACAGCAAATGCATCCAACAAGTTTGTAGAGTCACAATCTTGATGTTTTTATTGTTTGCTTTAAATATGGGACCAAAAACTTAACTTTTCACTACTTTAATACACATTTAAATCCCAATACATTTGGTCCCCTAAAATTGGGGAACTATGTACAAAACGTGCTGTAATTTCTAAACGGTTCACCAGATATGGACGGAAATACACTCAAATTAAAGCTGACAGTCTGCACTTTTAACCACATAGTCAATTCAAATGCAAAGTGCTGGAGTACAGAGGCAAAACAACAAACAAATGTCACTGTCTCAATACTTTTGGAGCTCACTGTAGATAGTATATAAACCAACAGTGTACCTTCCTGGGAACATTATTGTTTTACAAATCTAATTGGCAATGCAAGGGATTGCCTGTCATGTGCATACCTCTGTAACATCAATGAGTCTTTGAATGAGGAACCATCCATTGAAGTCAATAGTGCTGGACCCATTCTGTTAACACTAACAAAACCTAATCAAATCGATTCTGTAGCATGCATCGTTTAACTACCTGAACTTCTAGCAGCATAGACTTGCCTTAATGCCATCTCATCACTCTGAAAGTACAGTACTCCAGTACAAAGGAAGGCCCCATTCATAAGACACAAGCCTCTTTTGAGCCAGTTATGGTTTTAGGGCTAACGCTACAACATCAAAGAAAATGCTTTACACTTCCCCGTATTAAAACTGTACCGTAATCACTATGCACACAATAAAAGACCAAGTCGTTGAAACAATTCCTATTAGAAGTCGTGTTCTCACACTAATAAAACCTATAGCTAGTTCTAACTCTCTCCTCTCTGTGATATTTATGATGAATGTGGCATAGCATGATATTGGATGCTAAAGGCAACCTGAAAAGAAACCTCTTACATAGCACAACCCAGTAAGCATTTCTTTATAGCTTACATACTGCCCTGAGGAACATCAATGTAGCTAGTTGCCAAAACCAAAATAGTGAATTGTCCTCATACATGATCCAGTGCTGCTTCACGTATGCCCTTAAAGCCAATCACAATATGGAGTATTTATGTGTTGTTATGACATCAACAGGACACCAAACAAAGCTGAAACAGCCTGGCGTTAGAATCATGCCAGAGGAGAAAAACTACAAGCATCAGTAGAGATCCTTCTTATCTGCGGGGTGGTATGGAGGTTAGATGGGGAATAATTTATACAAACATCCCCTCACCACCAGTCCCCCACCCAGTCCCTCTCTGGCCCTCCTTGACCTGTATGTAATGGGAGGACTGTTTTGCTGTGCTAAGTGGGACCAGTTGTCCTCTTGAGAAGTGCTCGTCATGCCGTCCAAGGCCCCTGGTGAAGTCATCTTTCTGTAGGGACCTCACTGTAGGTGTGTGTGTGTGCCTGGAGGCCATTGAAATTATTATCCCCGATTCCTCCTTCCATCGCCAGCTCCCTCCCTCCTTACCTTGCCAAGTGATAACACTCTACAGGCATGCAGTAATGAAGCTGGGGCTAACTGGAAAAGGGGATGTTAATCATGACTGTTGGGCCCCACACCCCCATTTCAAACAGCCAAGCCGATTAAGTGGAAGATTGGGTAAACATTGGGCTGGTGGATCATGGTGAAATAATGGTAATTTGAAACTCCCAATGCTCACCACATAAGCATGTTCTGTTAAGGGAGGGCCCTGAGGTGTGTGTGTGTCTGCGTGTGTGTGCATGTGCGTGTGTACAGTATGTCAATGTTTTGTGATATTTGCAGACAGAAATGTTTGATTTTGCTGCTGCAATTCAAGAAAATTTGCTGGACAGTTTTACGGGGAAAAAGTGAAAGCCCTCACGTAATATGCGGGAAATTGTTGTTTTTGCCAAAAAACACTGCGATCACAGAATCCTTGAGGGAGTGGTATGTGTGAGTTCAGGGGGGGTCCATGCCCTCCCATCCCTCAGGAGCTGCAGAGGAAGCATCGGCTTAGGAGCCACTTTTCACCTTGGATTCTGGCTCCGAGCTCTGGGGATCCCAGAATGGGGACCTGGCGATTCTGGCTTTCAGTAACTGATCACACATGCAGGAACACCTAACAGGCAGCTACGGAGAAGCATGTTCCAACTATCACCTTAGTAAACCCAGCACAGGGGTTTTAGTGAAGACATTTGATCCATCTGACACACATGGATGTTCAGATCACCTCAAAGGGCCCTCAAACTCTACATTTTTTCAGGCATGTGTGCAGTATGCTCACACACACAAACACATCAACAGGTTTAAGGCAAAGCACATTTCAGAGTAGCACTACTTCTCAGCACTCACCTTTCAAGAAGTATTTCAATTATTATAATATTCTCTCAGTACCTCAGAACAAGCTCTGCTCACCATCAAAAGCATTCTAAAGGTCAATCCATAAAACTGACCAGGGGAAAACTTGTCATACTGGCTGTATTTATGCCTGCTTGAACGGCAAATAGCTCAGATACACATGAACACATAAAATGACCCTGGGGACCGATAGAACATTGCTCAGAGACACAGAAAAATGATACAACTTTCCTTTAAGTGAGTGATGGTGACCACTCCAATAGTGGCATGAAGAACGCTGGTGCTAAAAAAGTCCTCAAAGCTGCAACTGTCCCAATGAGCGCACACACACACACACCCACACGCACCAACCCACAGACCGCATGTGTCTGTCAGATTCACTCTGCACAATGAAGTCCTCTACCCTCTCCATCATTCCTTTCTTTACCTCTCAGGTGGCTCACCTAGCATTGCCCCACTATTGGAGCCCCCTAGCATGGACCTCTTTTCATCCAACCCTAATAATGGCATCCAATTGAGAAGCCTGGCATCTAGCATGGCACCGTTCTCTGTGAGCCCATGGGGTTCTCACACTGCTTCCGGTGTGGTGATCTGTTCTGCTGCTGTGTCTAGTGTCCACTACAAAAAAACTCAGGTTCGGGAATAACTGGCTAATACGAAGCTTTCCTCTCTCTGTATGTTAGCAATGTACTGCAGAACTATGGCAACTAGGGGTTTTGTTACTCTGTCTAAGTAAGTTTTTTATACTGAAGAAAAATGTCAATGATTTTAATGGGTTACAGTTCATATGAGGAAATATGTCAATTGAAATGAATTCATTAGGCCCTAATCAATGGAATTCACATGACTGGGCAGGGGCGCAGCCATGGGTGGGCCTGGGAGGGCATAGGCCCACCCACTGGGGAGCCAGGCCCAGCCAATCAGAATGAGTTTTTCCCCACAAAAGGGCTTTAGGACAGACAGAAATACTACTCTGTTTCATCAGCTGTCCAGGTGGCTGGTCTCAGACAATCCCGCAGGTGAAGATACCAGATGTGGAGGTCCTTTGGTTACACGTGGTCTGCTGTTGGGAGGCCGGTTGGAAGTACTGCCAAATTCCCTAAAACGTTGGATGCGGCTTACGGTAGAGAAATTAGCATTCAATTATCTGGCAACAGCTCTGATGGACATTCCTGCAGTAGGCATTCCAATTACATGCACCCTCAAAACTTGAGACATCTGTGTCATTGTGTTGTGACAAAACTGCACATTTTAGAGTGGCCTTTTATTGTCCCCAGCACAAGGTGCATCTGTGTAATGATCATGCTGTTTAATCAGCTTCTTGATATGCCACACCTGTCAGGTGGATAGATAATCTTGGCAAAGGAGAAATGCAAACTAACAGGGATATAAACAGATGTGTGCACAAAATTGGAGAGAAATAAGCTTTTTGTGCATATGTAACATTTCTGGAATCTTTTAATTCAGCTCCTGAAACATGGGACTAACACTTTACAGTACATGTTGTGTTTATATTTGTGTTCATTATATAATTATAGTGAATTAGGTTTAGAGGAACTGTTTGCTGACTGACATTTATGTAGTATTTTTTTCCTCCAACTGAAACATTGATGATAAATCGTGTGTGCGCCTTTCTTCTTTTTTGGCCTGCAGTGACATTTGTGTATTTACAGATTATATGGTGACTCATAACAAGTATGTGTGTCAAAGTGGATAGACATTTTTGACCCGTTTCAAGAAGCTAGGCCTATGTCCACGTCACTACTTCACAGGAGAGGCATTTGAAAGTGGTTGTTTTTTCATCTTTTTTTTTGTTGCCAGAAATGCCTTCTGGAACATGTCAACTACCATGTGACTTAATAACAAACTCGTAAATACTAATAAAATTGTTAAATCACAAGTCTATTTGGTTTAGCCACAGACAAATACAGGAACCTTCCCGCTAGCCATAATTGTCTGAGATAATAGATGGGCTGGACATGTCAAGAGATGAGTACGGATTGGTCTGCCATGTACCATGCTTCTGTCTACAGTATAACATGAGCTGCTCAGTATGTGTGGATAATCTTTTCAACCGCTGCTTTTTTTAAAGATATCATGAATAACTGAAAAGGTGTTGCTTCTGCTCTCAACATTGCTGCCCTAAAGTTAATAGCACTCTCGACAAAGATCAGTGGGAAAAAGTTGTGATGGACTACTTTCTAGAGGACGATTGTGCCATGCTGACTCTCTCTGACTCTGAAAACGAATCAGACGATGAGGAAATTCCTGATTTAGGTAAAAACATTTTTATTGAACCAGACATTGTAGAGTCTTCTGATAAAAGTGATGGGGAAGAAACAGCGATCAAGTGTTGATGTCACGGAAGAAGTTGACTGAGTTTTGAAATCATTGGAATGCCCAGTGGAAGCAGAGAGATGATTGCCAAATGCGGAGAGAGCCGAAAAGAGAACACAGAAGGCTATTGTATAAAACGCCTGTCTCCGGATTACATCTTCCAACTAAGGGCAACTATGGCATCCATGACAGAGACGGAGAAGAGTTCATCCATGTATACGCAAGAGTCGAGCTACATTTTCAGATATTATATGTTTCTAATTTTACCAGAAAGTCATTTTCATTGCAAGTTAAAACATACTGTTAGCTAGCTAGCGTTAGCTAGCTGGCTCGCTAGCTAATGTTACGTGTATGATCTGTGTAGTAATATTATCCGTATCTCAGAAATCCATTTGAATTGCTAGTTATAGCCTAATGTTAGCTAGCTAGCTAACATTGACTTTCGTTAGCTTTAGTTGCATGGTGCATGATAGTATGAGTTGGGATTAGGGTTCATTGTTTAGCTAGCTAGCTACATGTCTAAACAATGCAAGTAACCATTTCACATTTAAACCTTCTGTATCCTGTGCACGTGACAAATATATATACACTTTCATTTGATTTGATATAGTGTGTGTTTACCAGAGACGGTAATGTGAAGAACAACATGACCTGCACCAAAATCAGATTAGGATATAGGCCAAGGACTAGATGAAGTGTATTTTTACTTCTACAGTTCTTTCTCCTACTTTCACCACTTTCAGTCTTGAAATCTTTGGTTGTTTACTTCACTACCTTACTCATTCTATTAAGCACATCAAATCAAATGCATTGGTCACATACACGTGTTTATCAGATGTTATTGAAGGTGTAGCGAAATGCCTGTGCTTCTAGCTCAAACAGTGCAGTAATATCTAACGTGTAATAGCTAACAGTTTCACAACATATTCCAAAAATACACGTAAATCTAAGTAGGAATGAATTAAGAATATATATACATATATGTCAGAGCGGCATTGGACTAAGATACAGTGGAATAGTATAGAATACAGTATATACATATGAGATGGGTGATGCAATATTTACAAACAATTAAAGTGACTAAGATACCGTAGAATAGTGTGGAGGGAAGTTTATACATATGAAATGAGTAATGCTAGATCCGGAAACATTATTAAAATGGCTAGTGATCCTTTTCTAAAAGTGGCCAGTGATTCCTAATCTATGTCTATAGTCACCCGCCTCTGATGTGCTAGTGATGGCTGACGATGAGAGAGATGGGTGGATGTGAATCATTAAAGAGATGGGTGGAGCCTAGACTTAAAAGGGTGTGAATGATGCTGAATGGGTGTAGACAAAGAAGAGCTCTCCAGTAGGTGTACCAAAACATTCACGGCGTTACAAGTTTATCAACTTTCAAAGCAGATTTTTCCCCCCAATTGTTCCTCTATGATATACTATTTTCAAGCTGAGTCTCTACTTTTATCCAATGTAAAAAAATAAATAATTTCAAATGTTGCTACATAGTACCGAATCCAGGTGGTGGGTCATATTTGTGAGTGTATTTTCTGCACTCACTTGTGCACTCATGTGTGCATGCATCTGTGTGTTGGGATCCATGTCAGGTCGTGTGTTTGTCTGTTTGTTCCCAGGGTGGTGCAGCAGCAGCGTTTGCCAAGCAGCAGGTAGCTAAATCACAAAGACAACTTTAATGGCCAATGACGCCTAACAGAGAAAGACACTGATAACTATGTCTCACAGTCCCAAGACGGCAACAACTAATGCCAACATGTCCCCATAATGTCAAAGACAGCCAATGAGCTGGGGCCTGAAACCAGGAAGACTATTCCCTCAATGGGTTTTCCAGAGGGAGGAGTGGCAACGGTGGCAGCCGTCAGCCATACATCAGCATTCCAGAGCATTCTGAGGGGTGACATGAGTTACATCCAGCGCTTACACTCCTCAAGGAAAGTGTGTGTGTCTCAGACTGTGCTTCTGTGTGTCCTTTGTTGTCCGGTCAGAGTAAGATTTTCAATTTCCCGGCCCCTTCTCCACTATGTTTGGACACAACCAAAGTCTGACTGAATAGATGATATCCTCAAATCTAATCATGGTAATTTGGCTCCCTCTAATTGTTTATTGAACTCTGGATAAATCACAAACCTAAAAGTACACAACCTTGTTTAAATCTATGTAGGCTAATTGGAATAAACAAGATTAAGAGTTTATCGGTCTGAAATGAAACAGCCATTCACTAAGAGGCTCTTATCAAAGCAGACCGACCTCCCACTCATCTTCACGTTGTTTGACAACCCTGTAGTAACACAGTAATTAGGATAATATCGCTCCTCTAGCTATGATTATGGTTAAGCAACTCAATTTATATTTTCTCTGGGATGACAGTCCAGCTTTTCTGGGAGGTCTTGGAGACTCCCCCTCATTTGACAATCACCACTGAACACAGTAGGATCCTACAGCCTCTATGGGAAAGAATGATATTCATTGTGACATGAACCCACAATGGCATTGAGTCTGAAAGATATCCTTTCAGTTATCTCTAAATTGCAGGTGAGAAGGTGAACATTGGCAAACTATCACTATTGAGAAAGTTCTATGAGAACTTGACTGTATGATGTAGCCTAGACATTTCTTTTACTTTAAAAACATTTTTTTTTAACCTTTATTTAACTAGGCAAGTCAGTTAATTTTCAATGATGGCCTAGGAACAGTGGGTTAACTGCCTGTTCAGGACAGAACGACAGATTTGTACCTTGTCAGCTTGGGGATATGAACTTGCAACCTCTCGGTTGCTAGTCCACCACTCTAACCACTAAGCTACCCTGCAGCCCCATTGAAAATGAGACATCGATATCGATATACAATATTTCACATTCGTTGATGATGATGACATTCCAACTACCACTACGTGGAGGAACTCAGGAGATAACCTGCAGACATCAAGGCATGGTTTTGCCCCATTTCAATACACACTATTCTCAAACTATTTTGTACACCCTGTTCAGAGCCAAGCAGGTCCCAGAGTGTAATGTTTGTGTGTTTCTAAAATATATTCTGTTTTAGTGGCCTCTCAGAGCGTAGCAGATGGAACGATAACACTGTCATTGCCATTTGTCTCTGCTGTAATATTGAGATGATGGAGAATGAATAAACTAGGGTATATGTGGGGTTATTAGATATAGGCCTAACTTAACCCATCTAATAGATACACTCACTAATGTTATAGTTCATGGAGGGACCATAGAAGTTGCTCAAACACAGGTTTATCCAGGTTACCAAATAACCACTTCAAAACTATTTTTTATCCGGACTGTTTCTTAACTTCTCACTCTCTCTCTACCACTGACTCTGAGACAGAAAGGCTCTACTCAGGTGGATTGGAGAGGGAGGATAAGAGCTGTTCTGAGGCCAGTCCCGGTGGCTTAGTTTAGCTGACAGGCTGAGGCTCTCACTAGATCCTCTCTCTTATCAAAGGATGCATCTCACATACACTCACACTCCAGAGGTGGTTTGGTCACCTCAGCCAGCACAGCTCTAATCTCCTTAGTAGTATCTCTCTCTCTCGCTCTCTCTCTCTCTCTCTCTCTCTCTCTCTCTCTCTCTCCTTGCTCTCTGTATGTCAGTCTCTTTTTGTTTGTCTGTCTCTCTCGCTCTCCTCTCGCTATCTGTCTCATTCTGTATTTCTGTCTCTCTCTCTCTCTCGTTATGTCTCTGTCAGTCACACATTGATTTGAACATAAGCAGGCAATGTTTGGTGAGCTAAACTCATCCACCCAGCACTGCTGTCACTTTCCTGCTATTGTCTCATCTCACTTTGCAGGAATCAATAGCCCCAGGATACACCTCAGTAACAAACCTCTCTCTCTTCCTCTAACACACAAACACACACACACACACACACACACACACTTAAAATTGTTTTAGATTTGACCAAACCGAGATGCAGAAAAAATGTTTTTGTAGCCTTGGGATTTCTGCATTAATGGGTAACTTGGATATAAAAGCTGAATTAAGCTTGATACCGTTTAACTCTACATACTTAGACTTTTACATTTTAATTGACATAAATGTGATACAGTAGCCCATGTATCTCCACTTCCAATGTAAACTACTGCAAAATAAAACTGTCAGCATGGCTGATGGCAAATTCAAATAGAGACTTACCATCATGTAAATTCAGAAGTGTGTTGTCTGTATTGCCCGTTGCTGTTGACATGGACAAGACATGGAAAACAATTAGAAATGCAAAGTTCGTCCAACGCCAGTTAGTCATTTTGCCCGATTTGGGAAAGAAATGCGTTCAGGGTGAATTATTTCACCGACACGACTATAATATGCTGTCCACGAGTGATTGACAGAAACGGGATGCAAGCAGTAGAGTGGGATCAGCTCCGAAACAGAGGAAGACCAAGTATTGACTTCTTATAGCGGGACCACGAAAGAGGAGCTGTCAAAAACTTTTCATCCAAGCATGCTGAAATCCCTGCGTGTCGCACTCAAGGACTTGGCAGTAATGTCACCAAGACACTGACAAGTGAGTTTGAAAAATTAGAAGTAAGCGGGTGCGACAGAAAACAGAGAGAGAGATAGCCTACATAAAAAATCTGATTCAGAGACCAGCGTACTCTTTAACATCAGAGCCGCTACACTCTACAATGTCCATGTGCGCTTGCAAGGACTAGATCCGTTGGGTCCTAGCGCCGCGAGGGTCCTAGCGCCGCGAAGGTAAAATGCATCTTTGTAAAAAAAGAGCATCCAATCATAGAGTTTCTAAACCCAGAGGCGCAACATCGCGAGACTTCCGGGAACGCTTGCAAACAGACCTAGCAGTCCAGGGTTTGGTCTTTGAGAAGTCAGTGAGACCTAAATAATGGTGTTCCAAAAAAGGTCCAGTCACCAGGACCACAAATACAAATTCCATCTAGACGCCATTGCCCTAGAGCACACAAAAAAATATTCATACCTTGGCCTAAACATCAGCGCCAAAGGTAACTTCCACAAAGCTGTGAACAATCTGAGAGACAAGGCAATAAGGGCCTTCTATGCCATCAGAAGGAAAATAAAATTCAACATACCAATTAGGATCTGGCTAAAAATACTTGATTCAGTCATAGAACCCATTGCCCTTTATGGTTGTGAGGTCTGGGGTCCGCTCACCAACCAAGATTTAAAAAATGGGACAAACACCAAATTAGACTCTGCATGCAGACTTCTGCAAAAATATCCCCCGTGTACAACGTAGAACAACAAATAATGCATGCAGAGCAGAATTAGTCCGATACCCACAAATTATCCAAATCCAGAAGAGCAGCTAAATTCTACAACCACCTGAAAGGAAGCGATTCCCAAACCTTCCATAACAAAGCCATCACCTACAGAGAGATGAACCTGGAGAAGAGTGCCCTAAGCAAGCTGGTCCTGGGGCTCTGTTCACAAACACAAACACAAACACACCCCACAGAGCCCCAGCAGCACAATTAGACCCAAGCAAATCATGAGAAAATAAAAACATAATTACTTGACACATTGGAAAGAATTAACAAAAAAACAGAGCGAACTAGAATGCTATTTGGCCCTAAACAGAGAGTACACAGTGGCAGAATACCTGACCACTGTGACTGACCCAAACTTAAGGAAAGCTTTGACTATGTACAGTGAGCATAGCCTTGCTATTGAGAAAGGCCACCGTAGGCAGACATGGCTCTCAAGAGAAGACAGGCTATGTGCACACTGCCCACAGAATTAGGTGGAAACTGAGCTGCACTTCCTAACCTCCTGCCCAATGTATGACCATATTAGAGACACATATTTCCCTCAGATTACACAGATCCATAAAGAATTTGAAAACAAACCCAATTTTGATAAACTCCCATATCTACTGGGTGAAATTCCAGTCAATCAATCAATCACATTTATTTATAAAGCCCTTCTTACATCAGCTGATGTCACAAAGTGACAGTGTGCCATCACAGGAGCAAGATATGTGACCTGTTGCCACAAGAAAAGGGCAACCAGTGAAGAACAAACAGCATTGTAAATACAACCCATATTTATACTTATTTATTTCCCTTGTGTACTTTAACCATTTGTACATTGTTACAACACTGTATACATACATAATATGACATTTGTAATGTCTTTATTGTTTTGAAACTTCTGTATGTGTAATGTTGACTGTTAATTTTTATTGTTTATTTCACTTTTGTATATTATCTACCTCACTTGCTTTGGCAATGTTAACACATGTTTCCCATGCCAATAAAGCCCCTTGAATTGAAAAATATATATATATATTTAGTTGTTCATTTTTCGAAATCTAAAGGCACAACCTAGATTCAAACCAATGTCTTAAGTAGTTGGCTGTCTTAAGTAGCTTGTTGTCTTAAGTAGCTGGCTGTCTTAAGTAGCTGAACAAGTTATGACTCCATCCTGGTGAAAGTGACAAACTGAGACATTTTCATTTTCATCAAAAACAAACAGGAGTGTCATTGATTTGACGGCCTGCACGTGAAACGACAGTTAGACCCTGTTGTTGCCAATGTTGCCATGACATCGCCTACAAGTGTGATTGGGGATTTCTATTGGAGAAGCAGTTTCTGCCTGTCTTCCTACTGTACTGTCTTTGATCCAATGTACCCTGACGATTCACAGCGCAGGGAGAGCTGTGACCACACGGGTTTGGAAAGAAGGCTGTTTGTTAATGCAATATTATCTCAGAAATTGTGTGATGGTTTGATTGGTTCCATCAAATGTTGTTTTTTTTCCTCGGGGGTTGAGGCCTCATTGTTAGGATTGTAAAATCTAATGAAAGAGGGCAACGCTCGGGGGTTATGTGTGGCTGTGTGTGTCAGTGGTTTGAGTGAGCACAGCCCCCTTCGTTATCGACGCATTGGGTCGACAATATCAAAGATCCATTCCAGACGGAAGTCAGGAGTAGTGATGGGCATTCTGTGTTTTTTCGGTGAGCCGGATAGTTCGGCTCTGTTCACCTAATTTGCTCCAAAACGGCTCTTCGCTCAGAAGTGCAATTTTTTAAATGAAAAATACAACATTTATAATGTAAAGCCTGAACAGTTGCCTACCATTGTCAGATTGTGAAAATTACAATTTTACCTGACTAAGTTAAATCGCTTGTTAAATGAATGACTCTTTCACAGATGCGATTCAGTTCCTGACGCTCACAAAAAAGAGCCATTCAAAAATACCCGTTTGTTCACTAGTCAGCAGGACTTTGAGATTTAGGTGTTAACCACACTACATCCAATGGGCATCTACTGCCATATCAAGGTCACTTGATATGTTTAAGGTATACTCTTCTACCACATATAAAATGTAACTTGGATATGTGTAAACATTTACTGTAGGCCTATTTCAACATTGAGGTAATATTAAGCTGTACATATATGGTGTAAAATTACATGTACAGCAATACAATATGCCTTGTAATCTCGGTGAACCCAGAACTAAATATTGCGTAATTTGGTCAGATGGCTGTCGATGAGAGATTATACCACAAGAGATTTCCTGTCACATTAAGACAGTGGACAACATCTAATTTCCTCATTGCATTTGACATGCTACCTGCTCCTGCACATGTTCATCTGGTCTGTGACAGTAGCAGGTTGACGTTTATTGTCATAAGTCTTGCCCAGGAGGCAGAATGGAGCAATTTCCGCTAAATAGGCCAGCTGAAAAGTCCAAATTGTCTATGTTGTAAAAATTAATGTAAAAATTAGCTTTTTGTCTTAATTTAAGGTTAGGAGTGTGGTTAGCGTTAAGGCTAGGTTTAAAATAATATTTTATGACTTAGTGGCTGTGCCAGCTAGTGACCACTCTGCAGTGCTGCCTCCAGTACATGAGTCATCTCAATAAATGCCAACCTGCTCTGTGTACGGTATGCTGCAGGCCAAACGGACAGATGTCTCTTAGTAGGAAGTGTCAGTTCTAATGAATCTTCATAGCTCAAGTGTCTGCAAATTAAGGAAATTATGTCCATCCAGGTCGAATGTACTATTCTTTGCTAAATTACTAAATACTAATTTGGTCCCCTTTGACTGAACACATTTTAATCTTGGGGCGGGCCAGGTGCTGACTCCTGTTATCAGTTGTACAGTGTTTCCTCCAACACATTGGTGCGGCTGGCTTTTGGGTTAAGCGGGCAGGTGTTAAGGAGTGCATTTCGGCAGGTCATGTTTCGGAGGACACATGACTCAACTTTTGCCTCTCTCGAGACCATTGTGGAGTTGCAGCGAAGAGACAAGTACTAAGGCCTCGAAACAAGGAAAATTCTAAGTGACCCCAAACTTTTGAACGGTAGTGTACATATGAGATGAGTAATGCAAGATATGTAAACATTATTAAGTGGCTAAGATACCGTAGAATAGTATAGAATACAGTATATACATATGAGATTACTAATGCCAGATATGTAAACATTATTAAAGTGACTAGTGTTCCATTCCTTAAAGTGGCCAGTGATTTTTAGTCTATGCCTATAGGCAGCAGCCTCTAATGTGCTAGTGATGGCTGCTTAACAGTCTGATTACCTTGAGATAGAAGCTGTTTTTCAGTCTCTCGGTCCCAGCTTTAATGCACCTGTACTGGCCTCACCTTCTGGATGATAGCGGGGTGAACAGGCAGTGGCTCAGGTGGTTGATGTCCTTGATGATCTTTTTGGCCTTCCTGTGACATCGGGTGGTGTAGGTGTCCTGGAGGGCAGGTAGTTTTCCCCCGGTAAGGCGCTGGGCAGATCGCACCACCCTCTGGAGAGCCTTGCGGTTGCGAAGGGTGCGGTTGCCGTACCAGGCGGTGATACAGCCTGACAGGATTCTTTCAATTGTGCATCTGTAAAAAAGTTTGTGAGGGTTTTAGGTGACAAGCCACATTTCTTTAGCCTCCTGAGGTTGAAGAGGCTCTGTTGCGCCTTCTTCACCACACTGTCTGTGTGGGTGGTCCATTTCAGTTTGTCAGTGATGTGTATGCCAAGGAACTTGAAGCTTTCCACCTTCTCCACTGCGGTCCCATTTATGTAGATAGGGGGGTGCACCCTCTGCTGTTTCCTGAAGTCCACGATCATCTCCTTTGTTTTGTTGACGTTGAGTGAGAGGTTGTTTTCCAATTCAACGTCTAATTTCATTGAAATTACATGGAAACAACGTTGATTCAAGAAGTGTGTGCCCAGGCAGTAGGCTATATGATCTTTTGCTGCTGTATGCTCTTGAGAAACCTAGGCTGATAGGCATCCCTCGCCTCATAATCTAATGTCTGTCAGTCTGTGCTCAGCCACTGGAACAGGGCTACATGGCTTGGTGGCTACAGAAAGTAATTCCCAAGAGAAGGTCAGTTCTATCAATACAGTGGTTTGTGGGTATTGTTAAAAGATCCCGTTTAGCCTAAAGGGGCATTTAGACGCTCTATGGACTGTACATGAATAGTTTCAATGTTCTGTTCTGCCTGTGTCTAATATGGTTGCATAATGCCACAATTCTCTCTATTGTAAGGGCCCCTAACCTAACGTAGGAGGCGTAGAAAGACGCCTGTGGGGTGTCCCAACTTCTGTTTTTCAGGGGAAACAGAGGTTAGGTTGAAACTACTGTATCCCTGAAAACCAGAAACATCCGCTTTCTTCCAACGCCGCTGAAGGTCGGACCCATACAGCATGAAGATGGTCAGACTAGATTTTGTTTAGCTGTCTGTCTCTTGTTTCACATGTAATCCTGGGCTTCGCAAGCTGGACCTGGGGTAGACTTAACAGAGAAATGGTATGTTTGGTATGGTATGTATAAATTTGTGTGTCCAGTTAGGTTAAATGGTTAAGGTTAGGGTTAGGGGAAGGGTTGGCTAACATGCTAAGTAGTTGCAATGTAGCTACAAAGTAGTAAGTCGTAAAAAGCAGTTTTCAAAGTTTCTAATTATTTAAAATCTAAAGTTGTCCGTGATGTGGGCCGAATACGCAACCTTTGAGTTGCTTGTAATTTGTGATATACATCCAACCATCCACCCGGACCAACCAGACCAACCACGCACCTTTCATAAGTAACCTTCTGTCTTATGTAGCTATCAAGGACCTCCACGACAAAGGGCTCTTTCACAGATGCTCCCTGTCTCCTGAGTTCCATTAGCTGGGCATTTCAGTGTTCCGGATGGGAGGCTCCACAAGCCCCAAAGCTGACATGAAGTCAGTGACGACTGACACTCTCTCTCTCAGCTCTACACATCTCAGACACAGATAAATGACAAGTCAAGGTGATTTTCTCTTTTTTTTTCTCTTTGCACCAATGTTCCAACCCAACACATTTTAAACTCTGAAATAGAATAAGTATTATATTAAACAAAATTTTTATTTCGAAAGACAGCTTTACTATAATTGAGAGAACAATGACAACATACTTACAGGAGCATTAAATCATTCATTGATAGAAAGCCAAAACATAGACATTTCCTGTAAGGCAGAGAATCATTCCATCTTACCATAACTGTTAAACCTAATCATACCATTGCTCTTATAACAACCAACGCCTTAAAGGCCTACATTTGTCTTCCAACAATTTTCCTACTGAGAATGTCATGTCTTTTCAAAAACGTGGCTATGACTAACCCTGCAGCAGTGTAGATTGGTCTCTAGCTGACTGAATATAAAACATTTCTTATAGAAAAATACAATTTTGCTTTGGTTGAAAATGTCAGTTATGTCAGTTGAGGTGGATGTTTACAAGGTATGAGGACTGGAGAGAGTAGGCAGTTTATGTCATATTTACAGAACCTTATCAATGGCAGGTTTCCACAAAACCTCATGGTCCTAGCCTTCAGACTGTCACTTATAATGTAGCTCGATACACAACAGTATGATTCAACTCTATCAATTCCATTACAATTATACAGTTAATAAATGTTGGTCAGTATGGAGAGTGCTACATAATCATTCCAGTTCATTCCGCTCTCAGGTGTGTACAGTGTCAGTGATCCTGTCAGGAGCTTGGATAGTCTTTTAAATGCTATGGAATTAATGTACATACGAATAAGCTCTGACGAAGGCCAAGAGGCTGACACATGTAAGCTTGAATAAAAGAGTGATACGAACAAGAGCAGTGTGAATGTTTTCTTGGAAGTACTCTCATTATTCCATATAAAATCAAGGTATACTGTCGGTATGGCAACGACGACTGACATTGCATATTAAGTGAGTGTAAGGTCATGAATCCTAGGAGGATGGTGAGTGAAGTATGTGAGCTGAAGGTTTAGTAGGGAACATCTCGAGTTTGTCAATATTCATCTCTGCAGGATCTGCTCCAGAAGTTTCTGCAAAACAACAAACAAATCATTTAGAAATCAAAGACGGGCAAACACACAAATCCTTGGCTAGACTTTATTTCAATCTTCTGAAATCAGCTGTTTTTCAAATGGAAAAGATTCCTCCTTTTAAATTGGCTTTCACTTCCATCAACTGTCTGTCCCCTGAGGTGGATAGCCAAGTCTCATTGGGGGAATAACGATGACTTGCTATCTGGCTAAACAGCCTACAATGCTATAACTCTCCTCTTATACTGAAGCAATCTCACTTTAGCCATATAAGGCTGCCTTTCTACAATATGTCCTAAGCTTTGCAAACATACTCTTCCGGAAGTCAAACGAAATTCTCCTAATGAATTGAAAATTGCTCAGTGTTTTCCATGAGGATTTTCCATTGCAATTTCAATAAACTTTCTGAATTGACAACTGAATTTATCAACATTTTTGCTCCTAAACCAGCATTCTGCTGATCTGAAATGTGGCGTCAACATTGCAGACAAGTGGGCAAAACATTGCTAAAACAAAAGCTCTCTTCCGTATACTTCTGGTTCAGCCCATGTGACATGGCTGTAGTGGAGTGGGTCGAGAGCTTCAGGCGGAGAAAGGCCCTAAAAATGGTCGAAGACTCCAGCCAACCAAGTCATAGACTGTTCTTTCTGCTACCGCACGGCAAGCGGTACCGGAGCGCCAGGTCTGGGACCACAAGCCTCCTGAACAGCTTCTACCCGCAAGCCATGTACAGTTGATCAAATGGCTACCTATTTGCATTGACTCCCCTTTCTTTTTGCACGGACTCTCTTGCACTGGCTCTATGCACATTCACTGGACCCTACTCATACACTCACAGATTGTACACACACACACACACACACACACACACACACACACACACACACACACACACACACACACACACACACACACACACACACACACACACACACACACACACACACACACACACACACACACTACTCTGTTTATTATCTATCATTATTGCCTAGTCACTTTTACCCCAACCTCACCTCAACTATCTTGTACCCCTGCACATTCGGTACTGGTACTTATTGCATGTAGCCTCGTTATTGTTATTTTATTGTGTTACTATTGCCTTTTTATTTAGCACATTTGTCTTACTTTTTAACTCTGCATTGTTGGGAAAGGGCTCGTAAGTAAACATTTCGCGGTGAAGTCTACACCTGTTGTATTCGGCGCATGTGACAAATACAAAAACACACCTAATAGACGGATTCTCTTTCTACAAACGTGTATACAGATATATAGGATCTGAATTTGATCAACCCATTGCAGGAAATGTACAATTTATAGTGTTTGAGGTTTAAAAAGGCTTCTGAAGTTTGTAATTTCCACTTTAAAATGTCAGACTTGATTTTCCCTTACGAAAAAGGTATCAACCTCGACAAAATTGTAATTTTTTATCATCCACATTTTCTGTTGCTGCAGGATTATTCTCTGTATGCGTAACAAACACTCATGCACAGACATACAGATACCACCATGTACACCACTTGACACTCCTGAGTGAAGAGCTCGAACTTTGCACCCCTTGGCATGTTATCGAGTGGGATTTGTAAGAGGTCTGACTCTTTACTGGGTGCTACCATGCATTTAATTCAGATTGAGTGACACTGAATGAGACAACCCAGTCACCTTCAAACCACCTTGGGTATCTAACTAAAGGAAACCCCAGACATATGAGGGGATCTTAATTATCTCAGAGTAAATTGGAAATGTCTCCTCATTCTACTTGTTACACTGTACACCTGACTGATATCGAGGCCATCAATGTCTGTGCTGGTTTTGGTGTAATGGGAATTTGAATGAAGGGTATGGGTGAACCAGAATATGTTTGATCGTTTATATGAGTTTATGACAACTTGCCCTCCAATCATCAAGGGCACATTGGCTTGTAAAAAAAGCCCCTACACACTAGATCTGTGCTAATCCAAGGACCCAACTTGTTCTTGAGTGTCCATAGCATCCAATACCTGGATTCAAACTCATTTCACTGAAGCAACAGTGAAACATGAATAGATGAATACATAATACCAGTGCACAGATATTGATTGTGAAGACATTTCGATGACAAATTACAGTAGGAAGGAAATTCTATTGAGAAGTCAAACAGCGGCCTCTGCTGGGCATAGATTGTGAAAGGGACATGCTGAAATGCATTTTTCTTGGAGAATTACACTATTTTCAAATGGCACCTCATCCAAATATCCAGTGAAAGATTATTATTTTAAATAAGACTTTGAAGTGTATTGCAATGTTGCATACCTTGTTCTTATCGTATGACCTTTTTAACCTTCAGTGTGTTAAATTAAGCACATTGAATGCCTCACTATGAATTATTACTATTTTTGGGGGAAAATCAAGTCTGAAATTTCAAAGTGGAAATTACAAACTTCAGAAACCTTTTTAAACCTCAAACACTACAAGTTTTACAAGCACATTTAATGCCTCCCTATACACTCATAACGCAGTCTTCAACACTTTAGTTAGCAATGCAGTTGTTCTGTATTGGAATTTTCAGACATGGCTTCGGTGTATACAACTATGTGGTGAATATTTTATCACAAAGTCTCAGCACCAACTAAACGTACCTTTTTAAAAAGCTCTGCCCGCAATCTGTTGGTCTGCGATACCACTCTCCTTTTCTCCTCCTCCTTCTTCTTAGTGACCTCAGGGAGCTTGTTGTAAATCCTAAGTAAAAAGGGATGGTTAAACATGGTAGGTTAAGCTTGTGAAGGGGAATATTCTAGAATTAGCAGGCCAGGGGCGACTCAGCTATTCCCAGAAAATCGTCCACATAGAAAGGAAGCTTTATCTGCACAAACCCACAAAGGCCAAACCTGGATCCACTGATAAAACCAACATCACACTGGCTCCCTTTTCACTCACATAAATAGTCAATTTGTTCCCAGATCGACCCAGTCAGATTAAAAACATGACAATGGGAACCTATCCTCTGATCAGGTGTGCCTTCTCAGATAAGACAGGGAGTAAAGAAAATCATGATAACGGGATACAGACGGTAGTTCATATCTCCAATCAAGACAGACGTTCGGCTGTCTGACATCCACAGTGTGTTTTGCGTGCGTGCATGCCAGTGTGTGTGTGTGTGAAACAGAGGTAGGCAAGAGACTGACACGTCACAGTACAGCTCTGTCTGTAAACCTACCGTCTGGAGCGTAGCTGCATCTCCTTCCCTGATATGGTCCTCTCTCTGGGTTTGAAAAGGTTATCTGGGAAACACACAAGCATCTGTCAGGAAAACACACACACACACACTTTCCACTTTCCTTACTAGGCTTCATTACTCCTGTCCTTCTGAGAGCCGAGGGGCTTGACGGACTCTTGTCAGCTCATCACTGAGACCAACAGTCAGCACTGCATAATTAAGATGTGAGTCTGAGGGTCTATATTTAGCTTGCATTATTACCTTCATAGAAGGCTAAGCAGGAGTGGGAGCGAGCGGCCAGAGGTAAGGTGAAGCTATGGACTATTACATCACTGTCATAGTACTAGGGTTTTGGAGAGACTGGTCTATACTGTATTATAAAGTACTGTCATACTGGGAAAGGAAATGTCTAACATTCTGTAGTATGTGGCGTTCTTTCCCTGAAAAAAGGGTGTATCATTAGTGCTGTAGCAACTTTCAAAAAACATAATAGTGACTAAAGATGGTAAATCCATGTAATTCACCGATAATAACCCTTTTAGTTGTGGAGTTGGACGTAAACAAGACTGTGCTTCAACAGAGCTGCAGTACTTAATAACGACCAGCAGAGAGCAAAGCTGTTCCCCTGGACTAGGATTGAGAAATCACTAAACAGTGTGTTCCTACTCGTACTGTATGTCAGACGTGTTCCATCACCGTACCACTGAGCGGGTGGGGCTTGGTGCAGTTCCTCCTATGCCTACTTTTCTCCTCCCATAGACCCTGCACCTGGTCTAGGTCTGCACACTGCAGGGCCTTCCTCCGCCTGGCCCTCTGCTCCAGACTCCTCATTCTGCCCTGGGAGCGGCTGATGAAGTCTGGCCGGAACATCTCCAGGGCCTCCTGGGGAGGAGAGAGGGAGCAGGGAGGGAGGAAAGTACAAGCTGCTTGTGTAGTTACTGCTAGTCAGCACTGGCACACTCATCTTGGTAAAAAAAAAAGAAGAAGCCTCGATTCTATTCTGTTATTCTGAAAAGATGCCTCTGCCCTTGATGACTCCCCTTGCAGATTGTAATGGATAGATGTGAGGTAATATGGTAATCAACTCCACATAGTCCTCTGTACCAATGGATATAGGTAAATGGTCTTACAAGTCAAATTCTTTGCAAACCCTTTTTCCTTTGCAACCCCTCATAAAGGTGTTTCACATTGGAGTTGTATTCTTCAAAAAGGGTTCCAAAAGAGGTTCTCTGGCTGTCCCCATAGGATAACTTTTTGGGGTTCCATGTAGAACCCTCTGTAGACATGGAACCAAATGAGTTCAACCTGTAACCAAAAATGGTTATTCAAAGGGTTCTCATATGGCGACAGCCGAAGAACCCTTTAAGGTTCCAGAGAGCACATTTTTTATCTAAGAGTGCAGGGAAAATAAAATCATTTTAACTTTGACTGGCACTAGATAAAATGGTTAAGGTCTCACGAAAGAATGTGAAGGAGCTATTCTTCAATAAAGTAGAATAAACATTCCTTTTGAAAGAAAGTCCTTCACTCACATATGACTCTTTAATAGTCGTTTGCAGTGCCAGCAACACAACCAAAGTCCTCTCTCTATAGATGCCTATATCTTTTCAAATTTCAGATAAAGAATTTTCACACAGTGATCATACCATATGATATTACAGTATATAATATAATGATACATACAGGAAAATTATTTCAAAAGATAGAGTGATAGAGTGATGTTGATCCACACATACTTTGAGACTGAAGGCTCTGGATTTGATATCCTGAGGATCAACTGTCAGTTGTGATTGGCAGGTGTCTGTTTGGTGTGGACAGAAATCTTCAGCAACATGCAGATCTTCTCTGGAGTGTCCTTGTCTTTCATCACTCTCCTTACGTAGTGACTGTCTTCCCCATGTTCTAGTATCTACTTTGATTGGCAGAGACAGAAAACAGAACGCATGCTGTACAGGTAACTGCCAAAATTAAGGAAGCACTTGAGTAAATGAGGGATACAAAGTGTATTAAAAGCAGGTGTTTCCACAAAGTTGTGGTTCCTGAGTTAAGTAAAGACATGCTCCAGTACTTTGGCAACTAGTTAGTATTCTTTTCAACCTTTGGGCTGGATTTGTCAGAATTACTGTCTTACCTCAATTAGCCATGAAATCCCTATTTTGAAAATAACTATTTTCTGGAAATTTTGCGGCACCATTATCCCAAGATTTACCCCCACGTGAGCCAATTCACGTTTCAGCCAATGAGCTTCAGCCCCTCACCATTTGAGTGACAGCTAGCAAAATGCACACACAGCAGAGAGAGAGAGAGAGAGAGCAATAACGTGGTGCACATATCTGCATATTGGTGACGTAGTACAACATTTTCGGGGACCATTTCGGTTAGGGAGCGCTACTTTCAGAAATACTGGCTAAAAAGTATACAAAAGTACCAGATAATATCTTTTGGAAATTAAAACATCCCATCATGCTCAGGGTTATGTATAGAAATGCCTAGTTGCCCATTATTTTGCCTACTATGGCTATGGGTTGTAGGTAGCACAGCGGCTGAGGAATTGGACCTATATCCGAAAAGTCGCCTGTATGAATCCCAGGTAGGGAGCTGGATAAACAGGGGGATATTGATCTGGTAACTGGAGGGCTGCTGTGTTCATATCCTAATAACAATCCCCTACCGTTGAGCCCTTGAGCAAGGCTCTTAACTCCACAACATTGTCTCCAGTAGCGCTGTGTGTGTGTGTGTGTGTGTGTGTGTGTGTGTGTGTGTGTGTGTGTGTGTGTGTGTGTGTGTGTGTGTGTGTGCGTGTACGTGAGGGTGTGCGTGTGCGTGTGGCGTGCGCGCGTGCGCATGTGCGACATGAGTTGCATTCAAGGAAACGGTGTTAAGTGCTACACTCCTCAAGGAAAGTATGTGTGTGTGAAATTAAGAGTGCAGAAGACACATTTCTGTTGTTCGCTGTAACTACGGACAATGAAATTGTATTGTAGATGAAGACATCTCAGTGACTTTGGAAGAGTGGTATAGCGGTCTCAAAGGAGCAGAGGGGGCTTTAACAGTCTGTGTCTCAGTCACCAGATCTCAACCCAATTGAACTTATGTGAGATTCTAGAGCGGCACCTGAGACAGTGTTTTTCACTACCATCAACAAAACACCAAATTATGGAATTTCTTGTGGAAGAATGGTGTCGTTCCAGACACTTGTAGAATCTATGGCAAGGTGCATTGAACCTGTTCTGGCTCGTGGTGCCCAACACCCTATTAAGACACTTTATTTAGGTGTTTCCTTTCTTTTGGTAGTTGCCTGTATATTCCAGGTCATATGCAGTTAACTCTTAATCAAACATTGTTGGTTACATGTTGCATGGATGGTAAAAAGAGTGCATCTCATGTACACAGAGTTTATTACAATACTGGGACTGTACTGCATTGTCAGACATCAATGAGAAACAAAGAGGTTTTCAGATAACCTAGATCTTACTTAATATGTGCATTCAGAATCATTTGCAGAGAAGCCATTCGGCCCTTTTTCAAATGTGGCTTTGTATTTTTACATCCCATCTAACAAAGGTAAAATGAACATGAGGGCTGAGTGAGGATTACTCCTATCAGATAGGATGACATTTATTGAAATAGAATGAATGCATTTAATCCATTCCGATAGCCAAAATCCGATAGATAACTTTGGAAACACTGGGCCCTGGAGAAGAGGGAAAATTGTTGAGCCCTCTAACTGACCCCTACTCTCCACGACTCAGTGAGTAAAGCAGAGAAAAAGACACGTGCATACTGCATGAATAATGTAAACCATGATGACAGTGCATCTATCCTGCACTCTCTAACCCCGCTCCTCCACCTCCTTTAAAAACAGACCCATTTAATATCAGACATAATCATTTATCATAGGAATAACACACCATCAAATGCTCTGGCGCCAACAAACAAGAAATCTATGTACCAAGTCAGACTATTTCAACGCTGTCATCGGCAAGCAATGCAGCAAGCGGAGTATAACACCGGTAAATTACTCCAGCTTCAATACATTTGGTCCGTACTTGCGAAAATAAGCAACCAACAGGTTCTCCAGCACAAAACGTGTATTGGCCAATGAAAATTGTCGATTTACTTGCACGTGACAGAACGTGAAATTGTAGCTGGTCCCATGAGATGACATGGCACACGTTTGCCCTATGCTAACCTCAACAGGTGGAACTGATTATATCCTGGCGCAAAAAACAGCCTAGATCTTAGACTTTATATCCACCAACCAATGGCATTTCTTAAAATAGGTCAACCCTGGCCACTAGAGGGATATTTTAAACCTACAAATTCAAGGACTACTTTTGTTTCATTGGTCTGTAACAAAATGTTGAGTGCCAATATTGCACTGATGCATCAATGACTAGGGTACTAGCTTCTACTAACATTTTCATGTTTTTTCATATATGAAAAAAATCCCACGTTTTTGTTTATCTGTGCTTTTATGGGAAAAAGAAAAGAGGTCCGTTTATCGTATAACTTAAAAATACAAAAGCCTTATGGATTAGTCAAATAGAAGTCATGAAGGCTATCCCTATCAACCGGCCCTGCCTTTCTAAAGTCTTTGAAAGCCAAGTGAACAAATAGATCATCGACCATCTCGAATCACACTGTACCTTCTCCGCTATGCAATCCGGTCTCCTGGTCACGGGTGCACCTCAGCCACGCTCAAGGTCCTAAATGATATCATAACAACCATCGATAAAAAACAGTACTGTGCAGCCGTCTTCATCGACCTGGCCAAGGCTTTCGACTCTGTCAATCAACGTATTCTTATCAGCAGACTCAACAGCCTTGGGTTCTCTAATGACTGCTTCGTCTGGTTCACTAACTACTTCTCAGATAGAAATCAGTGTGTCAAATTGGAGGGCCTGTTGTCCGGACCTCTGGCAGTCTCTATGAGAGTGCCACAGGGTTCAATTCTCGGGCCGACTCTTTTCTCTGTATATTTCAATGATGTCGCTCTTGCTGCGGGTGACTCTTTGATCTACCTCTACACAGACAACACAATTCTGTATACATCTGGCCCTTCTTTGGACACTGTGTTAACAAACCTCCAAACAAGCTTCAATGCCATACAACACTCCTTCCGTGGCCTCCAACTGCTCTTAAACGCTAGTAAAACTAAATGCATGCTCTTCAACCGATAGCTGCCCGCACCCGCCCGCCTGCCTAGCATCATTACTCTGGACAGTTCTGACTTAGAATATGTGGACAACTATAAATATCTAGGTGTCTGTCTAGACTGCAAACTCTCCTTCCAGACTCACATTAAGCATTTCCATTCCAAAGTTAAATCTAGAATCGGCTTCCTACTTCGCAACAAAGCCTCCTTCACTCATGCTCCCAAACATACTCTCGTAAAACGGACTATTCTGCCGATCCTGGGCTTCGGCGATGTCATTTTCAAAATAGCCTCCAACACTCTACTCAGCAAATTGGATGTAGTCTATCACAGTGCCATCTGTTTTGTCACCAAAGCCCCATATACTATCCACCATTGCGACCTGTATGCTCTCGTTGGCTAGTCCTCGCTACGTATTCGTTGCCAAATCCACTGGCTCCAGGTCATCTATAAGACTTTGCTAGGTAAAGCGCCGCCTCACTGGTCACCATAGCAACACCCACCCGTAGCACGAGCTCCAGCAGGTATATTTCACTGGTCATCCCCAAAGCCAACACCTCTTTGGCCACCTTTCCTTCCAGTTCTCTGCTGCAAATGACTGGGACGAATTACAAAAATCACGGAAGTTGGAGACTTACTGTATATCTCCCTCACTAACTTCAAGCAACTGCTGTCAGAGCAGCTTACTGATCGCTGCAGCTGTACACAGTCCATCTGTAAATAGCCCATCCAACCAACTACCTACCTCATCCCCATATTTGTTTTTTAGTTTTTTTTCTGCTCTTTTGCACACCAGTATTTATACTTGCACATCTATCACTCCAGTGTTAATCGCTAAATTGTAATTACTTCGCAACTATGGCCTATTTATTGCCTTACTTCATTTGCACACACTGTATACAGATTTTCTATTGTGTTATTGACTGTACGTTTGTTTATCCCATGTGTAACTCTGTGTTGTTGTTTGTGTCGCACTGCTTTGCTTTATCTTGGCCAGGTCGCAGTTGTAAATGAGAACTTGTTCTCAACTGGCCTACCTGGTTAAATAAAGGTGAAATAAAAAATCTAATTAAAAAAAATCACTTTGAGTTGGAACACTCTGCTGAAGTGGTTGATTCTAAATTAATAGTGCACTTTAACTGTGGGTTTGAGCCCCCCTTGCATCAATCTTTTTTGTTGAGGAAAAAACTGTTAGTTCCGGTCCTTGATGCACGATCCAAAACGCATGTGACTAAATGGATGATTATATTAAATCATGGCCTATAAAACTTTGTAGCCTGTATAAAGCCTTATGTCCACCAGATGCATCAAACTCTTTTCGTTCCAATGGAAGTCATGCCAGGATATAATGTTTTAATTGACTGTGTTTTCTATCTTAATGTGTATTTAATGTGTGTATTTATGTTTATCTACACTTGCACTGTATCCAGAATCAATCACTCTGTGATCTGGGCCAGTAGATGAGTCCACTAGGAGGCCAACCAGAGCAGGTATGTGTGGTATATATGCTTGCAGTACTACATTCACTGCCGCAATGAGCCAAGCTTTACCTCCCTGGTGTGAGTGTAACTGCTGCGTACTGATCAAATGATATACGCTGCACTGCTCTGCTCATACATGATGTATACTCTGTAGTGCCTATGAGACTTCCATAACACGTTCCCTTGGACATACTGTAGATTGTAAGCATTCTTGGTTCTTATGGCTACCCTGCAATGCCCCTCAAGGCACAGAGTAGTCCCTTTGAAAAAGAGGTAGTCACTTGTACAAACAAACCTCTCCAATAAATTCACAAAGGACAACATAAGGGCACAATACCACACAGACGCTGTGAACTCTGCAATGCCACTCAAAATAGATACCCTACAATGCTCCCCAGGGAAAACGCAGTACATTCGAAACAAGAGCTAGAACCTTGGCAAATTACATCTAATTACAAACAAACCTCTCCAATAAATCCGCAATGGACAAAACTAAGGATACAATGCCACTCAGGTGCTATGAACTTCACAATGCCATTATTCAGTTCAATACCAGAGAGGGGATACAGAGACCATAGGTATTGTGCACTGCTTCTCAAAGCTGACTCCTGGCCTAATTTGATTTCAGGCAGCACCAAGCAGACAGGACATTCACGTCTGTTTTCTGAGCCATAAGCTAGCCTCCACAACCAGCCTGGGGAGTGAGATCGTTTAAAACAATATACTCATTCTTTTCATGGGGAGCTTCACCCGGTGTCACACCCGTGAAAGCCTAACACCGCAACGCTTACTGGGTTGAGAGGGTAGATAATGTATGCAAAGGATGTGTTGGAAGTAAGAGAGGGATGAAATTAAAATAGAAGCATGAGTTTTTCCTTCACATAAGCACAGTGTTCCATTTTGTGAGAATGTAGCACTTGTGGGTTTTTCACCAATGTGCATTTCTATACACGCTGCGTCTGTAAGGAATATATCCTATTAACAATGTATGAGGTATAAATCAAAAGGTAAGAAGAGTTAAAAATGAGACTTTACACCCTCTAAGACCTCCTCGCTATGGCATTGCGTATGCTGTAAAGACTTGGAAATGTGATTTTATCCACACAGCTATGGAAATGGGGAGCCATTGAAAGGAATGCTGCTGGATTTGCATGGGTACTTTAGAGTTTTGCCCTGACGTGGGGAGATGAAATTCATACCTGGGCTGATATTAAAAGCAGGGTGTCTGTGTGTGGAATTTCTCAGCCGACGACAGCACAGCCCATCTGCAATTCCATTGTGCTGACTGGCCCCGGAGTATGAGTCGCCTGTTCCTCTGGATGATGAGAATAACCCTGAGGTAAGATTGTGTGCAGTTAAATCAGATGTCCTATTCTTAATACCATCAGTATCTGCCATTTTAGGGACCTCGTAGCCCCCTTTGGTTGATGAAGAGCCCCTGCTGTAACCCACATCAGTCTCTGAGTTGTCCCATCTATGGGTGCAGCTTAATGCCCCCATAGATCTCCGGAGTTCTTGAAATGTTTTGGGGTAATCCATAGAGGTTCCAATGTGGGACGAGCCCCCAACATACAGAGACAGGGTGGACCTGTGCATAACTGGCTTTGTGAACTCTGGCTGTCCTATGGAGATAGACAGTGACTTGTCCAGATACAGAACTGTGTTCGCAAACCTCCAACATACCTCAAGCTGGATGCAGGAGCGGAAAGAGGGCTGGAGTGAGAAAGGCCTGAAGGTGCTTCCAATGTCCTTGAGACTGTCCTCACCTGTGTAACTGTAACTGTGCCTGTGTTCAGGCCAGGCAGTCCTCATCCCTGGCCCTCTCATCTGGACCTTGGCACATGCAGAGTAGCTCTGTCTGTACTCTGTCACCTTTACTATGGTGGCCTTGTGTCTGGTCACCACCTCAGAGTGCTTTGGAATGGCTGAGGATAGGACATGAGTCATGACTGGGTTGAGGGATGTGGATGACCTGATAGGCAGGATCGGTTGGTGGGGATAATGTGATCGGTTGGCCCCTGACTGGGAGACCCTGCAGGATGTGATGGTGATGGAGGAGAAGCCCGTCTTTGGTCGGCTGCCCAGGACATTAGGGACACTGGCCATCCTCAGCAGGGTTGGGCTCCCTCTGTGGGGTATATGTCCACCTCTCTGGGAGTCCCCAGAGTGTGTCGGCCTCATAAGGGAGGGTGATGTGGAAGCCCTCTCCCCTTGTCCTCTCCACATGCTCCATGAGGGGGTAATATCCTTGGTGGAAGCCTAAGTAGAGGGAACCCAGAGGAAAATATCAGAGCTGTGTTGAAATAGTCTGTCTAAAAATACAACGCATCTATCAGGTATATGAAATAGAGTGAGGGAAATAAATCCAATACTTTTCCCCGTGATATATTCTAGGGATTACTTATTATCGGCTACCTGCTCTCATTTTGAGATCTCCTTTTGTTACCATGGTGATGTGTAACCTGATGCCAAACAGTCAGCGACAAATTAACCATGACATTTAACATTGACATTCCAGGATTGCTTGGCTATCCAGCTTAAGACAGGCCAATTAAGACAAGTAAAGTGTACATGAGAAGGTAAAACAATTGTCACACTTTCACTTCATATCAGACATGTGTCATATTAGTGGTTAGTTCACGTCTATTCTCTGACCACAGTTGATTTGCAGGATGGATCGGGACTGTCAGTTAAAACAGCTGTTGTTTGCAGTGAAAACATCCCATGGCTTGTCCAAGCACAATAACATGTCCACAAGTTCCTGCATAAAATTGCACTCATGTTGACTCAAAGTCTGAGGACTGCATGTCTTACAAACTTAATCGAATAGATTTGAATGGCAAAGTTCTTCTCCGGACTAAAACCCACTGCTGAGCTAGTGAATAGCCTCCTTGTCTAGATGGCATACATCTAATTAGAAAAGCAAGGAATACACTGCCATAATGGATGTTATGACATGTATTAATTCAGCATCATAAATTGTACTAAAACATAGTAATGATGATGATATGATGATGATGATGATATTACCATGTTCAAACATATACTTTTTAAAACTGATACACATAGCCATGTACTTATTAGCTATAAGTTGCAGTAATTTGTACAGAAGAAATAACTTTGTAAAGCTAACAATAACAAGACAAGCACAGTAATATGATAACAAATATATCACAGCTAGAATAGTAAAAGGGTTTTATCTTTTACCTCATTGATATTAGATGTTGGTAGGCTGGGGAACCTCCCACTTCGAAAACCCATGGACTTGGACCAAATGCCGCCTAATTTTCCTTCTGAAATATGTACATGGCGGTAAACATTCTTTTTTTTTTTTTACAGCCTACTGCTTGTTCCAGATATTGGAAAAATCTAAAACAAAACATAACAGGCAAGTCCACAAAGCACAAAGCGTTTCCTCACTGACACAGGTCTCAGAGAAGAAGCGTACTATTATTTTCTCTGTCCACTTTGCAATGAATGACAGATGACGAGAGTCCTGGCGAAGAGGAGACTGACAGACAGACAGACAGACGATAGGCCCACAACTGTCTCGTCTGTGCGCTTTGTCGTGCCTAAGAGCAGCCCTTAGCCATGGTATATTGGTCATATACCACACCCGCTTGGGCCTTATTGATCTCCCATTATTAGAGCCTATCGTGCCCATGATATACTACACAACATACACATGGCGAATACATTCATAAAAAGTGCCATCGTTTACGTTGTTACCTAGCAATACACCACTACTTACACAGATAGAACAACCAGCCAGATATTTCACCGGATGTATAAATGTGAAGCACCCGGGTGGTGTTTCCACTCACTACCAAATACGGTGGTGAAAGGGAACCCAGTGGCCCGCAGTGGTAGAAGATGGAACGAGACTAATTATTGCAGAGATTCTGCAAATTTTCTCATCAATGAAACATTTGATCTCAATACAATTTTCTGTTTCCAAAACTAAAATCTTGTTACAAACAGAGTGGACTAAGTTTTGTAGACTTTACCCTTTGCCAAAGTTTTTTTTAAATGGTGTTGTTTAGAAGGAGTGGAAGGGCGAATTTAGTTATTGCATGTGTAGGCGTTCCCCAATGCAAATATGCAAGTACATGCTAGAATGCACAAATATGTTCTTGCCAGCTCGTGCTTGGCTCTGCCCACCTCCTTGCTAGTTCTGCCCACTAGAACTAATTTTCTCCCATTGGAAACGACAGGCTGTGGTCTATCTTGGGTTAGTTATATATATATTTTTAAGATTCACTGCCCAGCCATGCAATTTATAAACTTGATCTTCACTGTATAAAATATCTAGACATAATCATCGACATTTGCAACATTGTTGCAATATTTAATTAAATTCGATCTCCAATGTGTCCCATACCAATCAACATGAGCCAGACAGGTAGCTTTTCTCAGCCAGTCTAAATCACGAATCAGCATGATTTTTATGGATACACAGTGCCTATAAAAAAAAACAGTTAAAGAGAAACTAAATGCAGCTAGTTTCCTGTCTTTTCAGCTTCAACCATGTTTGTTTGCCATAGCAACTTGCAAAGTTATGAAAATGTCAGCCTGCGCTTGGGTAGTTTTGCTTTACCTGGCAGTCGAATAGAACTAACGACCAGAGAATGCCCAAAATTGCACTTGACAACCAGTGTTAGTGAATGTAGCGTCAAATTTTGTTGAAAAATGAATGGTTTGAGATAGAATCTTGCTTTTTAATGCTGGCAACCAATCATATGAAATACTGTACTCGAGTCCAAGGAAATAATACACTGGAGGCTTCGCCTCATGGCTATGACCACATCGCAGCCATGATAAAACTGTCATAACACATGGCCTAATTATTCCGCATCACCTCACCTGGCGCTCACATTTCCCAAGACGTGTTTACTCTAAAACACAAGAGGATGAAGTAAGTCAACTGCAGCTTATTGATTTATGGCCTACCTCAATGTGCAACGGAATTTGTTTATTGCCCCCAAGTTATAACTCATCCCGTTGTCACCTTTTCTTTATTTCCTGCTCAGTCCATTACATAATTCAATCAGGAAATATATTAGATGGATCTATCAATATATTGCCCATATGTTCATTGGAGGCTTGCGGTGAGCAAGACTTTGAAATTGAAATGAGAGTGTGATGTTTATAACACATTTTGGCAATCATGGAACACTTACCCTATACTGGCATAGTGAGAGCAGGCAAATTGAAGTAATTGTATAGGCTATGTTATGCTGTTTTGAGAATAAGATACTGTAAAGTAATTATGTTTACATCACGTGTTCCAGTTCAGAGGAAAATCAATTGGGACAGGATTATGAAAGTAAGCAATAACATGGAAATGGAATATTATGCATGCATAGTTTTTCCCTCGATTTTGCTTTTATTTATCTTGCATATAGCATGCAGGGTAGGGGAATTGGAGTACCAGCAGGTGTACTTCTCATGGCTTTGCTGCCGTGCATCTCCAGATTGACACGATAATATGAGCCAGTGAAACATAGCCCTGAGTATAAACAAGACAAGTGTGTGTGTGTCTATCTTTATTTGTTTGTATGCGTGTGTGTGTGTTTCTTTGCTCCTGGGGGGTGTTTATGATTACAAATGTGTCTGTTCTCTCCCCCCTCTCTCTCTCTTGGGCAAGGGTCCATCTTTACTTTCTAGAACACAGAGAGAGAGAGAGAGGGTCTATGAAGAATTGGCTTTGTGACTGTGTTGATTGTGGTGTGTGAAAGCAGTGATTGAGTCATCCTCTCTGTGCCTGACAGTGAAGGGAACAGAGTGTGAGGCCATGGGGGCTCACAGCTGGTTAGGGAGCAGACAGACTGTGTAGTACCCAGGGTATATACAAATAAACACATCAGCAGTCAACACTGAGAGCAGAGAAGACATTGTATGTCTCTCTGGACCTGAATCACAGCCATGGGAGAAATAGTTCACAGCTCATGAAGATGTGACCCACTGGCATCAGTTGATAGATTTTTGTCGTGGAGTCATCTTGTGCTTTGGTCTGCTGTGCTTTTTTTTCTTCCCTTCTTTTTACTTGTTCCTCTCCTCCTCTTTCCTATCCCCTATCATAACCTATTTTATCTCCACTCGGACTTATTGTAGCTCAACCTAATGTTAGAAAACAAAGATAGTCAGCAGTCCATGTAATTATTCCTAGAGGAGGCATACAGTACATACCTTTGAGTATCACACCGCTGTCATAACTCTTCCGTCTGATGGAGTCGATGCCAAGTTCAATTTGTCTCTGAAAAATAGTGCTATTTAAAAAAATGTTTTTAACAAACTCATATTTTGGTTTAAATATAGTATTTTAGTGAAAGGTATCATACACTGCAGAGATGAATCTACAGTATATTTAAAAAAAACAGGGCTTTGTATGACATCAATTAAGGGGACAAACTCAAGCATGCGATAATTGCCTTGACTAGGATGGTAGGGATGTGGTCACATGAGCGATGATCCAGAAGAATTCTAGCAGTGATTCACAAAGGGAGAACATTCCAGTGGCTAAAGATGTCTTTGTCAACATCCAATTTTAATCGCACACCAGGAGGCAAGAACAGATTCTGAGAAATTTATAGAGATTAGAAACTCCACTTAACTCACTAGCCGTGGAGAGAAGCCCTTTCCTGACGATGACCAACTTTGTTTTCAACCAGGGGAAAGTCAAAATTCTTACACAAAACAATACATCTAAATCTACCACTGTACTGCGATTTGTTTTGCATGATTTAATATATAGTTGGTTAAGGCAGGTAGCCAAGTGCTTAGAGCATTGGGCCAGTAACTGAAAGGTTGCTGGATTGAATCCCCGAGCTGGCAAGGTAAAAATCTGTCTGCCCCTGAACATGGCAGTTAACCCACTGTTCCCCGGTAGGCCGTCATTGTAAATAAGGATTTGTTTCTAACTGACTTGCCTAGTTAAATAAAGGTTAAATAAATAAAATAAAAAATAAATATTTGGATCAGTTATATCTTACCTGGTAGAGAAGGCCGGTTAGCTCATAGAGTACTCCTCTTGTTGGTAAAGGCAGCCACCCGTTTCTAACAGGGGACAGAGTGCAGACTCTGACCCATTCTCTCCCAGGGGTGCACCTGATCCTGACGGTCTCCAGATGACCCAGGGTACCCGATGGAAAGAGCTGATCACTGCTTACTGTAGACTGGGGTCTGGAGCCAGGGTCATCTGACCAGTCAAAGCTATGTGAGTAGCCCTCAGGTGGGGTCAAGTCTATCTCCTCAGGGTTGAAGGTGACACTTCCTGTTCTGTCAAAATAAAGTTCCACCTCGTTTTGGATGGAACTCCCAGGGGGGTGAGTATGGAACCACTCCAGCGGCAGCCACAACTCCTCTCCAGCTTCACCACCTTCACCACACAGCTCAGACCTGGGGACGTGGGCTAACACATCCACTAGAGATCCCTGGAGCTTCAGGCAGTTGCTCTGGCCTAATCTCCTCCTGTCCAGTTTTCTAATGGGGCAGCCAGCCGACACTCCCTTCCCATGAGCCCCCAGCTCAGGTAGCAGAACAGGTGACCAGCTCTCAGGTTTCAGAGCTTGCATAATAGGGACCCACAGCACAAGTTATTAATGAGGGAGACAGAGGCTCAAACAGCTCCTGTGGTTACCGTAGTGACGCAGCAAAAAGTCTCCTGACTTGCAATGCTTACTCAAACAGAGAGTTTAGAAAAAGCGACACATTCCCAAAAGGTTCAGTGAGGAAAAACACATCTCCCGGGAACTAGCAGACCTAGATATGAACAAAGGAATACACAAAAATAAATGAAAGCGAAGCAAAACTATAAATATAGACGTCTAGAAAAGCACCAGTGTACAGAGTGGTGCATTTTTACTTGATAATTTCTCTCCTTAAACTTTGCCGAAGTAGAGGGGTATAAATGTAAAAGTTCTCCGCGTTTACACTTCCTCTGTGATAAAAACACAACATTTTTGTGATTAAGTATGACTTATTTTTAAATCCCCAAAATGTTACTTACCTCACTTATTTCAATACGTGAACCAGCAGTCACAATCAATGGAACATTGGTAGAGGTAAAGGTCCTCAAGGTAATTCCAACACTGAAGAGGCTGTTGTTGATCAATGACTGTTATCCTCAAGCATTGATCTGATGTAAACTCTTGTTGCCTGGAGCAGGGGCTGACTCACCCATAAATTCTTAGGTCTTACCGATTTAACTCCACAGAACGGACTACATTGCATCACCTCTTTCAAGTACAGAGGGTTGTGATGCTTTGGCTTTGCCAAGAAACGGCTCCAAAATGTTGATTAACACATGCACTTAATATGACAGGAAGTTGTTGGTTTGGTTCCAGATTGACGAGAGGTTAAAGTTGTCCATTCTACTATGCTGTAATTGGTATCAAGCTGAGTAACGCGCCACCCCCCTTATATCCAAACCTGCCAGACCCTGTAAATCCTTCTGTGGGTATCGGCTAAGTCCACCAACAATGTTTCATGGTTGGTTTACTGATTAGCTTTGTTGAAAGTTTTATGGCTCTTTGACCACATGATAATGAACTCAACACGAATGTTTTAGTCAGGCCCCCAGCTCTATACTGATCTCAGCTCCTTTCCCTAAATCGCTGTTGACCCCTCCTCACAGATCTGTGTATAGCTCTCTGGTGGGCTAGGTGAGATTTTGACAATGGTCCTTACACCTATCCAGCTCTTTTAGGATCTTTCGCAGTAATAGGACAGAGGGATTAGGTTGCTATTGAGCCCATGCTTCATCTCAGGATTAGTGGATATGCATTACCGTGTAATGCCCAAGGAATTACAGCTCCAATCCACCACGAGAAGGCCAAAGGTAAAAACTTGGAATGTAACCTCTTGAACCCCCACGTCACCATTATTTCCATCAATACTTCAATATGCTATCGACAAAGACTACTGTAACATCAGTAAAACAATCAACTATATTTGCAATGTAATCCACAGTCCTCTGGCAGTCAAGTTAAAGACTTTGAATGAAGCAAATATACCTTTCTTCATTTATAAGTAGACTCTATACATGAGGAAGGAATGATCTGTTCTTGCTCCGAACACTGTGTGCCACCCACACAAAATACATTCATGACAGGACACATAGTGTAATGAATAGCCATAAGTCTACGCAACTTTTTTGACCAAGGCCATAAACATCACCAGAGGTAGAGAGTGCAAATAATTGACTAAAATATACCTGTTACTATTCTCCTCTGAGAGAGCAAATGCAGTGGCTAAAGTTCTGTGCCATGAGAAAGGACATGGAGAGAGATTGGTCAATTGGCCAATATCATTAGCTAGCTTTCCATTGGCGACAGATTTTCATGTAAATATTCTAAAATCTCTATGAACAAAATATGATGGACTTGTTGCGGATAAATATCAGTGCGTGATGACGTAGTGCACACAAATGTCACACCCTGACCATAGTTTACTTTGCATATTTCTATGTTTTGGTTGGTCAGGGTGTGAGCTGAGTGGGCATTCTATGTTTCATGTCTAGTTTGTCTATTTCTATGTCTGGCCTGCTATGGTTCTCAATCAGAGGCAGGTGTTAGTCATTGTCTCTGATTGGGAACCATATTTAGGTAGCCTGGGTTTCACTGTGTGTTTGTGGGTGATTGTTCCTGTCTCTGTGTTTTCACCAGATAGGGCTGTTTCGGTTTTCGTTACGTTTCCACGTTTGTTGTAGTTTTTGTATTGATTCGTGTTTTACGTTTGTTGATTAAACATGGATCGAAATCTACACGCCGCATTTTGGTCCGACTCTCCTTCAGCTAAAGAGAACCGTAACAGAATCACCCACCACCAACGGACCAAGCAGCGTGTCAACAGGCAGGAGCAGCCCAAAGAGGAGATGCGCTATAAGGATTTCTGGACATGGGAGGAAATCCTAAACGGAGAAGGACCCTGGGCTCAGCCTGGAGAATATCGCCGCCCCAAAGAAGAACTGGAGGCGGCGAAAACGGAGAGGCGCCGGTATGAGGAGGCAGCACGGCGACTCGGAAGGAAGCCTGAGAGTCAGCCCCAAAAATTTCTTGGGGGGCTCAGGGAGAGTGTGACAGAGTCAGGAGTCAGACCTGAGCCAACTCTCCTTGTTTATCGTGAGGAGCCAAGGAGGAGACCAGAACCAGAGCCGGTGTTGGAGGTGAGCGAAACAGAGACTGTGAAGGAGTTAATGGGGAAATTGGAGGAGAGAGAAATGAGGGAGTTGCTGTGTTGGTGCTTTTTGCATGGAATTCGCCCGACGGAACGTGTCGGGGATTTGATGGCACCTGGGTTAGCGCTCCATACTCGTCCTGAGGTGCGTGTTAGTCGGCTGGTGAAGTTGGTGCCAGCCTCACGCACCAGGCCTCCTGTGCACATCCCTAGCCTTGCACGTCCTGTGCCAGCACTGCTCTCAAGATCTCCAGTACGCCTTCACGGTCTAGCCCATCCTGTGCCACTTCCACAATCCAGCCCTCCGGTAGCAGCTCCCCGCACCAGGCTTCCTGTGCGTGTTCTCGGTTCAGTACCACCAGTACCAGCACCACGCATCAGGCCTACAGTGCGCCTCGCCTCTCCAGCGCTGCCGGAGCCTTTCTCCTCTCCTGTGCTGCCGGAGTCTCCCGTCTGTTCAGCGCTGCCGGAACCTTTCTCCTCTACAGCGCTGCTGGAGTCTCCCGCCTGTTCAGCGCAGCCTGAGCCTTTCTCATCTACAGCGCTGCTGGAGTCTCCCGCCTGTTCAGCGCAGCCAGAGCCTCTCTCCTCTCCTGCGCTGCCGGAGTCTCCCGCCTGTTCAGCGCAGCCAGAGATGCCAGCCTGCATGGAGAAGCCAGAGCTGCCAGCCTGCATGGAGAAGCCAGAGCTGCCAGCCGGCATGGAGCAGCCAGAGCTGTCAGTCTGCATAGAGCAGCCAGAGCTGCCAGTCTGCACGGAGCTGTCAGTCTGCACAGAGCTGTCAGTCTGCACGGAGCTGTCAATCTGCAAGGAGCTGCCAGTCTGTAAGGAGCAGCCAGTCTGCACGGAGCTGTCAGTCTGCAAGGAGCTGTCAGTCTGCAAGGAGCTGCCAGTCTGTAAGGAGCTGCCAGTCTGCAAGGAGCTGCCAGTCTGCACGGAGCCGCCAGAGCTGCCAGTCTGTAAGAAGCCGCCAGAGCTGTCAGCCTACATGGAGCAGCCAGAGCCGCCAGTCAGCGTGGAGCAGCCAGAGCCGCCAGTCAGCATGGAGCAGCCAGATCTTTCAGTCTGCCAGGATCCGCCAGTCGGCCAGACTCTTCCAGATCTGCCAGTCAGCCAGACTCTTCCAGATCTGCCAGTCAGCCAGACTCTTCCAGATCTGCCAGTCAGCCAGACTCTTCCAGATCTGCCAGTCAGCCAGACTCTTCCAGATCTGCCAGTCAGCCAGACTCTTCCAGATCTGCCAGTCAACCAGACTCTTCCAGATCCGCCAGTCAGCCGGGATCTGCCAGAACTGCCAGTCGGCCAGGATCCGCCAGTCGGCCAGGATCCGCCAGTCAGCTAGGATCTGCCAGTCAGCCAGGATCTGCTGAGACCACCAGCCAGCCAGGATCTGGTAGATCTACCTACCTGCCTGAGCTTTCTCTCACTCCTGAGCTTTCTCTCACTCCCGAGCTTTCTCTCACTCCCGAGCTTTCTCTCACTCCCGAGCTTCCCCTCAGTCCCGAGCTGCCTCAGTCCCGAGCTGTCCTTCAGTCCCGATCTGCTCCTCAGTCCAGTGGGTTTCTGCGTGAGGACTACTAGGCCATGGTCGGCGGCGAGGGTGGACTATCCAGGGATGCGAGGAGAGGGGACTGAGACATTGACTGAGTGGGTTCCACGTCCCACGCCGGAGCCGCCACCATGGACAGACGCCCACCCGGACCCTCCCTATTGTTTTGAGGTGCGTTCGGGAGTCCGCACCTTAGGGGGGGGGTTCTGTCACACCCTGGTCTAAGTATTTTGTGTTTTTCTTAATGTATTGGGTCAGGCCAGGGTGTGGCATGGGGTTTTTGTATTGTGGTGTGTTTTGTCTTGGGGTTTTGGTGTGTATGTATTGGGATTGTAGCTAGTGGGGTTATCTAGCAAAGTCTATGGCTGTCTGGAGTGGTTCTCAATCAGAGGCAGGTGTTTATCGTTGTCTCTGATTGGGAACCATATTTAGGCAGCCATATTCTTTGAGTTTGTCGTGGGTGATTGTCCTTAGTGTCGTTGTTCCTATCTCTTTATTTATTTACATAAGTATTGTTCTAGTATATGTTCTTCGTCTTATTAAAGAAGATGTATTCATTTCAGGTCGAAGGTAGGATAGGAGGGAGAGTTTTTCCATTCTAAAAATCTGATTTTTATCAGATTTTTCATTTTTTGTTTCTATTGGCTTCTGTGTAAAAGAGAGCTTTTTTTGTGAAGATGGCACAGAAAAATCCCCCATAGGGGTACCTGGGAATGGTCGGGAGAGAGACCTTCGGGAGAAATGTTCTGATGGGATGCCTACAGCTGGAAGTAAAAGATGTACTATGCCTTCAAGGGAATGCCATCGAGAAAGGATATGATGTGACGTTACAAGTGGAAGAAAAACACGACGAAGTTATGAAGAAGGTGAGAGAAGGAAAAGGAGCGAAACCCCTGTGCCATTACACGGTGACCAGCCTGGCAAGGAACAGCTTCAGGGTGGTCACCGTAACCATGTACAATCCGCACGTGAAGGATGAAGAAGTGAGGGCCTTTCTGGGGAGGTACATGGACAATGTCTCCTCAGCGAGGTACCTCAGGGACTCCCTGGGTTTCTGGAACGGGAGAAGAGGGTTCCAGGCGTTACTCAGGGAGTCCCCGAAGAGTGTGGATGGCTACCTCCATCCTCCGGCGATGTTCTCCCTGGGGGCTGACAGGGGGACGTTGTTTTATGCCCGTCAGCCCCCGTTCTGCAGGCGTTGTATGGCCTACGGCCATATCCTGGCCTCGTGCAGCACCAAGAAGTGTCGTTTTTGTGGGTCGGAAGAGCACGAGGCCAAGGAGTGTGACGAGCCCAAGGCTTGCCACGGGTGTGGCTCGAAGGCACACCTGTGGCGTGATTGCCCGGCTCGTCACAGGTCATACGCGTCTGCAGCTGGGGGGGGAGCGGGGGATGGGGGGAGGAAAGAAAGGACGCGTGCGGATTGTACGGATGGCACAGGGGAAAAAACGGCACGGGAAGAGGATGAAGAGGCAAGAAGAAAGAGGAGGGAAGAAGAAAAGAAGGGAAAAGAAGAGAGAAGGAAAAAGAAGGAAGACGAACGGGAAGGAGCGGAGAAGAGGGAGAGTGGGACAGTGGGGCGAAATGGAGTGGAAGAGGGAACGGTGACAGTGACGGGGACGGAGGGAGGGGTGGAGGTGGGAGGGGAGGGGGTGGGGAGGGGGAGATGGGGGGGAGGGAGGGGGGGGACAGCCTGCCAAGTTTCTTTGAGGACGAGACAAGGGAATTGGTGGAGGAGTTAGCGGGGAAGGGACATTGTGTCTCCCCGCTACCTCCTTCACCAAAGAAGAAGGGGAAGAAGAGGGAAGTTTGGCAGGTAGTGAGAGGGAGGGGGTGTGGAGGGGGGGGAGGGGGCTAAGAGATCGGCGGGGGGGGGGGGGTTTCATTGGCCTCCCTGTTTGCCTCAGCCCCTTCATCAAAGGAGGGGGGATGACTCCAGTGAGGGGTCTGTGGGCAGTGTGTTAGAGGGATCCCAACTCCTGTTTGAGGAGTTGGGGTCCCCTGCATACGGCCCCGAGGCAGACAGGGAGGGGGGGGGGAGGGGGGTGGTGGTGAGGAACCCAGGGTGCAGGGCACTCGGCCTAATACACTGCCTGCATCCTGGGTTGGAGAGATGGAGGAGGACGGGGGGGCGTCAGGAGTAGAGAGGACGTCCCCGCCGGTGGAGATGGACCAGGGGAGCATCGGGTGAGTCTCCTGTTTTTTTTTGTTTTTTGGGGTTTATTTGTTGAAGGTTTTGTTTGTTTGTAAATAATTAAATGAGTATTTCTGTTAAATTGTTTAGTTTAAATGTAAGGGGTTTGAGGGATATTATTAAAAGGAGGGCGGTTTTTAATTTTTTAGAGGGTGTGGGGTTTGATTTTTGTTTTTTACAGGAGGTTCACCTGAGGGATGGTGGGGATGTATGTAGATTTAGGAGGGAGTGGGATAAAGGGAAATCTTTTTGGGGCATAGGAGGGGTGCACTCAACAGGAGTAGGAATTTTGTGTGGGAATAGAGAGGTTAAGGTAGAGAGCACTTTTGTTGTAATGCAGGGTAGAGTAATGGGGATAGATGTAGTGTACAGAGAAGTTAGATATAGGTTAATTGGGGTGTATGGGCCACAGGTGGCGGCAGACAGGAGGGAGATGGTGGACTGTCTGGCGCCCCTGTGTGTTACAAATAGGCACTTGGTGATAGGAGGGGATTTTAATATAGATTTAGGGGTAGGTGGTGATAGCAGTGCAGGCGCCATCACCGGGCTAATGGCTTGCCATGGTCTGGTTGATGGTGGCCTGCACACTACTCCGGTAATGGTCGGTCCTACATGGCGCAACTCCAGGGGGGTTGCGCGGAGGCTCGACTACATTTTTATATCCAGGTCTTTGGGTCAGTTGTCTGGGCGGCTGGTGCCTGTGTTCTTCACGGATCACGACGGGGTGTTCCTGCAGGTGGGGTCGCCAGTCTGCCTCTTCGGTAGGGGGTACTGGAAGCTAGACCGGGATATACTGGAGGAGCAGGCTTTCGTTGATGCATTTTTTTGTTTCTTTCGGAGGGTTGAAGGCCTCCGGTCCATGTGCGAGGGGGTGTTAGAGTGGTGGGATTTAGTGAAGGTGAGAATTAGGGCTTTTATAATAGGATATTGTAAAAGGAAAAAAAGGGAGGAAAGGAGGGAGGTGGATCGTATCCAAAGGTTAGTTGAACTCGAGTACGAGGCAGGCAACCTCGGCGGGTCAATTGACTGGGAGAGATTCGCAGCCCTAAAGGCGCAGCTCAGGGAGCTGCAGGAGCAGAAGGCTCGAGCTTTCCTGGAGCGGCGCATAGTGGCTTTCTAGAACATAATGAGACTTGTTCCGCTATGTTCTTTAAGTCGGTTAGGGCCAGGCAGAGCAGGAAGGTAATGCATGGCGTTAGGGAAGAAAATGGTAGTGTAGTAAGTAAACCAGAGGAAATGGTCAGGGTGACAACTGATCATTTCCAAGTTTATTTAAGGAAAGGGAAATAGATGTAGAGCAGGGAAATGTGTTTTTAGAACACTTGTCCCGGCGGTTGCCGGAGGACATTAGAGACGTGATGGAGGCCCAGATCTCACTAGAAGAGGTTGAGAGCGCTCTTAGGAGGATGGGAAAAGGGAAGGTGCCTGGGATGGATGGGCTGCCGGCTGAGTTTTACCTCAAGTTTTGGGGTATACTTGGACCAGTGGTCCTTGAAGTCTTGAAGGCCATCCTTGAGACGGGGTCCCGGGGGATCAATGGCTGTTGGTGTGCTGTCACTTCTTTATAAGAAGGGGGAAGCAACTGACCTTGGCAACTGGCGGCCATTGACCATGCTGTGCGTAGATTACAAGATTCTTGCAAAGGTTTTAGCAGACCGGTTACGCACAGCCCTTCCCTACGTCGTCCATGAGGATCAGACGTGCGGGGTTGAGGGCCGCTCTATAAGATGGAACCTACAGTTGATCAGGGACTCCATCGCCTGGGTTGAAGATAGAGGGCTGCCTTTAATGGTAGCAGCGCTAGATCAGGCGAAAGCCTTTGATCGCGTGAATAGATCTTTTCTATTCAGGGTGTTAGGTAGATTAGGATTTGGGGAGAAGTTTATAGGATGGATCCGTACATTGTATGTTGGAGCGGGGTGCCGAGTTAGTGTAAATAGTCACTTAGGTGACGTTTTTGACCTCTCGTCTGGGGTCAGGCAGGGATGCCCACTCTCGGCTCTCCTCTTCGTTCTGTACATGGAGCCTCTGGGGGCTGCCATTAGGGCAGACACAGGGGTGGAGGGCTTGTTGATCCCTGGGAGCGGTGGGCTGCGTGTTAAGATGACGCAGTACGCCGACGACACTTCCTTGCTGTTGTGCAAGGACTCGTGCCTGACAAGGTCTCTTGCCATCATTGGGGATTTCACCCAAGCGTCGGGGGCGGTTCTGAATCATGCAAAGTCTTCCGTTAAGTTTTTCGGAAGATGGCGCGGTAGGACGGATGTGCCCGGGGGTTTATCTCTCTGTGAGGGGGCCCTGAGGGTTCTCGGGGTCCATTTTGAGACCTCTGGCTCAGCGACGCTGAACTGGAACATGGGTATCGCAGTGGTACAGAAGAAGCTGGCAATGTGGAAGGCTAGGTCTTTGTCCTTTATAGGTAAGGTCCTGGTCCTAAAGGTGGATGTATTGCCATCTCTGTTGTATTTGGCATACATCTACCCATTGCCGGCTTGTCTGAGAAGGTCTCTAGTGAGGCTTGTGTTTCAGTTCATGTGGGGTGGCAGGTACGAGTGGGTCGCCAGGGCGCGCATGCTCTGTCCCATCGGGGAGGGAGGTAGGGGGGTACCACATCTCCCCCTCAAGCTAGACGCCATTTTTGTTTCTTTCCTGTTGACCTCCTGCGGGTGTTCTTCTCGTATCAGGCGAGAAGCGTAATGGTGTGGTCTAACGCGGGTCCTCGGGCGGAACAGCTGCCGTGGCACTTTGGCCATGCGGCCAAGTGGCTGCGTGCGCACCCCGAGGTTGAAGTTGCCCGAGTAGGTTTAGACCACAGGCACCTGTACGAGGAGGTCAGGCAGGCAGGGAGTCCTGCACCTGTAGCGGGCATCTCGTCAGTGGTCTGGGAGGGAGTGCAGGCGCGGGGCCTGGACAACAGGCTCAAGGACCTGAATTGGTTGAGCCTCCATAAGTGCTTGCCGGTATGTTCCATCATGTACCGGCATAGTTTGTCGCGATCCTCCACCTGTCCAAGATCTGCTTGTGGCAGGGAGGAGACTGTGCGCCATGCCTTCTGGGACTGTGCCTTTGCCGGACTAGTATGGGCTAGGGCACGGGTGCTGCTAGGTTTGGTTAGGAGTGACTTTTTGTTGACTTGGGCTAGGTTAGAGAGAGGCGTAGGGAGAGTGAGGGGAATGGATAGGGACAGGTTTCTGCTCTGGCTTCTCATGAGTCTCTTTAAAAGGGGACTGTGGGAAGCCAGGCAGAATTTAGTTAAGACAGGGAGAGATTGGGGGGTGGAAGGGATAGTGAGGAGGGTGGAAGGTGATGTGAGGGGGAGGATGAAGAGGGAGGAGATAAAGTGGGGGCAGCATGCGGCACGGGAGAGGTGGAAGGGGGGATTAGGGCTGGGAGTGTTAGAGTGAGGTTTGTAAGGGGATAGATTAGGGAAGGGAAGATAGGGAAGGGTTAGGTATTGGTTAGGTATGACGGGGAGGGACGATGCTCCCCTGAGGTTTGTTTTTGTTTGTTTTGGAAAAATAATTAATTAAGAATGAATGAGAAATATGATTTTGTAAATAGTATGAATGGTATAGATTGGTCTTGGCACGTGTTCTCTAGCAAGCAGTTCGCAGATACAGTGAGGGTAGTCTGTGTGAGTAGGCTAGTCTAAATGATGAGATTATTATGGATAAGAGCAAGAATATTTTTGTTGTTGTCAAACGGCAGTCTAGCATTGATCATCAAGTCACCAGAATAAGACCCTCGATATTTATTGGATAGGAGCATCAAAATACACCCTGTGAAGTTCATCATAACTTATTTAATCTGTAGCCTAATAAACTGCATGGTTTGTATTTGTATTTTATTAGGGATCCCTATTAGTTGCTACCAAGGCAGCAGCTACTCTTCCTGGGGTCCAGCAAGATTAAGGAAATTACATACAATTAAAACATTACATTTCACAGCACATTGTTACACAGTACTCTACTACTGCAACATATTTACAATAAAAAAACTCCATATGTACGTGTGTGTAGGGTGTGTGTGTGTTAGCATGTGTGTGTGTATGCGTTGTTAATGTGTTAGCATGTGTGTGTAGCATGTGTGTTTGTTAGCATGCGTGTGTGTGTTTGTGTGTGTGTGGTTTTGTGTATGTGTCTATTCATAGTCTGTGCTGTTCCATAAGGTGTAGTTTTATCATTTGAAAAAGATCTGATTTTACTGCTTACATGAGTTCCTTGATGTGGAATAGAGTTCCATGTACTCATGGCTCTATGTAGTACTATGATTTCCCATAGTCTGTTCTGGACTTTGGGACTGTGAAGAGACTTCTTGTGGGGTATGATTCTATTATCCCCCTGAGACCCAGCAATTCATTTTTGTCCTCTCTAGTAGACATCAGTTATTGGTCTGTATCTCTGAAGCCATACAAGCCACTCTGTTAAGTCCTGTTGTCCCTTTGAGAGGACATTTCGGGCTTTTCAGGGATATCACATGTGTGGGGGTGTGACCTTGACAACTTTACCTTCCTGGTTCAAAATAACATGGCTGCCATCAAAATAAGCACATTTTATGGACATTTGAAAAGAAGTGTGTGTAATTATTCATTCTAATTTTAGTGAGTTTGATATTCAAATTGCTTCGAGTAAGTGAATATCTCTGAAATAGTTAAGTGAGTTGTCAGGACATTAAATAAGAGCGTATCAAGAAATGTCCTCTGTCGTGGACATCCGGATGCAGGAACTACTGCATGTTTTTCCCCTACTGTACCTATTGACTGTAATTTACATTTGTTCATATTTCTGTCCTAATGACCACTACAAAGGACAATTTCTCACTTACAGTAAAATATAAATAATGATATATTTGCATATTTTTCTTAGCTACCACTGCATCAAAATGTTTTGACCATTATAGTTTACAATCCAGGGTTACACCAAGCAGTTTTTTTCCCTCAACGTGCTCAATTTCTACATTATTCATAACACAATTTAGTTGAGGTTCAAGGTTTAGTAAATGATTTGTCCAAAATACAAATACAATGCTTTTATTTCTTCAAATATTTATTGCCACCCATTCTGAAACTGACTGCAGCTTTTTGTTAAGTGTGGCTGTGATTTCACTTGATGTGGTAGCTGACGTGTATAATATTGAGTCATCAGCATACACAGACTCACAGGCTTTACTCAGAGCCAGTGGCAGGTCATTAGTAAAGATTAATACAAGTAAGGGGCCTAGACAGCTGCCCTGGGAAATGCCTGACTACCTGGATGATATTGGAGAGGCTTCTATTAAAGAACACCCTTTGTGTTCTGTTAGACAGGTAACTATTGATCTACAATATACTAGGGGATGTAAAGCCATAACATATTTGTTTTTCCAGCAGCAGATAATGTCAAAACCTGCATTGAAGTCTAACAAAACAGCTCCCACAATCCTCTTATTATCAATTTCTCTAAGCCAATCATCAATCATTTGTGTAAGTGCCGTACATGTTTAGTGCCTTTCCCTATAAGCATGCTGAAAGTCTGTTTTTAATTAGTTTACCGTGAAATAGCATTGTCTCTCGTCAAACACAATTCTTTCCAAAAGTTTAGCGGTTGGAACAGGCTCATTGGTCAGCTGTTTGAGCCAGTAAAGGGTGCTTTGCTATTCATGGGTAGTGGAATGACTTTTCTCCAGGCCTGAGGGTACACACTTTCCTCTAGATTTAGATTGAAGATATGGCTAATAGGAGTGGCAATATAGTCCGCTATCATCCTCAGTAATTTTCCATCCAAGTTGTCAGACCAAGGTGGCTTGTCATTGTTGATAGACAACAATCTGTTTTCAGCTCTTCCACACTCAAAATTACAATGCTTGTCTTTCATAATTTGGTCAGTTATGCATGGATGTGTAGGTTCAGAATTAGTTTTTGGAATGTCATGCCCAAGTTTGCTAATCTTGCCAATAAAAAAATCACTAATGTAGTTTGCAATTTCAGTGGGTTTTTTGATGAATGAGCCATCTGATTCAATGAGTGATGGAGCAGAGTTTGCGTTTTTGCCCAATATTTCATTTAAAGTGCTCGAAAGATTTTTGCTATTATTCTTTATATCATGTAACTTTGTTTCATACAGTTTATTCTTCTTTTTGTTAAGTTTAGTCACAGGATTTCTCAATTTATAGCACGTTTGCCAACCGGCTGTGCAGACAGACTTATTTTCCATTCCTTTTTGCCTCATCCCTCTCAACCATACACATTTTCAATCCACAGGGATCTAACAGTTTGTACAGTCATTTTCTTAATGGGTGCATGCTTATTAGTAACTGTAATATGCAATTTCATAAATGCCTGAAGTGCAGCGTCTGGTTGCTCCTCATTACACACCACAGATCAGCAAATATTACTTACATCTTCAACATAGGAATCACTACAAAACCTCTTGTATGAGCTCTTATACACTATATTAGGCCCAAAGATAGATATAGCTACTAAATTATCATCACTACATCCAATGGATGTGGACACTGCTTTAGAGCAGATTTCTGCAGCATTAGTAAAGCTGTGATCAATGCATGTGGATGATTTCATTCCTGTGCTGTTTGTAAATAACCTGGTAGGTTGACTGATAACCTGAACCAGGTTGCCGGGCACTGGTTACAGTTTGAAGCTTTTTCTTGAGTGGACAGCTTGATGAAAGCCAGTCAATATTTAGGTCACCCATAAAATATACCTTTCTGTTTATCGCATACATCATCAAGCATTTCACACACATTATCCAGGTACTGACTGTAAGAACTTTGTGGTCTATAGCAACTTCCCACAAGAATGGGCTTTAGGTGAGGCAGGTGAACCTGTAGCCATTTTACTTCAACAGCATTTGACATGAGATCCTCTCTAAGCTTTACAGGAACATGACTCTGAATATTAACAGCAACATCACACCCATTGGCATTTCTGTCTCGTCTGTAGATTTTCTAACCATGTATTGCTACCACTGTATTACCAAAGGTATTATCTAAGTTAGTTTCAGAGATAGTCAATATATGAATGTTATCTGTTACTAGCAAGTCATTGATTTCATTAAGCTTGTTTCTTAGGCTACATATGTTAATGTAGGCAATTTTTTTAGCAATTTTCTGGGATTCTTGATTGTTTTTATTGCTTTACTGTGAGGCTTATCTGAGGTAGAGATGACAGTGATATTTATGTTCAAGCTGATAGTGCAGGGTGAACTGCTCACAGTGGGCATCCTACTAGGGCAAAAGTTATACTGAGTTATACTGTTAGCACGTCTCAGTTCAGGTTCGTAGGCACATGATTACTGCTACAATAGCTGTAGCATTGACAGAGGCATTCCGGGGAGTTAGAGGAACATAAATTAGGGAACTTACATTATGACTACCAACACCCCTGGGACAATGCCCATTTGCAGCAGCACTACGACAACTCAGCCACACAATGGTAGGGATTATCTGAGCAGGGCTTGGGTCACTGATAAGTCATTGTCTCAACGCTGCCTTGAAATGTGCGGACAGGGTCCAAAAACCGAGATGATTTGGATGGACTCCGTCATTCCTCTAGAGCACATGTGTCAAACTCATTCCACGGAGAGCTGAGTGCCTGCTGGTTTTCGCTCCTTCCATGTACTTGATTGATGAATTAAGGTCACTAAGGATCTTCCCTCACCCGCAGACACTTGGCCCTCCGTGCAATGAGTTTGACGCCCCTACTGTGGAGCATCTTCTGCTTCCAAAGGGTGTCAAAGTTATCTATACTGTGATTTTACTGTGTTACAGTTCATATAAGGATATCAGACAATTGAAATAAATGCGTTAGGCCCTAATCTATGGATTTCACATGACATGGAATACTGATATGCATCTGTTGATCACAGATACCTTAAACAAAAGGTAGGGGTATGGATCAGAAAACCAGCCAGTATCTGGTGTGACCACCATTTGCAAATAACAGAAATAGGACAGGACAGGTAAATAAACTCAAATGTACATATTTTCAGATACATTTTTCAGCTTGCAAGGCAATGGCAATTAATGTCACAACAACAATACCACACAGGTGGGCATAATTATCAATTCACAGTCAGTATCGTCCACCATTTTCCTCATGCAGACTGACACATCTCCTTCGCATAGAGTTGATCAGGCTGTTGATTGTGGCATGTGGAGAGTTGTCCCACTCCTTTTCAATGGCTGTGTGAAGTTGCTGGATATTGGTGGGAACTGGAACAAGCTGTCGTACACGTCAATCCAGAGCATCCCAAACATGATTAATGGGTGACATGTCTGGTGAGTTTGCAGGCTATGGAACAACTGGGACATTTTCAGCTTCCAGGATATGTGTACAAGGCCCAGTTGCATACAACATCCTAAGGGTTTCCCTTAAGGAATCATTTCCCCTTACCTAATTGAATGGTTTAAGGGATTTGCATAGAGCCACTCAAACATTTCTTTAGAGTTTTACGGTGGTTTGAAGGCATGTAAAGCAGAAAGAGTCTCTGGTTACCATGGAGACAACCTGATTCACCAAATGAACATCTCATCAAAGAAATCGCAAAATAGAACTTCTACATTCAAGACAGAAAAAAACAAATTGATTCAGAAGATATAAAACATTTATTTTAGTAACTTTTTTCTCAACTTGTCTCTATTACTTTCTTGCACTTCAAGCTAACTTACAGAGTCGGTAGCTAGCTAGCAAGCTATCTTTGTAGCCATAGATTGCGCACCTTCCATTGTTTAGCCACCTAGCTAGCTGGTGGATGTTTTCCTTTTGAAACCACGGCAGAGGAAAACAACATTCACCTCCACATGGGACCTCATGGGCACCCTTAACTTTTTCACTTAATTTAAAGCAGACATTTGCCTTAAAATGGTTTGTGCATCTGACTTAAAGTTAAGGACACTTTAAGTGAAAAGATAATGAGGAAATGAACTTAAGATGTTTTATGCAACCAGGCCCAGATCCTTGCGCTATGGGGCCATCCATTATCAAGCTGAAACATGAGGTGATGGGGGTGGATGAATGGCAGGACTGTAACGGTTCTCTTGAGGTGAAGGAGAGGCGGACCAAAATGCAGCGTGGTTTCTATTTATGGTTCTTTAATAAAGAAAACTATACATGAATAGACTAACAAAACAATAAACGTGAGAAAACCTAAACAGCCCTATCTGGTGCAAACACAGAGACAGGAACAATCACCCACAAACCCCAACACCAAACAGGCTACCTAAATATGGTTCCCAATCAGAGACAATGACTAACACCTGCCTCTGATTGAGAACCATATCAGGCCAAACACAAAAACAGACAAACTAGACACACAACATAGAATGCCCACTCAGATCACAACCTGACCAAACAAAACATAGAAACATACAAAGCAAACTATGGTCAGGGTGTGACAAGGACAATGGGCCTCAGGATCTCATCATGGTATCTCTGTTCATTCAAATTGCAATTGATAAAATGCAATTGTGTTCATTGTCTGTAGTTTATGCCTGCCCATACCATAACCCCACCACCACCATGGGGCACTCTGTTCACAATGTTGACATCAGCAAACCGTTCGTTCACACAACACCATACACGTGGTCTGCGCTTGTGAGGCCGATTGGACAACAGCGGCCTCTGGCAACAGCTCTGGTGGACATTCCTGCAGTCAGTATGCCAATTGCATTGTGCTGTGTGACAAAACTGCACATTTTAGAGTGGCCTTTTATTGTCCACAGCACAAGGTGTACCTGTGTAATGATCATGCTGTTTAATCTTCTTGATATGCCACAACTGTCAGGTGGATGGATTATCTTGGCAAAGGAGAAATGCTCACTAACAGGGATATAAACACATTTATGCACAACATTTAAGAGAAATAAGCATTTTGTGCATATGGAAAATATCTGTGATTGTTTATTTCATCTCATGAATCACGCACCAACACTTTACATGTTGCATTTATATTTTTGTTCAGTGTTTTAAAAGTTATGCCAACAGAGCTACAGTAGTCTTTTAGCCAGATGTATAATGCCAGTAGCCTGCTGAATCTTTTGCAGCTGGGGCCCAGCGATGGTACAGGGCCTGAAAAAATTGTCTTTCACATCTAGAATCAGTTCTTTAAAATCCAGTTTCAGCAGTTCTGAGCTTGCCCTCCTAATGTCGTTTGACCTCACATGGACTACTACAGCCCCTGGCAGCTGTCGTAGAACATTAGGAAGCAGCCTTGTAGTGTCCTGTCGGCCTACTCGTGCTCCAGGGTAGCATTGCTCCGGGAACCAAGATGTTTCTCACCATAGAGCTGACAATGATGACAGCTGGTGAAAAGGCCAACGAGGTCCGGTCGCACATCATATCATCGCGTGACTCTAAGTTAACTTCGATATGATGGTTATTAAATCGCCATTTCTCACATAAGTACTTTTATCGACACAAGAAGATCCCACCATGTCGAACGAGCAAATTAGTGGTCTGCATTTATAAAATTGTACCGAAACTTCCTGTTTCCATCACGGCTGTATGACTTCATTCAGATAAAAACTGTGGATGGAAACGTGGTTACTGTTGCACAAAATTCACTTTTTTCCTCCTTGAATTCTCTGTGATGCTCTCAGTTAACATCTGAATGTGCTCAACTGCACTCACCCTTCTCTTTTTCTCTTACCTCCCTAAACATGGTTATTCATACAAAATATGTAATAGATCCACATATCTCCATGTATTAACAGATTCAGATTTTAGGAGTTAGTCCTTTAGATGACCTATCCCTGGCGCATGTTCATTGAGTAAAAATAGTCACTGCTCTTCTGTTTCAATATTTCCCGTATTTGTTCAGGAGGGAGCTACAGTATCGTATGTGAGTATATCATGAGACATATAGGAGATACATTCAATGATTTTTCTTTATTTTACTATTTTCTACATTGTAGAAAAGTAGTGAAAACATCAGCAATATGAAATAACACATATGGTATCATGTAGTAACCAAAAACGATTTAAAAAATATATATATTTTAGATTCTTCAAAGTAGCTTCCCTTTGCCTTGATGACAGCTTTGCACACTCTTGGAATTCTCTCAACCAGCTTCACCTGGAATGCTTCTCCAACAGTTATTGAAGGAGTTCCCAGATATGCTGAGCACTTGTTGGCTGCTTTTCCTTCACTCTGAGGTCCAACTTATCCCAAATCATCTCAATTGGGTTGAGGTCGGGGGACTGTGTAGGCCAGGTTATCTAACGCAGCACTCCATCACTCTCCTTCTTGGTCAAATAGCCCTTACACAGCCTGGAGGTGTGTTTTGGTGCATTGTCCTATTGAAAAACAAATTATGATTATATTATAATCATTTTGATGCACTATGAGAGAAAGAGGCGACGATTCGCAGAACATATGTGCTCTACAAATGTTTTATTTCCTTTTGGATGCAGATGCAGGATGCAGAGTGTGAGTTCTGCTTAATTAAAACTAGCTGATCTCCAAAGTTGACGTCTATAATCAGCCACACACAACGCAGAGTTACAGCGGTGCAAACCAGATGGGATGGCATATTGCTGCACAATGCTTGAATTCTAAATAAATCACAGATAGTGTCACCAGCAAAGCACTCCCACACCATCACACTTTCTCCCCCATGCTTCACGCTGGGAACCACACATGCAGAGATCATCCTTTCACCTACTCTGCGTTTCACTAAGACATGGATGTTGGAACCAAAAATCTCAAAATCAGACCAAAGGACAGATTTCCACCGGTCTAATGTCCATTGCTTGTGTTTCTTGACTCAGTCAATTCTCTTGTTATTATTGGTGTCTTTTAGTATTGGTTTCTTTACAGCAATTTGACCATGAAGGCCTGATTCACGCAGTCTCCTCTGAACAGTTGATGTTGAGATGTGTCTGTTGCTTGAACTCTGTGAAGCATTTATTTGGGCTGCAATTTCTGAGAGTGGTAACTCTAATGAATTTATCCTCAGCAGCAGAGGCAACTCTGGGTCTTCCTGTCCTGTGACGGTCCTCATGAGAGCCAGTTTCATCATAGCACTTGATGTTTTTTGGGACTGCACATGTTAACAATTTTATTTAACCTTTATTTAACTAGACAAGTCAGTTAAGAACAAATTCTTATTTACAATGATGGCCTACCCCAGCCAAACCCTAACCCAGACGACACTGGGCCAATTGTGTGCTGCCCTATGTGACTCACAATCACGGCCGGTTGTGATACAGCCTGGAATTGAACCATGGTCCATAATTATGCCTCTAGCACTGAGATGCAGTGCCTTAGACATTTTCCTGATTGACTGACCTTCATGTCTTAAAGTAATGATGGACTGTTGTTTCTCTTTACTTATTTAAGCTGTTCTTGACATTAATATGGACTTGGTCTTTTACCAAATATGGCTATCTTCTTTATACCACCCGTACCTTGTCACAAATGATTGGTTCAAATGCATTAAGAAGAAAATATATTCCATAAATTAACTTTTAGCAAGGCACACATGTTTATTGAAATGCATTCCAGGTGACTACCTCATGAAGCTGGTTGAGAGAATGCCAAACGTGTGCAAGCTGTCATCAAAGCAAAGGGTGGCTACTTTGAACAATCTCAAATCTCAAATATATTTTGATTTGCATTTTTGGTTATCTTCATGATTCCATCTGTGTTATTTCATAGTTTTGATGTCTTCACTATTATTCTATGTAGAACATAATAAAAAATGTAAGAAAAACCCTTGAATGGTGTGTCCAAGCTTTTGACTGGTACTGTATATCAGTGAAAGAGGAGGCATACCGTCACACAGATTGAGCTCCTCAGTCTAGGCCACTAAAGCTTCCTAGCTGTCTTGTTAGTCATGCTTGACCTGACCAGAGTCCTCCTCTGTCTGGTCTTGCCCCTAATTTGTTACCCAGTGCTTTAACACTTTACTAATTGCTGTGGCAATACAAGTTCCACAGGGAGTAAGGGGAAATGAAGCCATGCCGATTTAAATCATTTCAGAAGAGGGAATAACGGCCCTGGAATCCCCGTGAGTTCGTGGCCAGAATGCCTGTAGCGAATTTGAAGGGGAGGGCTTTAAAATATATCATCACAATACTGTATTTTGATGGATAACAGTATGACATCCTCGCCACTAATCCCATCATCCCACAGATCTGTAATACGCTCAAGAAATGTCACAGGGTGAACCGTTTAATTCATGTATGTTTCAGCTGGAAATACAGTGTTAGCTACTTTTAATTTAAAGAGATGGTCACACTAACTGAAAATGGGATAGGCATATCACGCATAGGTCTGCTGTACTCGATTAGTGACAAGTAATCATGTCTATCTGTGTGGTTAACCAGTGCAGTATGAAGTGCGCACAGAATATATCACTTCAGATCTAATCCCATGTATGATATTAACAGAGAACACATGGCGTTAGTCAGGTAGCCTGGCGGGTAGGTGCGTTGGGCCAGCAACCGAAAGGAAAAAATCTGTCATTCTGTCCCTGAGTAAGGCAGTTAACCCACTGTTCCCTGGGTGCCGATGACGTGTATGTTGATTAAGGCAGCTCTTCACACCTCTCTGATTCAGGGCGGTTGGGTTACAGTGGCTTGCGAAAGTATTCACCCCCCTTCAAAGTTGTCTTATTTTGTTGTCTTACAACCTGGGATTAAAATATATTTTTTGGGGGGGAGGGTTGTATCATTTGATTTTCATTTGAAGATGCAAAATATTTTTTATTGTGAAACAAACTAGAAATAACACAAAA